>NC_064924.1:499359426-499959426 GCF_023897955.1 Schistocerca gregaria | reverse complement strand
AGACATTATCGACTGTGAGCAACAGCTATGAAGCAAATGTATTTACCTGACATTAACAGAAGGAGAGCGATCTCTATATCCAAGTAAAAAACCTTCCAAAATAGAAGTTTTATTACCCAGACCACAGTTCAAATATATCGTGATTACTAGTTATCACATTCAGATCTGTAAGTATTACAGAATGTTACAAGATTTATAAGTATCATATGTATAAACCTTTTAACATATTCATAATGCTTACAAATCTGAAAATTGCAGTATAACTTTGCTGAAACTTGTAATCAGGACATATATCAACAGAGATATTCTATTTTGGAACTGCACATATGAGGCAAATCTTCAATGTGAAGCATCTCATAACACTAGTTGAGTATTCAATACTACCCCTGTAGGATACACCAATTCAGCAGGCAGCTTGCTGTGCTTACAATTCTCCATGTGATAATATGTGCATGGTCATCTTTTGAGGCATGTTGACAGACTAAATAGTGTAAGAGCCCACACTTTATTGTTCACGGCTGGACCCACAGTGCACTCCACAACACTGCAGTGAGAATGCAGGTTCAGTTTTATCTGCATTACAGAGGTACAGTAGTACTTTTCTGTACTCAAAAGAAGGGTGAGATGTGGTAATGAGAGTGGTGCAGCTCTTCTTTGCACTGCATCCATTATGACTATTGTTGGCACACACACACACGGATGAGCCAGATCCTTATGACCACTGCCCACTGCCAGATTGAATGCCACCTGATAAAGTTGCACGCATGTGGTGTGCTAAATATAGTATATAACTGGAGCAAAGATGAATGGGAAATCCTTCTAGTGATGATGCAGGCTGCAAATGGGGCAATTCACTGACATAAATGACTTTGCCAGAGGCCAGATTGTTATGGCCCGGCACCTGGGAATGAGCATCTCAAAAGTGAAAAGCTGTTGACAGTAGCTATGGTCACATTCATCTACAGGAAATGGTGAAGTAAAGTGAAAGCACAAGTAGGTAACAAGGTGTTGGAGGTCCTCACACAACATGGATGTCAGAGGCTTGCCCATACTGTAAACCAAGATAAGCAATGATCTGTGGCAGACCTTGTGACAGAGTACAATGCTGGTACAGATAACAGTGTTCCAGAGCACATTGTTCAGCGAAAATTTTTGAATTTGGGCTCCTGCAGCAAATGACCTCTATGTCTTTCCATGTTGACCCAGTGAAAATGTCAATTACAATTTCAGTGGACATTGGATCATCAAGATTGGATTGTGGATCAACAAAAACATGTCACCTGGTTGAATGATACATGTTTAGAGTTACAACAGTTCGATAGTCATGTGTAGACATGCCGTCATCTGGGAAAATGGATGCTCATAACAGGCACCACACAATGGATGCTCGTTGATTGGGCCATTGTTATGCTATGAGAGGCATTCACCTGGACTTTCATGGGACCTGTGGTAGTAATCAATGGCCCTATGGTAGCTGTTTGCCATCTGGATGTTATTGTGAACTATCTGCATTCCTTCATGTTCTATATTGTACCCAATGGCGATGGCATCTTCCAGCAGGATAACTGTCCAAGTAACAAGCAAGAACTGTGCTACAATGATTTGAGAAACATGGTTGTGAATTAACATTGATGTATTAGCCATGAAATTTGCCTGGTACAAACCTAATAGAACACGTCTGGGATGTTATCATGCACTAAATGCACATCAACAAACCATTGACCTGTAGTTTACAGGGTTCATTAATTTACTGGATTTATGTGATCAGTGAGTAGACATCTGGTGCCACATATCTTTGGCAATCTACCAAGTATTTGTTGAATCCACACCACAAAGAATCACTGATGGTCATAGCATTTTAATTCATCAGAGAGAGAGAGAGAGAGAGAGAGAGAGAGAGAGAGAGAGAGAGAGAGAGAGAGAGAGAAGAGAGAGAGAGGGAGAGAGAGAGAGTTCATGTGACCATCCAAACATCACTATAGCTGCTCTGAAGATGTTTTGCTTTTGTTTGTTACGGTTATATATCCATTACTGTTAGGTCTTTTTTAATGTGCTTGTACAATTGTATTCTTGGTTTTGGTTCTGTGTCAAATATATTGTTTGTGTTCAAGAATATATGAGGCTGTTCAAGAAGTCTCTGACTTTCATTTATAAAATCAGTCTTTATTCAGATACAATTATTTGATGCTAATCACCTTCAAAGTAGTCCCATTGAGCTTCTACAGCTTCTACACACTTCTCCCAATGTTTTTATTATTGCTGGAAGCATTGCTGCAAAGCCGCTTTTGGTATGGTGCAAAGCTCCTCCATCAAATTTTGCATAATGTCATCACTGTTCATAAGTCTGGTGCCTTTCAGAGTATTTCAATTTAGGGAAAAGCCAGCAATAACTTGGTGCTAGGGCAAGAGAATAGGGATGCTGTAAATCATAGCCATGTTGTGTTTGGCCAAAAACCACTGAATTAGCTGGCCGTTTTTGTCTCACTGATTCACGAAGGCAATGGAAGAACCTCTTGGTACTACTCTTTATTGACATTAATACCTTCTGTGTCCTATTCATGTTGGCTATGCCATTGAAGTAAAAAAAGATGGTCATTTGACTTTCATATTTTCTGGATCTTGGGGAAATGGGTACTCCAATTGTGATGACAGGACTTTGTTTCTGGATCATGCCATAAACCCAGGACTCATCACCAGTGATCACTGTGTCAAGAAAGTTGGGATTATTATTCACAGTATCAAGCATGTCCTATGAAATCTCTGAAAGAAGTTGCTTCTGCTCAGTTGTTAGCAACTATGGCAGAAATTTTGTTGAGATCCTCCTGAGGTCCCAGTTTTGCATTAAAATGGAAGGAAAGGATCTGGTACCACTTTCACCCTCAACTGCAAGTTATTTGATAGTTATTATTGTTCCTTTGTTTGTGACTATGTGCATCATGAGGGTCCTTACATTATCATTAACAACCTAATTTGTGGATGTTGATGGTCTACCTGAATGTGCTTAACTGTTCTTTGATGAGTGGTCATTTTGAAGTAGCTGTACCACTCATTTATCTGTGTGGTATCAATTGCTTCATCCACTAATGCTTGTCAAATCTTGTGGATTGGTTCCACTTGAGAATCACCAAGCTTAAAACAAAATTTAATGCAACAATGTTGTTCCACTTTTTTGTCATTTTCCCCACAACATAAAACTGGCGACTACCACTTACATTAGTTCATTTGCCAACAGCTAGACAATGAGTAGCTGTTTCTGTAGTCATGAAAAAAATCTGGCATGCCCACTAAGTATGCCTACAAACGTAGAGTGTGTGCACACCCCAATACAATTGTTGGTTTCAGCAATAGAAAATAAGATCAGATACTTTTTGAACAACCTTCGTATTTCTTGTTTGGAGTTTTATTTATTTGTTGAGTCTGATTACATAATTTGGGCCAGTTTATTGTGTAAGATATTTCTGTCTTTATCTCTATATTCCTGCTAGCAAACATATCACATTGAGAATAGAATACTCAGAAGCACATAGATACATTGGTGTTATGACAGGCAGTTAATGCCAAATTTTGGTATTTATGGAAAAACACTTGCTGTAAATGTTTCACATTGTTTGGCAACCTATAAACATTTTCCAGATTCTTGTTTTCAAGGCTTTCTTATATAGCCCATTCTGTACATTCACTCAAGCATTTAAACTGATCCATACACCTTATTGTTCCATATTTGGTACGTAGCTGGTGTGTATTGTTCTTGATATTTGGCATTACTTCCATTTTTTAAAGATATTTGTACCCAAGTTTGTTCTGCTACTTTTTCAGAAGATTAATTTATTATGCTGAAGTTTCAAAAGCTTTTGACATTGTGGATATACTATCTGTAAAAGTAAAATAGTCTGTCTCCACAACACTCTTCTAAGTTCCAACCTGGAAAGGTTTAAACAGATTCTGAAGTTTTAGTACCTTGCCAGATTCTTTTATTGTGTTTATCGAAGGAATACATTTTACTCTCAAACTCCTGTTTTGTTTCCAATGGGGTTAGAGAGACACTTGCACAATTTTATTTTGGACTTGGAATTAGTCAGGGTTGTTTTTCTAATCCTCAGTACTTTTTAATCAAACTCTATTTTTGTCAGTCTGTTAAGTAATACATCATGGGAAATGGAGTGATATGCCTTTTTAAAACTGTTGAAGACCAATATGTATTACCATCCTTTCAGCATACATTTTCTTATTAATGTTTTAAGATGTAGTTTTTGCTCCACTTTTCGTTCAATATTTTTTTAGAATCTCAGTTGTTGTTTTAATTGATTTTGGATGAATACTAGTAGAATCCCCCCATGAACCATGGACCTTGCCGTTGGTGGGGAGGCTTGCGTGCCTTAGCGATACAGATGGCCGTACCGTAGGTGCAACCACAACGGAGGGGTATCTGTTGAGAGGCCAGACAAACGTGTGGTTCCTGAAGAGGGGCAGCAGCCTTTTCAGTAGTTGCAGGGGCAACAGTCTGGATGATTGACTGATCTGGCCTTGCAACATTAACCAAAACGGCCTTGCTGTGCTGCTACTGAGAACGGCTGAAAGCAAGGGGAAACTACAGCCGTAATTTTTCCCGAGGACATGCAGCTTTACTGTATGATTAAATGATGATGGCATCCTCTTGGGTAAAATATTCCGGAGGTAAAATAGTCCCCCATTTGGATCTCCGGGTGGGGACTACTCAGGAGGATGTCGTTATCAGGAGAAAGAAAACTGGCGTTCTACGGATCGGAGCGTGGAATGTCAGATCCCTTAATCGGGCAGGTAGGTTAGAAAATTTAAAAAGGGAAATGGATAGGTTAAAGTTAGATATAGTGGGAATTAGTGAAGTTCGGTGGCAGGAGGAACAAGACTTCTGGTCAGGTGACTACAGGGTTATAAACACAAAATCAAATAGGGGTAATGCAGGAGTAGGTTTAATAATGAATAGGAAAATAGGAATGCGGGTAAGCTACTACAAACAGCATAGTGAACACATTATTGTGGCCAAGATAGATACGAAGCCCACACCTACTACAGTAGGACAAGTTTATATGCCAACTAGCTCTGCAGATGATGAAGAAATTGAAGAAATGTACGATGAAATAAAAGAAATTATTCAGATAGTGAAGGGGGACGAAAATTTAATAGTAATGGGTGACTGGAATTCGAGTATAGGAAAAGGGAGAGAAGGAAACATAGTAGGTGAATATGGATTGGGGCTAAGAAATGAAAGAGGAAGCCGCCTAGTAGAATTTTGCACGGAGCACAACTTAATCATAGCTAACACTTGGTTTAAGAATCATGAAAGAAGGTTGTATACGTGGAAGAACCCTGGAGATACTAAAAGGTATCAGATAGATTATATAATGGTAAGACAGAGATTTAGGAACCAGGTTTTAAGTTGTAAGACACTTCCAGGGGCAGATGTGGACTCTGACCACAATCTATTGGTTATGACCTGTAGATTAAAACTGAAGAAACTGCAAAAATGTGGGAAATTAAGGAGATGGGACCTGGATAAACTGAAAGAACCAGAGGTTGTACAGAGTTTCAGAGAGAGCATAAGGGAACAATTGACTGGAATAGGGGAAAGAAGTACAGTAGAAGAAGAATGGGTAGCTCTGAGGGATGTAGTAGTGAAGGCAGCAGAGGATAAAGTAGGTACAAAGACGAGGGCTGCTAGAAATCCTTGGGTAACAGAAGAAATATTGAATTTAATTGATGAAAGGAGAAAATATAAAAATGCAGTAAATGAAGCAGGCAAAAAGGAATACAAACGTCTCAAAAATGCGATCGACAGGAAGTGCAAAGTGGCTAAACAGGGATGGCTAGAGGACAAATGTAAGGATGTAGAAGCTTATCTCACTAGGGGTAAGATAGATACTGCCTACAGGAAAATTAAAGAGACCTTTGGAGAGAAGAGAACCACGTGTATGAATATCAAGAGCTCAGATGGCAGCCCAGTTCTAAGCAAAGAAGGGAAGGCAGAAGATGGAAGATGTATATAGAAGGTTTATACAAGGGCGATGTACTTGAGGACAATATTATGGAAATAGAAGAGGATGTAGATGAAGACGAAATGGGAGATACGATACTGCGTGAAGAGTTTGACAGAGCACTGAAAGACCTGAGTCGAAACAAGGCCCCCGGAGTAGACAACATTCCATTACAACTACTGACGGCCTTGGGAGAGCCAGTCATGACAAAACTCTACCAGCTGGTGAGCAAGATGTATGAGACAGGCGAAATACCCTCAGACTTCAAGAAGAATATAATAATTCCAATCCCAAAGAAAGCAGGTGCTGACAGATGTGAAAATTATGGAACTATCAGTTTAATAAGTGACAGCTGCAAAATACTAACACAGATGAATGGAAAAACTGGTAGAAGCTGACCTCGGGGAAGATCAGTTTGGATTCCATAGAAATGTTGGAACATATGAGGCAATACTGCCTAATGACTTATCTTAGAAGATAGAAAACCTAGGTTTCTAGCATTTTTAGACTTAGAGAAAACTTTTGACAATGTTGACTGGAATACTCTTTTTCAAATTCTAAAGGTGGCAGGGGTAAAATACAGGGAGCGAAAGGCTATTTACAATTTGTACAGAAACCAGATGGCAGTCATAAAAGTCGAGGGGCATGAAAGGGAAGCTGTGGTGGGGAAAGGAGTGAGACAGGGTTGTAGCCTCTCCCCGATGTTATTCAATCAGTATATTGAGCAAGCAGTAAAGGAAACAAAAGAAAAAATTGGAGTAGGTATTAAAGTCCAAGGAGACGAAGTAAAAACTTTGAGGTTCGCCGATGACATTGTAATTCTGTCAGAGACGGCAAAGGACTTGGAAGAGCAGTTGAACGGAATGGACAGTGTCTTGAAAGGAGGATATAAGATGAACATTAACAAAAGCAAAACGAGGATAATGGAATGTAGTCAAATTAAATCGGGTGATGCTGAGGGAATTAGATTAGGAAATGAGACACTTAAAGTAGTAAAGGAGTTTTGCTATTTAGGAAGTAAAATAACTGATGATGGTCGAAGTAGAGAGGATATAAAATGTAGACTGGCAATGGCAAGGAAAGCGTTTCTGAAGAAGAGAAATTTGTTAACATCGAATATAGATTTATGTATCAGGAAGTCGTTTCTGAAAGTATTTGTTTGGAGTGTAGCCATGTATGGAAGTGAAACATGGACGATAACTAGTTTGGACAAGAAGAGAATAGAAGCTTTCAAAATGTGGTGCTACAGAAGAATACTGAAGATAAGGTGGATAGATCACGTAACTAATGAGGAGGTATTGAATAGGATTGGGGAGAAGAGAAGTTTGTGGCACAACTTGACTAGAAGAAGGGATCGGTTGGTAGGACATGTTTTGAGGCATCAAGGGATCACAAATTTAGCATTGGAGGGCAGCGTGGAGGGTAAAAATGGTAGAGGGAGACCGAGAGATGAGTACACTAAGCAGATTCAGAAGGATGTAGGTTGCAGTAGGTACTGGGAGATGAAGCAGCTCGCACAGGATAGAGTAGCATGGAGAGCTGCATCAAACCAGTCCCAGGACTGATGACAACAACAACAACAACACTAGTAGAATATTGTACATTACTGGGAATATTGAGTTGTTAAAACAATTATTCTCCTGTTTAGTATTTCCTTTCTTGTGTAGTTCTCCTTTGTCTCATACATTTACTATCATTTTTGTAAAATGTGCATTGCTAAAGCTGTAGAAGTCTATTCAGTGTTTCTCCAAGTCATTGACCACTGATACCACCATCTATATCTATTAAACAAACCCTCATGAACTCACAATTGAAACTGAATTACTAAGTAATAAAGCTTTTTCTATTCAAATAAGAACTTAATTATGACACGGATTGATAATAGGGTCCTATATCAATAGAACCTTTTTTAGTTGTGGTAAGACTTTCGTTATTTACAGAACATCTAGAAAGATACCACTTCTCTTCATAAAGAGAGACCGAAAATCTTTGATACTGATATTACTAAGCTCGATGGACAGAATTTTAATTGATCCCTTAAAATAGCACATTGGTCAGTTTGTATCTTTGTAATTGGGGCAAAACTGGTAACAAATGGTCATCCTCTATCATTAATTTGTATTATGGCAGTGAAGTATGTATGGATAGACATGGAGATATGACAGAATGACAGAAATGAGCTATTGTGTTTAATTGTATCTCAGACCAGACCAACCCACAAAGAAAGTTGCCCTATTTGTTGGTGCCTCAGTGCAGACTGTTCAACATGTCTACAAGGAATAGTATAACACTCACAGTCATGTAACATGATGTAAGAATAGTGGTTATAAGAAAATGATAACTGACAGGTTCTTGAGACAAGAGTCACATCTCTTCAGTGACAATCAGTTACAAATTTGACAGCAATTGCTGCTCTCAATGAATGCAGGTCAACCTCAGCCAGTTTGCAAATAAAGTTCTTTCTTGTCAGTGATACAGCAGTTTTTCTATCACTTTTTAAAAAAAGCACTTAGTTGTGGTGTAGGTTGAGATCTTGTGGTGTTGGGTATTCTACCAGATATCAGCATTTTCATGCACTGTATTTTGACAACATGATTTGTTGTCTTCATTGGGTGCTACTAGAGACTACTCATTGAGTTGAATGTGTCCGTGATGCATCTGCAATCTGCTCCCACTGGCAGTGTCATTAGGCATTCCTTCTGTTGTTCCCTCTGTGGTCTGCTCCTGCTAGAAGAATCCTAAGGTGTTCTCTCTTTGGTCAAGTGTGCAAGGCTGAACGCTTGTGTTTTGTCTTCAGTCCAGTGCACCTGTTCCTGTACTGGTACTTTGTTTTTGGTCTGGCATGGTTCTAGATGTTTCCTCTCGAGTCTGCTTCCATTAGAAGTGTCCTGTGATGTTTCATCTTCACTCCAGAATTCCTGGTACTCTTGCCTTGGGTTTGTTCTCCATGTCCACACACTCAGTTTTTCTTTCCCTGGAATTCTGCTGCTACCCCCATTGCCTTTTCAGCAAATCCAGTGCAGGATCCCAGGCTCTACTGAGTTGGTACCAGTTTCATGATTGAAGAGGTTTTATGTCACATTTATAACTTAGATTCTCTTACAACACTGTCACAGTATTGGGGATCTGTGCCAGAACCTTCATTTCATCAAGATCATGGAATGATTGAGTTCCGGACAGTGAAGAATTATGTTATAGTTTTTAATAGGATCCTACATCAGTAGAACCTTACATAAATAAATATTCAGCTGTTACGATTTCAGAGAATGGCTTAGGGAAGTCTAAGTCTATCAAAATAATGGTTTTGTAGTTTGTAGACTATACTTTTATGTCTCTTTGCCAACCTGAACTCAATGTGGGTATGACTTTAGAAATATCTTTGATGTACTGGATCATAATCCTGCTTGAAAAATGAAAATGACAGAATATAATAGTTACAGCACAATGCTGGACATGTTCATATCTGTGAAACAATATACAAAGGATATCATTTGTAATTAGTTTAATGTCCAAAATAAAATCAAAACAACACCAGTTTTCTTTTCAGTTTACTCACCAATAAAACATGACATTTCTCAAGCCTTGACACTGGTCATGTTTTTCTTTCTGAACTGTATAGATCATCTTATTGAACATTTCACTCTCAAAAAATCTTGTCTGTTTACTGATGCCATTAGTGTGCTACTCAGTCAGTCTAGTACAGAAGTTTTCAATTTGCTATTAAAAAACTCCATGTCAGGACTTTGAGAGTGATTCAACAAGGAAAAATTGATTGTACATACAGAAAACACTGTGGGTAGTTTATCTGTGGACTATTTCTCCCAACTCAGGAGTAATCACAGGACAGTGATAGTATAATGTTACAACATAAGTGTAGACTGAAAAGCAAAAACATTCTACTATAACCATGCATCGGAAGCTAGAAATAATAAACAAATTCCAAGAAAGTAGTATGTATATGCAAAATGTGGCATTGATTAAAAATGAAGATGAAACTCAGATCCATGATATTCAGAAAAAAAGACAAAACAATTCAATTTGCTAGCAGTTCTGACTCTTTTAAAGGTTTGTCAAAGTGGAAGGCTATGAAAACGTCTATATACACAGAACTGAATAAAGCTATGTTGGAATGGTTTCAACAGGAAGTATATGGCTCAATGTGAGTCAAACAAGCCCAGTTTTTCTTCAAAACCTTGGGGATTGAAGGATATTTTAATGCACCTTGTGGTTGGTTAACAAGGTTTAAACAACATCATGGTATCCAGAGATTCCTGTCCAAGGAGAAAAGTTAAGTGGGGATAATAAGGCAGCTTCTGTATTTTGTAATGATTTCCACAATTTTATTGAACGAGAAAATTTAAAGCCGGAGCAAATATACAAAGCAGATGGAACCAGGTTGTTTTGGAAGTGTCTACCAGCAAAGACAGAGGGAAATGTGCTTGGTTATAAATCAAGCAAGGAGAGGATAACTGTGTTGTGTTTATCTCATGGTGCAGGATCACATAAAGTTAAACTTGATATAATAGGTAAAGTTAAAAAATCTGTGCTGTTGTGAAGGAAAAGAAATATACAATTAACTTGACAGTTATTTTCACCAGAAATGAGCCTGAATGGACTGCACAATATTTCAAACAAGATTCAAATGGTTCAAATGGCTCTGAGGACTATGGGACTTAGCTTCTGAGGTCATCAGTCCCCTAGAACTTAGAACTACTTAAACCTAACTAACCTAAGGACATCACACACATCCATGCCTGAGGCAGGATTCAAATCAGCGACCGTAACTGTCGAGCGGTTCCAGACTGTAGCGCCTAGAACTGCTCGGCCACTCTGCCGGCCAAACAAGATTCTGTAATTGCTTTGTGTCACAGGTGTGACAACATTTAATGTTGAATGCTCTACCTGCAGGAAGTCTATTGTTACTGGACAATGCACCATTGCATCCAAATGAAAATGTTCCAAAATTGGATGACGAGATTATATTTGTAAGATATTTACACCCTAATATGACAGCCTTAGTTCAACCAATGGATCAGGATGTCATAGCTGTCATGAAGAAAATTTATAGTGGAAGGTGGCTACAAAACGTACTGATGAGCCACAAACTTTTTGGAAACAGTTAACTGCGATAAATTCAATGTATGTATAAAGTGTTGATGGTAAAAAAGTCAACCATAGCTAAGCCACAGAAAAATATTAATCCTAAAATTGATGAAATGATTAATTCTGATGATGAAGATGCCTGCTCATGAGTAATGTTAGCTATTGTTTAGAAAAGAACTCCAGAGTGTGAAACTATTGACATAGATACTATTTCTGAATGGTAGACATTCATCACACAGAGCCAGATCGTGAGATATTGAGTGACAGTGCTATTGTTCAGCAAGTACAAAGGAAATCTGAGGAGGTGAATGACAGTGACAAAGATGACAACATCTCTAATTCCAGAAATAGTAATCAGTCATGCATCAATGCTTCAGTGGGCCAAAGGGTTACTGGACTACTTGGAACAACAAGATGATGATGATGATGACAAGCCAAAATGATGTTTGGCTTGTGGGGCTCTCAACTGTGCTGTTATCAGCGCCTGTACAAATTCCCAACCTTTGCTCAGTCCGAGCTCACCACTGTCATGAATTATGCTGAAATGAGGACAACACAAACACCCAGTCATCTTGAGGCAGGTGAAAATCCCTGACACCGCCGGGAATCATACCCGAGACCCCGTGCTTGGGAAGCGAGAACGTGACCGCAAGACCACGAGCTGTGGAAGGGAACAAAAAGAAGATGCTTCCCTTTCTGACAGGTTGGTGATGTGTGCAATTCGAAGTGTGATATATAAAAGACAAGGTATGTCACTGAAACAGAAATCAATTTAAGACTGTTTTGTTACAAAGTAGTGTAATGGATTATAATGTATTCTTTTTAAGTCTTATATTTTCACACACACTATGATGATTAAAGTAGACTTTATTATAAACATTAGTTAAGCGATTTTAACTGTGACATTGTGATTAAGTTTTGTTTTAAACAACGCTGATATATTACTTTACCCCTCTTCCTCTTCCTCCCCCTTCAACTGTACTGCCAGAAGTAAGCTTGCTTAAATAACCCCCCCCCTTTTTTTTTTTTTTACATGTGTTCTCCTGTCGTCACTTGGTGAGTAGATTTCTTTTTATCCATTCAATATTCTCAAAAGTTGATAATTTTCGTTCTAATATATTACTTTGTACTCTAATTGTGGATTTTCATGTAATTCAATTATCCACAGTTTTCGAGTCCCCAATTACAACATATAATTGAGAGTTTGCTGAACTTAAAAAACTGTATATTTTCAACTTACTTTTATTTGCTTTGTACAAGCTAGATTAAAGGACAAAATAGTAGAAAATATAATTTAATATGTGGGTTTTTGGCTTCAGCAGGCAACGAAGTGAGAAAAATCTGAGAGTAAGTTATCAAAGAAACACTCACCTTTGTGCTATTGGGTGAAAATATCAAAAATCTGCAGAAAGTTAACAAACATTGATACAACTCCATGCATTGCTTTGTTATGGAATTATCTTCTGGGGAAATACTATTCCCAGTGAAATGAATTTTAAGGCAAGAGCAAGCACTGAGGATAATTTGTACCATTCAAAATAGTGCCTTGTGATCATAACATTGCTGTAATTTGTGTTCTAAATGTTTAACATTTTTTAATAATTAAACTGATTTATTAATTTCATTAGAAAGACTGTTAAATTAGTGCAGAACAAGGATTACATAATTACTATACCAGAAGATATTAGAAGATATTCAAATATCCAGCCACCTGAGAAGTGTGTCTTATTATACAATAACATTTAAGACAAAATAAAAATTGCTCCAGGGCTACTGTTTAAGACCAAACTAAACAAAAATAATAGAGCACTGTTCTGTGGATCTCTATACAATAACAATTGTTATTCTCCAAATGTTTTATGATAAATTGTAGGTAGTAAAAATGTGTACGTATTTTATATTTTGCTGGTATTGTTTGTTACACAATGTTTTCTTCTTCATCTTCTTTTTTTCCTGGCCCCCCATCTACTTCTTCACCGGACAGCACTTTATTCAGGATTTGCCAATATTAGTGGTAGAGGGTATCAAGTTACCCTATCTTACACTCCCTCCCCCTTTCCCTCCACCTGTCTGCTATCCTCCTTGGGATGGAATTTATGTATCCCATCTGTCTGCATCTTGTGTTATTTCAGTTGCATTGTATTTTCTTGATTGTTGAATATCAATTGCACTGTTTGTATTCTATGGATAAGCTGAATCTGTAGCTGTACAATACACCATAAATATCTCTTTTTGATTTTCATTGCTATGTACTGTATTTTCAGAGTGTAGTGTCTGCATCAGCAGACCCTGATACAATTATACTTACTAGGAATGGCAGAGACAAGCTTTCTTTGAAGAGTTCGGTACCTGGAAAGAAAAAACATCGCATTGATATGAATGGTAAACTTGTCAAAAATGCTTTCATCTTTTATTTTGTTTGTCATTCATAAATAAAGATTATGGGAGACCAGCTATTTCTTCACGGGGAGCATAGATTCTTATTTATTTTTATTAACATTTGCTAGAAGCCAGAGAACATTGTAATAAATCTCATCAACTTTTAATTTGATGAATCCATAGCTGGTTCCTATTTGTAACAACATCTGTGAAATGAATATTGATATATAGCATTATGTAAAAATCACCCTTCTTTCTCCTTCACAGATTCTACAGATGGGACTGTTACAACAGAAATTGCTGTTGAGACCTTAGTTAATGAACTTTGCCTCTCACCTGATGAAGCAGTTGCCTTAGGAAAGATTGGAATTCAGCTGGAATCAATGTTTGGTAGTGCCAGAGATATTGAGTGGGCCATTTACAAGGTTATTTATTTATTTAATCATTCATCCATCTTTAAATATTCATGCAGTTGATGTCATCATAATTAATTTTTTACATATTGGATTGATATGTTAGAAAACATGTCCGGTTACACTTGCAGTCCTTTTCCTTTCATGGGAAAGCGTTCTACCAAATTAACTATCCAGGCATGACTCATGATCCATCCTCACTGCTCTACTTTTACCAGTACCTTATCTCTTACCTTCCAAACTTCACAGTTCTCCTGCATACCCTGTGAGACTTGCACCTCTGGAAGAATGGATATTGTGGAAACATGGCTTAGCTGCAGCCTGGGGGGATTCTTCCCAGAATGAATTTTCGTTCTGCACCAGAGTATGTGCTGATATGAAACTTCCTGGCAGACTAAAACTGTGTGACAGACTGGGACTCGAATCTGGGACCTTCACTTTTCATGACACACACAAGCTTTAGCACAATGAATGAGAGTACGCGAAAACAACATGAGCAGTAAATCTAGACTTTCAAGCTGAACCTATTGGGTGCATACAGTCTCACACAAAGGAAAATCCTGAGGTCATGGTACATATATAAATTAATGTGCACAATTTTTTTCTTAGTGAATTGGTAAAAATGTATAAATAAACATGAAAAGATGAACACTGTAGCATTCATTTATCCCACTCAAAATAGTGAAAATTTTGGATTGTTAACAAAGCATTGCTTCTGCTTGGGGTAGCTAATATTACGTATTTAAATACAAGGGGAGTATAGCAAGTCATCAGTAAAAAGCCAACAGGAGTAGTTTCTGATAGCTCCTTCTCTTTGTTAATGTGTATCTTGATTTTTTTACACATCCATTTTAAGGAGGTATCTGTGGCACATGTATGAACAAATGAGTGACTGACTGAATCATCATCATCATTTAAGACTGATATGCCTTTCAGCATTCAGTTTGGAGCATAGCCCCCTTATAAAATTCCTCCATGATCCCCTATTCAGTGCTAACATTGGTGCCTCTTCTGATGTTATACCTATTACTTCAAAATCATTCTTAACCGAATCCAGATACCTTCTCCTTGGTCTGCCCTGACTCCTCCTACCCTCTACTGCTGAACCCATGAGTCTCTTGGGTAACCTCGCTTCTCCCATGCGTGTAACATGACCCCACCATCTAAGCCTGTTTGCCCTGACTGCTACATCTACAGAGTTCATTCCCAGTTTTCCTTTGATTTCCTCATTGTGTACACCCTCCTGCCATTGTTCCCATCTACTAGTACCTGCAATCATCCTAGCTACTTTCATATCCATAACCTCAACCTTGTTGATAAGGTAACCAGAATGCACCCAGCTTTCGCTCACATACAACAAAGTTGGTTGAAAGATTGAACGGTGCACAGATAACTTAGTCTTGATACTGACTTCATTCTTGCAGTAGAGAGTAGATCGTAGCTGAGCACTCACTGCATTAGCTTTGCTACAACTCGCTTCCAGTTCTTTCACTATGTTGCCATCCTGTGAGAAAATGCATCCTAAGTACTTGAAACCATCCACCTGTTCTAACTTTGTTCCTCCTATTTGGCACTCAATCCGTTTATATTTCTTTCCCACTGACATTACTTTTGTTTTAGAGATGCTGATCTTCATACCATAGTCCTTAAATTTCTGATCTAGCTCTGAAATATTACTTTGCAAACTTTCAATCGAATCTGCCATCACAACTAAGTCATCTGCATATGCAAGACTGCTTATTTTGTGTTCACATATCTTAATCTCACCCTGCCAGTCTATTGTTTTCAACATATGATCCATAAATAATATGAACAACAGTGTAGACAGGTTGCAGCCTTGTCTTACCCCTGAAACTACTCTGAACCATGAACTCAATTTACTGTCAACTCTAACTGCTGCCTGACTATCCATGTAAAGACCTTTAATTGCTTGCAAAAGTTTGCCTCCTATTCCATAATCTCGTAGAACAGACAATAACTTCCTCCTAGGAACCCGGTCATATGCCTTTTCTAGATCTATAAAGCATAGATACAGTTCCCTGTTCCACTCATAACACTTCTCCATTATTTGCCGTAAGGTAAAGATCTGGTCCTGACATCCTCTAAGAGGCCTAAGCTCACACTGATTTTCATCCAATTGGTCCTCAACTAATACTCGCACTTTCCTTTCAACAATACCTGAGAAGATTTTACCCACAACGCTGATTAAAGAGATACCTCTGTAGTTGTTACAATCTTTTTTGTTTCCATGTTTGAAGATGGGTGTGATTACTGCTTTCGTCCAGTCTGATGGAACCTGTCCCGACTCCCAGGCCATATCAATTATCCTGTGTAGCCATTTAAGACTGACTGAATCACAAAATTATTCTTTTTTGGCGAAAAAATTGATCTAGTGAATCCTGATGACTTCCTGTATGCAGGTAGCTATTCTGTCATTTATTGCTCTTTTTCTGATCATCTCTTTAGATTTTATCTATTTTGGCAAAGCTGTCAGCTTTTATTAGTGCATTACCTCCTTCCTTTACAATTATTCAATATTTGCAGTAAGTAATAATAGTACTTTTGTGTACAGTAAAAATTTCTATTCCACACACATTTGTCTCCAACATTTATTTATTTTTTCTTCCTGTATATAAGTCAGCTGTTGTAGGCTTCAGCTAAGATATTTAATGCAGACTTAGCTACTGTGCTCCTCCAAGGTCTGGAAAAGGATAACGAGCTTTAAACTAAATGATTTTAAATTAATTATGGCTGCTCATTCTTTCATCGCAATTCCTGTTTCTTTGTTTTATTGGCATTACAGTTTTTAAAATCTTTCTCTGTGCCTCAAGATTCCTATTAATTGTGTAAGTTATTACTATACTGCTTTCCATAACATATAACATTGTACAAATAAAACTACTGACCAACTATGATGATACTATTTCATCCAAAGATTACATAAATAATTATGTCATTCACAAATAAATTTAATCAGTTTTACCCTACCAACCAGTATGATACTCTCAGATTCATAATTTATTGCTTTAACAAACTCTTCAGACTATTTATGCTCAATGCCACTGTACACAACCACTTCTTACAAAACCCTAACAGTGACTCTATTGCCCACATACATGCATTGACCAAAATTCCCTATACAATATAATCTAATTGGATCGATAAAAGATATAGTCACCAAGCAGTGGCAGAATACACACGCAAAAGAAGGTTATACTTGTGCAAGCTTTCAGAGTCAGTGGCTTCTTCTTCCGATGGAAGGGTTGAAGGGGAAGGAAGAGGGGTGAAGGAAATGGACTGGAGATGTTCAGGGAAAGGCATAGATTTTGGAAAGGTCATCCAGAACTGCAGGTCTGTGGTGACGTACCAGAAGGAATGTGAAGAAAAGACTGACTGTTGGGGACTACACAAGATGAGATTTCAAAACCTGAGAGCTTAAAGGTAAAAGACATTATAATAAGCAAGACAAAGATTACTTCTAAAACATTATGCATGAGTTTATGAGAGCAAAAAGTTAACTGCATTGTATGTAACAGAGGTGGGAGGGGTACAGCGAACAATAGACAGGCCAGATAATGAAAGATGTAGAAAGCTAAAGTGGAGTGAAGAACGGAGTGAAACAGGCACCATGGTCATGACTAACACACAAACACACACACAAATTTAAAGCTTTCGCAACCCCAGGTTGCTTCATCAGGAAAGAGGGAAGGAGAGGGAATGATGAAAGTATGTGGGTTGTAAGGGAGAGGGTAAGGAGTCATTCCAATCCCGGGAGCGGAAAGACTTACCTTAGGGGGAAAAAAGGACAGGTATACACTCGCACACACACATATCCATCTGCACATATACAGACCAAGCACACTGTCTCACTTGTTTTCTATTCTTTTCACATTGTATGCAGTTAGTATAAATGATGCGAAGCAACATATATTCATGACATGTACCAATGTGGAGTGTAGAGGTGATGTGAAGAATACAGAGCTGATTAGTTGATTGGACACCAATATTAACACAGCCTCTTACATTTCCTATAAAGTAATTAAATGTGTAATAGTTGAGAAGATGTGTTAAAATGTAAGTTAATTTTGAAAAATGACAATTTTTGTAAATGTGTACTATGAAGTTTAAGTTTAATTCAAAGGTTAGATGCACTGAAATTTATACACACCACTTCTCTCTGAAGAAGATATGACTGACACGGTATATAAATTGACTTTTCATTATGTTACCCATAGTAGGTTGAAATGAAGCATGACACATAAGCAGCAGTCCTAGCATTCATAGCATTGTGGAGGAATACAAGTATATCTTAATGACAGTGTTAAAGAATTTTGTGCACTGAAAATCTTTGTGACTCAGGTCTTAATATTTCTGTGGTAAGAAATTCACTTAAAACTCAATGACACTGTGTTCATTTGGGTGACAGTTAATAATGAAAATGAAATGGCAATGTCATTTACATGTAATAGGTAACAGAGAGCGACAATCAAGACAGACATTACTATACAAAATCAGTGAATTCTTCATACACTGCCTGACAAAAAAAGTGAAGCATGTAGAAGTCACCGTCAGAAATCACTGTCAGAAATCAGCATACACACCTTCAGCAGGTATGTTAATGAATTGAGTTGCAATTCTCTGTGACTGGTAGAATTGTCTCCATTGTGTATTAGTGTTATTTGTGTTTAGTGTTGTTACCAGGTCTGATAGGATATATGAGTGTTGTGAACAGTGTCAGATGTTGAGTGGTGACTGAAAAGGACACAGACATGGTGTGTATTTGTGTGAGACAGCATTATCAGCACATGACATAGTTTGAAAGAGGCCTCATTGTTGGTCTCCATTTTGCCTCATGGTTGAATCATGCAATATCCATATTTGTGGGAAGTATGTGATGGTGGCTCAATGTTGAACTGTTTGAGGTCATGCAAGTAAGCATACTCATCATCAAGGTTCTGCTCAACCATGTCTCACCACAATATGGGAGGGTCACTGTACTGTGCACCAGGACAGTCTAACCTATTCACATCTGCACCTGCCATTTAGATTAGATTAGTTTTTCGTTCCATAGATCTGTGTTGAGGAGATCCTCGTGGATGTGGAACATGTCACCTTCTTTTATTTTTTTTTTAAGCTGAAATAACAATACTAATAGTATAAATATATACAACACATCATTTGTTTCTATTAAAAAATTCGTCAATGGAGTAGAAGGAGAACAAGTAATGGATTTCCTGCAAAATTCAGTGTCAACCCACACCATTGGTCAAACACTAGCAGCAGCTGGACTGAGAAATTATCTTCCCACACATTGGCTGCTGTTAACACCACAGCACAGATGGCTGAGTCTGGAACAGTGACATGACCAGGAAGCATGAACTGTTGATGAATGATGTCACATTGTGTTCAGCAATGAACCACAGTTCTAGACTATCCTGGATGACCATCATCAATGAGAGGTTGCATTCTATTGATGTCTTCAGGAGGCACAGTGGTATTAACTCCTGGTGTCATGATGGGGAGAGGCATCTGGTATCTTTTCAGGTCATGTCTAGTAGTAAATGAAAAAAACTTGGATGGCATAGTGATACATCACAAGTACCTTTTATCCCCAAGTATTACCTCTCAAACATTTGTGAACAGCATAATGCTCATCTACACGTGAAATGTGTATCTTTGAACTTCCTGCATGAGGTTGAAGTTCTCCTATGGACAACAAGATCCCCAGATCTTTCTCTGGCAGAACATGTGTGGAGTCAGCGTCAATGTCAACTCTGTCTCAGTGCCAGTACATGGGATGCAGAGAACCATCTGCAACAGTTGTGAGCCAGCTTGCGTCAGGAGAGGACACAACAGCTTTATGGCACCCTTCCCAACCGAATCAGATCATGCATCCAGGCCAGAAGGAGTGCAAGGTCATACTGATAAGTGGGTTTTGTACTACCAAGTCCTTTATAAATTAGATTTGATTTTGTGAAGAATGAAATAACATCTTATACTCTCTCAGCCCGTAAAGTTTAATTTCATTTCCTCTTCCCTTATGCTTGTTTCACTTTTTTCGTCATGCAGTGTCTTTCACAAGAATTATTGGTAATATGAATTTCTTTTCTGTGGATTAAAATATTAAAGTAATTGATCTGTATTGCATATTAAATGAGAATTCTTCCTTACAGGGAATTATTTATATTCTCCAAGCTCGACCAGTAACTGCGCTGCACTCTTGGAGTGATTTTGAGTTGCTTCATGAATTGGATAGCCCAGTGGCATCTGAAGAGGAATTTTTTACTACAGCAAATTTGGGGTAATTAATTTCATGTGCAGTTATCTCAGATGATTCTCTAAACAGTTATACTGACAATGTCCTTCTAGATGCAGTAAGTAGGATTCATTTTGGTACAAAATAAATTGAACTTTTATTTAGTACAGTCTTACATAATATAATGTGTGATTGTTGGTAGTAGTGGTAAGTTCCTACAGGACCAAACTGCTGAGGTCATTGATCCTGTGATAGTTCATTGTTTTTGTATGTTTGCAGTTGTGAGAGGGGGTGGCTTTAAATATGTTGCCTAAATATAGGTCTCAGTAGATACAATTTTGTGAACTGCTTTGGAAATGAAGTTACAGATAGCAAGGATATTGAATAGAGACAGAATATATCATGAACTCAGAATTTATTTTTAAAAGATATAGCAAGGGTGAGACCCCTAGATTAACATTGTTCATGCCAATGCCAAATTTTGTAGAGATACAAAGGATTGTTGAAACATATGGCCAGACAGTGTCCTAATCTCTCTTCAAATAGTTAATCATTCTCACTTCACAGAGGTAGCCACATGTGTACACACCAAATCATTGCATCCTTGCTCATATTTATTACACTACTGGCCATTAAAATTGCTACACTATGAAGATGACGTGCTACAGACGTGAAATTTAACCGACGGGAAGAAGATGCTGTGATATTCAAATGATTAGCTTTTCAGAGCATTCACACAAGGTTGGTGCCGGTGGTGACACCCACAACGTGCTGACATGAGGAAAGTTTCCAACCGATTTCTCATACACAAACAGCAGTTGATCGGTATTGCCTGGTGAAATGTTGTTGTGATCCCTCATGTAAGGAGAAGAAATGCATACTGTCATGTTTCCGGTTCTGATAAAGGTCGGATTGTAGCCTACTGCGATTGCGGTTTATCGTATCACGACATTGCTGCTCGCTTTGGTCAAGATCCAATGACTGTTAGTAGAATATGGAATTGATGGATTCAGGAGGGATAATACAGAATGCCGTGCTGCATCCCAACAACCTCGTATCACTAACAGTCAAGATGACAGGCATCTTATCCATATGTATCGTGCAGCCATGTCTCGATCCCTGAGTCAACAGATGGGGACGTTTGCGAGACAACAACCATCAGCACGAAAAGTTCGATGACATTTGCGGCAGCATGTACTATCAGCTTGGAGACAATGGCTGTGGTTACCCTTGATGCTGCATCACAGACAGGAGTGCCTGTGATGGTGTACTCAGTGGTCAACCTGGGTTCACGAATGGTCATTTTTTCGGGTGAATCCAGATTCTGTTTACAGCATCATGATGGTTGCATTTGTGTTTGGCGACATCATGGTGAATGCACATTGTAAGCATGTATTCACCATCGCCATACTGGCGTATCACCCGGCGGGATGGTATGGGGTGCCATTGGTAACACGTCTCGGTCACCTCTTGTTCACATTGATGGCACTGTGAACAGTGGACGTTACATTTCAGATGTGTTATGACCTGTGGCTCTACGCTTCATTCAATCTCTGAAAAACTCTACATTTCAGCAGGATAATGCACGACTGCATGTTGCAGGTCCCGTACGGGCCTTTCTGGATACAGAAAATGTTCGACTGCTGCCCTGGCCAGCACATTCCCGATCTCTCACCAATTGAAAATGTCTGGTCAATGGTGGCCGAGCAACTGGCTCATCACAATACGCCAGTCACTACTCTTGATGAACTGTGGTATCATGTGGAAGCTGCATGGGCAGCTGTACCTGTCCACACCATCCAAGCTGTGTTTGACTCAGTGCCCAGGCATATCAAGGCCGTTATTAGAGCCAGAGGTGGTTGTTCTGGGTGCTGATTTCTCAGGATCTATGCACCCAAATTGCGTGAAAATGTAATCACATGTCAGTTCTAGTATAATATACTTTTCCAATGAATACCAGTGTATCATCTGGATTTCTTCTTGGTGTAGCAATTTTAATGGCCAGTAGTGTATTAACTGTCCTGTGCATTTACATGGGAACAATGCAGAATCAGTTTTGATGTAGTCTGATTACAAGACATGCTCATCTGGCTGATGACACAACAGCTGTGACTGTTGCCAGATAGAAAGTAAGTAAAATAGCTCTGTCTTATGTAAAAATTCATAGTACAGAGATTACCACAGCAGTGAAATTATTCATATGCACGCAAGTTTCTTGTATTCTCCATACAGTGTGGAACAATGACCAGAAACTTGTAGCAACACAAGAAATAATAATATAATAGACTGTATTTTGTGATGTGAAAACTGATTACTGTAGCTAAAATACAGTAGATTGACCTTATTCCCAAAACAAACAAAACTGAGACACAGTAGGTAGTCAACTTCTTGTAATTTGAATGCACATCCTAGGTAAATTATTTAAATGGCATCACTTAAATTAGTTAGTTATATGTTTTTCTGTAGGAACCAACATGGGCTCCAAAAACAACTATCTTGTGAAACCCAGCTTGCTCTGTTCATTCACAAGACAGAAAGCAGTAGATACAGGCACCCAGATAACACCATGTTCCTTGACTTTCAGCAGGTGTTTGATACACTTCTGCACTGTCTCCTAATGAACAAAATATGAGCACTTGGAATATCAGACATACTGTCTGATTGGACTGAAGAGTTTTTATCAAGCAGAACACAGCATGTCGTCCTGAACAGAAAAAAGTCTTTGGTGTGCCTCAGGGGAATGTTGTAGGACCATTACTACTCATACCATAAATAAATGCACTCACACATAATGTCAGAAGTTCCATGAGGCTTTTCATGGATGATTTTGTTGTGTACAGAGAAGTCATGATGCTAGGAAATTGTAACAAAATTCAGGAAGATCTGCAGAGGATTGACACTTGGTGCAAGGATTGGCCATTGACCCCCAACATAAACAAATGTAACATATTACAAATAAATAGACAAAAAGACCTTATATTGTATGATTACACAATTGCAGTATAATCACTGGAAGTAGTTGACTTTCACAACATATCTAGGATAATGTGTATGGTATTATTTGAAGTGGAACAACCACATAAATTTAATTGTGAATAAGGCAGATGCTAGACTGAAATCCATTGGAAGATCCCCCAGGAAATGTAGTTAATCAGCAATGACAATAGAACACAAAACATTCATTCAACCAATACTTGAATATTGCTTGTCAGAGCTAATCAGTTAGAGACTGGAACATATCTGGTTCAAAAAGTAGTAAAGTAACAGCCACTATTATTTCAGAGAGCAATAGTTGAACCACAGAGTTTTCAGTCTGCCTTTTAACCTAGTAACAATCTCTCCTTGATGTGGTGATTCATCAAAAATGACCTGTAGTTTGTATTCCATGTTAAACTGTAGGTTTCCTTTCCCCAGTTGGATGACAGGTTTTGTTTGGTTACATACAAGTTGCCAAAGTGACATTGAATTGAAAAATTAGCACCAGAGCTTTGAGCCACACGAAATTGTTACAGACAGACTCTATACAGCTCCTTCCTCTATACATATTCCCAGCATGATTTTCTCTCTGTATGTGAATACTAATCTCTGTAAGCATTTTGACATGGTTTTCACAGACTGCTTCATGAGGAAGATTTGTCTATGTAATTTATTACTGTTATACTTATATTCTAAAGGATAATTTCTGTTTATGTAATACTAGTGACCCATCACAGCTTCACATCAGTAGCAATAAATATCTGTGTATCTGCTATCTGGCTGATTTCTGTATTTTGTCAAACAACTTAATCTACAATCATGGAGCTCAGTCACCATTACTATGGTAAAGTATGCAATGTGTATTAGGACAAAAACAGCTGCTTCAAAGGAGCCATTGCTTGTCCTGCAACTCTACCCAGCTGTATTTTTATCTACTACTTCATATAAGAATTTATGTAACTTTGCTCAAAAAAACTGTCAGCTGTCTTTCTAATGGAGAATTTAAAAATCTGTTCAGTATGAACATCAAAGGCAAAACTAATGTAGATCATACAGTCCAGTTATTTTGATAAATTGCTGAAACAGTGACCTACAAGTGACTCTTAGTTTCTGCTTGTGAAGTCATCTGGGGCCCTCCAGTATTCTACTCAATGTTCACCAACAAATGTTATAAACCCTTGCACCAGAATAGGACACTCCAGTATGAACCCCAGATGGTATGTACAATACACGGGGATAGTATTGTTGCCTCCAGAGTTGTGTGGGTGAATTTTACAGTTCATTCCAAATTCATTCCTGCTACTAATCACAAATACCCTTAGGTAGCAAATACACTCTCATGCAAATGCAAGAATTCTCAAATTCCTGAAGAGGCCCAATCAAGATGAAAGGCCGTCAACACATCTGCTGGGTGGATTCGATCAGGGACCTAGTGTAATTAGTGTATTCTTCCTGAAGTACAAGATTCAAGTAAATCAATCATATTACAGACAAATACCGTGAAAGAGAGATTTGTTCTTAAAATTATAGGAAGACATTACTATTATAGTTATTAAATATTGATTTATAGTCTAATAATTCCACGTGTTTCAACATCTACCAAGATGCAATTCTTTCAAATGGATGACATTTTAGCAACACATGTGTCCCTAACCTACCCCAGTAATCGTACTGTGGAAAGGGGAAAAACAGTTTAATGTGGAACCTGCACCAAGACTCATTCCTGGTGAATCTTTGCATCATTGAGAGATGAAAGCTATGTTAAAGGCATTCTGAAATAATCTGTGGTCTGACCAGGATTCAATCCAGAGACGTTTCCGTTCCCAGACATATGTTTTATCACTAGGGCAACAGGTTAGTTGATTTACAGTAACTAATCACATGAAGGAACACACACTAAAGACTTCCCTAAGCAGTTGCCAGCATTTGTGTGTGTGTGTGTGTGTGTGTGTGTGTGAGAGTGTGTGTGTGTGTGTGTGTGTGTGTGTGTGTGTGTGTGTGTGTGAGAGAGAGAGAGAGAGAGAGAGAGAGAGACATGCAGCTGTGTTTTATGCAGTATTCATAGTTATTACATGTCCTGTGTATGTAAGTTCCATATAAGATTTTTAAACTTTTTTAAGGTTAGTGTTAATTCTTAAGTGACAGAGTTTTATTGCAATAGGTTACATAACATGTTGACAGTTGAGCCATACTTCATTGGTCATGCACAAACAGAATGGTTTCTTTACCATGGAACATATGAAGTTGTAAATCAACTGAATTTCTTTAATATCTTAACAAGTCTACCTATCTCAGAAATGGAACATTGTGTTAGTTACCAATAGCTTCTGTTTCATAATGTTTTTAACTGCTTTTTTGAAGATATTTCTCCTTAATTTCATCACACTTGCTCAATATTGGTATGGGGTAGAGTACTAATGAAACACACAGACAGTTAAATGTGGTACTAACAAGATTTTACCAACTGCACCACTCTTCAATCTGAATAGAGTATGTGTTACCAGGTACACGAGCAAGCTGTACCTTGGAACAGTTTTTGACATTTGGAAACTCCTGCTTTCCCAGAGTAATTTATCTAATTTGAGAAAACAGCTGCAGCACACATAAAGTGACTGCTATCGTTTCAAAATAGAATAAAAAAAGATACTATACTTCAGTTACATGGCTGGTTGGAGGCAAATGTCTGAAAAGTGTGCCAAGCTACAGCACTCTCTCTTACTATCATTTTCTAAGTAAATTATCATATACACAAGACCAACTCTGATTGGGTATGAAGTGCAAAATTAATATGGCTCCTCACTAGCATGAATTTTACTGCTATTTAACATCAATGTTATTTATCAGGTTGGAGTGTATTGTAAGATAGGTCCACATTATTCAACTTCAGTAATATTGTTATCAGCCGTTTTTATCTTGCAGGGAAGTATTTCCGGAGGGTACTTCACCACTGAGTCAGTCATTTGTGATACCATTGCTCAATAATGGTATGAAGAAGGTTATGCGGTCTTACTATCTTGATCAGTTACATCTATCTCATCATCATGCTTTCATGAATGTTTTAAATGTAAGTACAAAGCAATAATATTTTCACTTCTCTAATGTTCTCTCATGTTCAGTAGTTAGTGAATGTTTAGTTTGCTGGATCTGTAGACTATTGCTGTGGCCTCATCAAAATTGTTCAGTAGCAATGCTGTTAAATGCAGGAGTCTTTTCTTGTCTATAAGAAAACACTTGATAGTATGTAATTTAACACCTACAAATTATGACTCAGATCTTTTTGTGGCATGGTTTTGTAGTTAACTACAGATGGCAGGCAATAAATGATTCAGTTGACAACAATGAAATAAGTAGACAAAGCCCATCAAAATCTTAAAAGACAGATGTGATTGTTTATTTTCTCTGCACGTCAATATTTTACAAAGTTACATTCATTGTGCTAGTTTTCATAGTCAGTAATTATATTGCATTATCATTAGAAGTTATTAAAAATTCATTTATTATTTTGTGAAACTGTCATATTTCATTCTCCATATTCTGTTTGGAAAACTTTTACCCACAGTGCAGTCAAGTGATAATAATAATTTTTTAAATGCGGAAATGGAACTGTCAGGTGACGGATATTAATTTAAATGTCAGATTTAGAAACAGAACTAATTTGAGGAGTCCATTCTACCTCATATACACACATCAAAAAAAGTTTTGCATCAACCCGGTTCCCAGAACTCCTGAAGATAGATGTTGACTGTGGATATTGTATCACAGACACAGTCCCTTCGACTGTTTAGGAATGTCACTAAAACTGTCCAACCATGCATGAGCAGTGCCTGTAAGGTGGAGGGGTCCTACAGCCAATCAGTTCCAGTCATTCCACCAGGAAGGAGTTACACTGCTCATGTTGTCTGTAGGTTAACCATGCCTAAACAGTCAGTACCGCAGTTCAATCATGTCCGCATTGTTACTTTGTGCCAGGAAGAGCTCTCAACAAGGGAAGTGTCCAGGAGTCTTGGAGTGAACCAAAACGATGTTGTTAGGAGATACAGAGAGACAGGAACTGTCTTTGCAACCACAACACGATGCAGCACAGTACAGATGGGCCCAGCAACATGCCAAATGAAGGATTGGCATCATATTCTCTTGACTGATGATTGTAAAATATGGCTTTGACCAGGCAATTATCAGAGACATGTTCAGAGGCAACTCAGTCAGGCTGAACGCCTTGGACACACTGTCCAGTGAGTGCAGCAAGTTGGAGGTTCCCTTATGTTTTGCGGTGGCATTATGGGGGGCTGACGTACACTACTGGTGGTCATGGAAGGCACCACAACAGCTGTACGAGATGTGAATGCTATCCTCCAATCAATAGTGCAACCATATCGGTAGCATATTGATGAGGCATTTATCTACGTGAACAACAGTTCATGCTCCCTTTGTGCACATCTTGTGAATGGCTTCCTTCAGGATAATGAAATTGCTCTACTAGAGTGGCCAGCATGTTCTCTAGACATGAACGTTATTGAACACGCCTGGGATAGATTGAAAAGGGCTGTTTATGGATTACGGGACCCACCAACAACTCTTGAGGGATCTACGCTGAATTGCCTTTGAGGAGTGGGACAATCTGGACCAACAGTGCCTTGATGAACTTGTGGATAGTATGCCATGACTAATACAGGCATGCATCAATGCAACAGGATGTGCTACTGGATATTAGAGGTAATGGTGTGTACAGCAATCTGGACCAATACCTCTGAAGGTATTGCTGTAGGATGGTACAACATGCAACGTGTTCTTTTTATGAGCAATTAAAAGGGCGGAAATCGATATTTATGTTGATCTATGTTCCAATTTTCGGTACAGATTCTGGAACTCTCAGAACCAAAGTGATGCAAAACTTTATTGATGCTTGAATACAGGGTGGTCCATTGATAGTGACCGAGCCAAATATCACACGAAATAAGCATCAAACGAAAAAACTACAAAGAACGAAACTCTTCTAGCTTGAAGGGGGAAACCAGATGGCACTATGGTTGGCCCGCTAGATGGTGCTGCCATAGATTGGTTCAAATGGCTCTGAGCCCTATGGGACTTAACATCTGTGATCATCAGTCCCGTAGAACTTAGAACTACTTAAACCTAACTAACCTAAGGACATCACACACATCCATGACCCAGGCAGGATTCGAACCTGCGACCATAGCAGTCACGCGGTTCCGGACTACAACACATAGAACCGCACGGCCACCGCGGCCGGTGCTGCCATAGGAAGCCCCATTTTTTATTACATATTCATGTAGTACGTAAAGAAATATGAATGTTTTATTGGACCACTTATTTCACTTTGTGGCAGATGATGCTGTAATAGTCACAAACGTATAAGTATGTAGTATCACGGCAGTGTGGACAGTATTTGCTTCGTGATACATTAATTGTGATAAAATGGACTGTTTACCAATTGTGGAAAAGATCGATATCGTATTGATGTATGGCTATTGTGATCAAAATGCCCAACAGGTGTGTGCTATGTATTCTGCTCGGTATCCTAGATGACATCATCCAAGTGTCCCGACCGTTTGCTGGATAGTTACGTAATTTAAGGAAACAGGAAGTGTTCAGCCACATGTGAAACACCAACCACAACCTGCAAAAAATGATGATGCCCAAGTAGGTGTTTTAGCTACTGTCACAGCTAATCTGCACATCAGTAGCAGACAAATTGCGTGAGAATCAGGAATCTTAAAAACATCGGTGGTGAGAATGCTACATCAACATCGATTGCACCCGTATCATATTTCTATGCTCCAGGAATTGCATGGTGATGACTTTGAATGTAGTATACAATTCTGCCACTGGGCACAAGAGAAATCACGGGACGATGACAGATTTTTTTGCACATGTTCTATTTAGCGACAAAGCATCATTCACCAACAGTGGGACTGTATATTGGGCAACAGAAAATCCACGATGGCTGCGACAAGTGGAACATCAGCAACCTTGGTGGGTTAATGTATGGTGCGGCATTATGGGAGGAAGGATAATTGGCCCACATTTTATCAATGGCAGTCTAAATGGTGCAATGTATGCTGATTTCCTACGTAATGTTCTGCCGATGTTACAACAAGATGTTTCACTGCATGACAGAATCGCGATGTACTTCCAACATGATGGATGTCCAGCACATAGCTCACGTGCTGTTGACAGGTGGATTGGTTGTCGAAGCACCATACCATGGCATGCACGTTCACCAGATCTGACATCCTCAGATTTCTTTCTGTAGGGGAAGTTGAAGGATATTTGCTATCGTGATCCACCAACAACATCTGACAATATGTGTCAGCGCATTGTCAATGCATGTGCGAACATTATGGAAGGTGAACTACTCACTGTTGAGAGAAATGTTGTTACATGTATTACCAAATGCATTGAGGTTGATGGACATCATTTTGAGCATTTATTACATTAATGTGGTATTTATAGGTAATCATGCTGTAACAGCATGCATTCTCAGAAATGATAAGTTCACAAGGTACATGTATCACATTGGAACAACTGAAATAAAATGTTCAAACATACCTACGTTCTGTATTTTAATTTAAAAAAGCTGCCTGTTACTAACTGTTCATCTAAAATTGTGAGCCATATGTTTGTGACTATTACAGCACCATCTATTACAAAGTGATTTCTGTATGTACCCCACGAATATGTAATAAAAAATGGGGGTTACTATTTTAAAAAATTCTCGTTGATATCCGTTTGACCTATGGCAGAGCTATCTAGCGGGCCAACCATCTGGTTTCCCCCTTCAAGCTAGACAAGTTTCATTCTTTGTAGTTTTTTCGTTTGATACTTATTTCATGAGACTTTTGGCCCAGTCACAATCAATGGACCACCATTTATTGTGGCCATATAAAACCATAGCATTTTATAGGCATAGAATCTTATGAATAATTTTCTTACAGCTAACTTCTGTTGTGTTCAGAAAAAATATGGGGAAATATAAATTGAAATGTGTAGACTCTTTGGTTATTAGTATGGTTTCTTAACTTCGAGCAATAGATGTTCTTTGTGATTTATGATTAATGTGGTAGAACTTACTGTTATTCTTTGTGTAAAATAAACTATATTTTCACACATTTGCTGACTGTGGGTTTCCCAGTGATGCACCAGTATTGCATGTGCAGGAAGACAAAACATATATTATGTTTGTTTTTGCATCAACAGCACCACACAGACCTACTCATGAATAAATGCAGTGCATAATTTGCACCTACCATGAAGAACATTCATTCTGTGTAGGCATGATGTATCCATCCACAAGCATCACAACCATCTCCACCAGAATAAAGAGTGCTTTGCAGGCACTGCAAGGACAAGTAACCAAATTACCTAAGGAAGTTGTGGCCCTAAAAATATGGCACTCCTCACTTGCATTTCAGTAGCAGTGATCTTCCAACAGAAACTAGCATTCATCCTCCAAGGAAAGTATCTGCTGGTATCACAGAAAATCTGGAGCTGTGTCAACTAACCCGTGACAAGAAAAATGCTGTCAGAAATCAGCAGCAGTGGTAGCTAATTTCAAACCAAAGAATCATTTACTGTTCACAAAAGAGTGCTCTACCATACTAAAATTCCTCATTGATACAGGTGCTGACATCTTGGTTTACCCTTCTTCGCATAATCCACAGCAAAATGAGTCAGCTGTTTTCTGGAAATGGGTCTTCCATCAAGACCTATGAACACATCACCTCACATACAAACTTCAATCTTTGACATGAATTCATTCGGAGATTCATTGTCACTGACATGCTTATCATTTTTAGGACTCCTCCCAAATCTTTGTCAGTGACCCCCACATGACTCTACAATGCAGGTGACATCAGTGCCATGTCATAAACAATGGCATCATACTGACAGTTCCCTGAAATCACCCAGCTATTGCCTATTCCCGCACAGGTAAAACACTCAGTGGTACATCACATTGTCACCGTGCCAGGACAGTTCATTCAAGATCTTGTTGTACGTCTCCAGACAAAATCAAGATCACAAAGCAACAGTTCATTTTCGTGTTAGCACAAGAAATCTGCTGTCTTTCACATAATTCTTGAGCTCACCACACCTTGTGGTGACTATCATTAGCTTAATGCCAGAATGATACCATGTTCCTACCCTATGTCACATATCGAAGAGTTTGCTATGCACATTTATGGTGAGACAGTTTACCTGTGATCTACCTCGTCCATGCTTTTTCTCATATATATATTTCATCAGAAAATATTTACCCAATACAACTGTTTGCACTCCATCTGAAAATGTGATTTGGACTGTACAGTGCCACCCAGACTTTCCGCCACTTCATGAATGATATAACACCTAAGAGTTCTTTTACCTCTATATCGATAGCTTGTTTGTAAAGTCATTCGGTGAGGCATTGCATCTAGCACCTACAGCAGTTGCTCACAAGACTATAAGAATGGGAGCTTACCTATTACCTTATTAAAATATGATTTTGGAGTGATGGAAGTAAAATTCTTATGTACCTTATCGATGCACAAGCAGTCCTACACAACCCACTACAAGTATGTGAATTAGGTAGTTTTTTGGACTTGACAAATTTTTATCAACACTTTATGCGCAATTATGAATTGTTGGCAGTGCCTCTCAAAAAAATCATTAAAGAGTTGCATTGGAGATACACTACAGTGTATTGATGGAAAGAAGTCATCATTCACCAGAGTGAAAGCTGATATTCCAGAGACAGAATTTATTAGCTCGTCCTTTTTGCGACACACCTCTCGGAGTTATGCTGCATACATCATCAGGTGCCTCTGGACATCGATTAAAAGAATGTGTACAAACATGATTGACCATTTCTATATCTCTTCAATAAAAAATTGTCACTATCACAAGCAAATTTGTCAGTGTATGACCACAAGCTCTATCCAACATATTCTTCGATCAAAAAGTTTTGCCACATGCTTCAACGTCAACATTTCAGTTGTATCACAGACCATAAGACACTTGTGTTTGTCTTCCATCAGACACCAGATAAAACATCATCATTCCAGTTGTGACATTTGAACTTCATTGTGCAATTTACTGCAGATATATAACATGTTGATGGTGACCAGAATGGACTAGCATGTGTCCTATCTCACATAGACGCCAATTAAGAGGGACCTGACTTCATAGCACTTGCCAATGCCCAGGAAGCAGGTAACAAACTGCAGATATTCTTCAAAATGTCATCAGGCTTGCAGCTTTGATACACTCAGGTAGCACAAGCAAACAAAGCTCTATGCTATGTTGCATTAGTGTCACAAGCATGACCAATTGTTAGAGCAGATTTCTGCAAGTAGGGAGTTTCCTTTTTCCACAGGTAATCTCATCCAGGAGTAAAGATTACTACAGAACTAGTGAAAAAGGCATTTGTTAGCCCAAATATTCAGATGAATTACTAGACATTTGTCCACCAGCGAATCACTTGTCAGCTCAACAATATAACTCAGCATGTTACAGTACACTTGGTTCTTTCACCCCACTGAAACAATGATTTGAGTATGTTGACATCAACATCATTGGACCTTTACCACCATGAGAAGAATTAAATACTGCCTCACAGTGATTGACCATTTATCTCATTGGCCTGAGGCCTATCCAGTGTAAGGTGCATCAGCAGCAGCTGTAACCACAAACTATTGCCCACTTCTGCTTTCTCCTCAACATCACTACCAGCCAGGGCAAACATTGTGAGTCATATCTCTTTAAAGTATTTTCACCATTGCTTGGAATGAACTGAATTCAAAGCTGTACCTGCCATCATATTGCTAATGATCTTGTGGAACAGCTCCACCAACATTTAAAGGCCTCACATAGTTGCCATGCCATAGAGAATTGGACTGACAGCTTCCCTATTGTCATATTAGGCCCCTGAGTGGCTTTCAGTGAAGATCCAAATGTGACAGTGGCTGGATTAATGAATGGACAGAACCTTGAGTGCCTGGCAAATTCTTCACTGATACATCAGGGAGTAAAGCTCCAGAGTTAATACAAAATGTATGCTCACAGATTTGTAGGCTCCATCTGGATGTTTCAGAAGAACATACTATCCAGTAACCATTCATTTTCTATGATTCACAGTCCTGTAAGCAGATTTTTGTCTAACATGATGCCGTTCGAAAACCACTCTGAAAACCATAGTATGACCCATACATGGTACAGACACACCACAACAGCACTTTCAATGTTGACTTCAATGACACATGACATCCAGTGACAGATTTAAGCCAATCTCTACTCCAGGCAAGACACAATGGTTCAGGGACAACAACTAACAATGAAACGCTACCTACATTTGATTCTACTAGGACATCAGAATAACCTTGTCTTCCATCACCACAACCTGTGCCTCCAAGTAAACCTTCAGTTACAATTCATTTTGGCCATCACATATGATTCAAAACCAAACATCAATGATACTTGAATGGAAGTGATGTGGATGGTAAATCACCAGTTACATTTTATGTGCAGTATAGATCTTTTGATTATTCATGTTGTCTCTGAACTTTAAACAAATAAGTAAATTATAGGTTTTCTTTGTAGTTTACAACCATGTAGTGTGATTTACTATTATATTATGTGTTTAATAAATTGTATAGTTATACATACCTCCTGATGATACTGCAATGTTTTAATATTAGCTTCTTTGTCATTATTTGTGGAATGCAGAGCAAGTCTTGCTACAGTAAAACAATATCAGCCAAATATCAATAAAGAGCTTGATAAATTTAATGCGTGCTAAATTTAATGTTTGGGATAGGAGTAGGCACTGAGCTCTCTCACTTAAAGGATGCAAAGACTTCGGAGAATGATTTGATCTTCCCCTAAAGTGATTCACTCATTTTAGTGATTAAAGATAAAATCCCTAGATCTCTGAGGGGCCATGATCCCACATAGAATCATTTTGAGATTGTCACACTTATATCCCTACATTCTGGCCACATTGTAGATAAAATAGTGCAATTACAAATGTAGGATATCCGAGATACATGTGCAATACTTACTTTTTTTGTTAAATAGCCTTGTTGTTAAATACCCCTTGCAGGGTACTAAATTGCTTTATTAATTATTAGTGTTCATAATGCTGCAGAGATAAGAACAATATAAAATCAAAGAAAATGACATTCCAATAACTATTAAAACAAAATAAACAGACAGAAATGTCTGAAACACAACTGTATTTTGCCGTGTTGGAATGTCTCCACTTTTGGAGCTGCCACAAGGATTTACTGTCAACTGCAAAGCAACTGCTCCACCAAACGTGCAGAGTTCCCGGTGTGTATGGATATTTAAAGCACAAGCTGTTTGGGTCTGCCTTTGTGATGTTTGCACTTGCGAAGTTGTTTGTTGAGATATCAGTGGAAACAAGCTTGGCATTGATCCTTCCTCAGTAATTGGTGCCTCTGTTATCATTTGATTGGGGGCCTGGAAATTGTCAGACAACTTCACTCTCTCTATTAAACTATTGTGAGTGTTCCGTTATAGCATATCTCCACTGTATGTTTATTTCAGCATAATATCTTGTAAGGTCCAAAATACAGTGGCTGCAACACTGCAACGGTGGATTGATAACATCCATTTGGGGTATAATATGGGTACACTGTTGTATATCTTTCAGGGCAAAAGTTTGTTGAGTTCCATGTCTGGTTCTTGGATTTGTGTCCAATTGAGATGGCTGTTGTAGTAACAGATAAATAAATATTAGCAATGTGCCAGTCCATATTGTCATAGAGGTCATGTATTCAATGAAATTGCCTGAGATGCAGATATTCTTGCTGAATACTATTTCCACAGCAGAAATGCCAATAACAGTCTGTATTACACATTATAGCTACCTTAAAGGTCTTGTGCCATCCTATTTTTGTGAGCAATACCTGATAGTTTTATGACGGTTCATCCCACACAGTTTGGCTAGGTTTTGGAGTAGAAATGATACAGATTGTCTACCTCTATCAGTCGTTAAATGTGTTGGTCAATCAAAACATGCTATCCATGTGTTCAAAAAGACCTTTGCCGTTTTCTCAGCTGAAATGTCAGTGGCAGGAAAAGCCTCTGTCAGTTGTGTAAGCCAATTGATAAGTGTAGTTAGTGGAATCCCTCTGATTGGAGTACTACCCCCCCCCCCCCCCCAAAGTTGATAAGTATATGCACAAATCTTTCAGAACTGTAAGGGACTGGATTGTCCCCAAAGGGGTTGGGGAGGGGGATGATTGTGACAGTGTAACATCCTACTTTAACTCTTTCACACACGAAACATTCCAGTGCCCAACTCTTACAGTCCCTGTTTATACAGGGCTGCACAAAGCACTCTGCCAGTAGTTGTGGCATGTTTTTATACCTGGATATGTCATGTCATGAACATTAAGAAATGCTTTCCTGCATTAGGACACCAGTGCAAAAGGATGCTGTCTGTGTGTAGACACATTGCACCAATTTTCAGACATAAATTTAGTCAACCACGCTTGCGCAAGAGGTGTGTAGGTACATGTTGAAAGACCCCCAGCTAATTGAAAAGTTAAAATTTATTAAAACCAAAAAATGAAACACTGATCCACCATAGGCATTGGCAAAGACATTAATTATGGATGCCCAGTAAGGTGCAGACAAATGAAAAAATTCATTCATTTTTTGTACATGATTTTGTTTCTCACTCTCTTGTATATAGAAGGTCTGTTAAGAAGTGCTGTTCAGAATAAGATGGGCTATGAGTGTTTTGTATCATACATGTTTCAAAATAAGAAAAGCTTTGATACCAGTATTGAGTATTTTTTATACAAGTGAAGTGACACCAAGTAAGGAGGATCTACTTATTTATGACATGCACTGGTGTACTTGGAGTCCACCGCCTGCATCTAAAATTGAAATGTAAGAGGAGAAGTCCAATAGCCTAAAAATTCATACAAGCACAGAACATTTCTAATAACACAAATGTATTATCCCCTTTTAAATGTTTTTCAAATGCATATGTATTTAATAATTTTTCTGATTTTTATTACAACAAAGAGGCCAAAAAATCTTGCAACTGTTGGTCATTGCCTGTCAAGTCACTAACTTGTTAAAATTAATGCTTTATGGTGCACTGTTTGTGCATGAAGGGTAATCTGCACTAAGTTCTCTGCCCCTGATATGTGCTGTTTGTTAGCTATGAATTGTGTTATAAATTCTATTTGCCTCTTTTGTCTTGAAGAATTGCATTTGCTATACTGCTTGTAAAAAATGCTAGGGCTTAATGGTCGGTGAATATAATGAGATCCTTCTCTTCCAACGATGCCCAGAATTGCCTGATAACTTCAAAAAGCACCAGCAATTTTCTTTCATATGTGATCCATTTTTTGCTGTGCATTCATTCTCCTGAAAAAAAGTATGGAAGGGGCTGCAAAGCACAGTTAACGTATTGCTGCAAAACTCCATGTATTACTATTTGACTGGCACCTACCACAACAGCCAAAGGTACCAAAGGAAGAGGCTGTGTTAAAAGTGTCACACTGACTGCACTTTCTTTCACTGTGTTAAATGCCTGTTGCATTTCAGATGACCAAATGATGCTGGACTTACATTTGGTATTGGTGTCTGCAAGTGCTGCTGTGAGGGCTTTCTCTGCTAGCTGTTGACAGTAAAAAGGAAGCAGGAAGTTGCACTTGCTATGGGACCTGCACCTTTTCTGCTAATGGAGAAATTACTGAGACTATTACCAAATATTCCAAAAAAACTGCTTGTTTTTGTCCTAGCACAGACTTCTTGTTATTGATTATGGTTATGCAATAGTCACTGAGACATTGGAAAACCTGTATCAAGTGGTATGGATGTTTTGGAAAAAATCAGTATATCATCGGTACAAGAAAATCAGAAATTTATTCCACATAAAACTTCATCCATAAATTTTTGCCATGTCTGAGCCACATTTATACATCTAAGAGGCATGTTAACTTGTTTGAAAAACCAAAAAGGATAATTATGGCACTCATGGGTATGTCCTCTGCTGCTACTGGAATCTACATGTAAGCTCTTGCACAATCCCTGACACTAACAAAATGTGATCCTACTAACATGATGTTAAATTCTTGCAAATTCAGCAATGAGTACTTATCTAATGTTGTTGTTGCATTTTGTGCCCAGAAGTCACAACATAGTCTCCAAGTTATATCATTATTGGGAGCCAAACATAGTGGGAATGCCCAAGGACTGTCGGAGTGTTGAATTATACCATTTTTAGTAGCTTCTCAAACTCCTCTGTTTGGTTATTGCCATGCGATCTGGTGGTATTGCCCACAAGATTAGATTAGATTAGATTTACTTTCATTCCAATTGATCTGTAGTGATGAGGTCCTGCAGGATGCAGAACATGTCAGAAAAACAACAATACATGACAAATATTTACAACTCAAACAAATAAGCTAATGTACCATTCCACAGGTCCCAAGTGGAATGATCATCATTTTTTAATGAACACTATATGAAAGAATCATTTTACAAATACTAATGCACTGAATTTAAAATAAAAAATTTATTTATTTATTTATTGTGTAATAAATGTGTAATACTACTACTATAATACTTATTTACAATGAACACATTACTGCACTGAAACTGTGCAGAAGTTATACTGTACTTATGTATAGACACACACAAATCAATTGGTTCTACTGAGAAATTCACCAATGGAATAGAAGGAGCTGGCCACCAATAATGCAGATACTGGAGGTCAAGGGGTAGCCAAGATAAAATGTCTTGTATTGTGTTTCAGAGCTTTCTTCCCACTGTATGGTGTAGAGACTGTTGAGAATGCTGAAGCAGCTGAGTAAAAATGTTTGTAGCTCATGATTCTTGCTCTCTTATAAAGTAAGATATCTGGGTGCCTCTACTGATGGTCCTTGAAGCATTGTTGTTGAAAGAACTGTTCTTGACATCATCCAGAAAATTGAAATGAGCCAAGAAATCTGCTCCTACTACTAGCTCTGAAACACCTTCTATAATAAATTTCCATTGGAACTTGATACAGGGGCTAAGTTTAGTTGTAGAGTTTTCTCATTGAATGTCTTGACTACTGAGTTGTTTGCAGAAAAGTGAAGTGATGTTAGTTGTCTTTGAATTTATAGCATCCTGAGTGGGTAAAATGAAGCATCCATACCTGTGTCTATGAGAACTTTGCTACATGAAAATTTGGCTGAAACAAACAGTCTGCAAGAGAATATATTGTATAGTCTTGTCTGTCCATTACCACATACAAGATCTGTGATACTGGTTTTCTTGATCATGCACCTAAATGGCTGTCCACTAAGGCACTGGTGGATATGTCAGTTGCTAGTGAACTGTTTATTATGTTGGTGTTGTACATAATTTCAGTGGCTGGTCACTCCTATATTGAGGCACTCTAACAGTTGGCAGTGAGCAAGAGTGAGGTTGCTCTTTCTTGTAGGGGAGAAGAAGTATGTTCTGTGTGGTCTTTTGGCCTCTTGCTGTCTGTTGGAAACTTCAGCTTGTTCTTGTTGTGCTGTTAATGTCTCCGGGTGCGAACTGTTGTATTTTATCTATCATTTGTCGCAACTCTTCCTGGAATCTGTAGAGCTCTTGCATTGTAGCATCATGACTACTCCTGTTGTCATTATTACCTGTTTTTATGGTAACTGTGTAACTGTTGTTGGAGGATGTTAGAACATTTCCATGTTCTCAATAAGCAACCTTTGCCAGTGTATCTAAAGTCAATTATGTGCAGCAGTTTATGATTATTTGCGTTGATACTAGCAAGCAACTTGTCCACAACATATGAAACAATGGGTACAACACTGATGTGTCAGAGAGGCAAGGCTTCTTAAATGAAAGAGATATTGTGAAAGGCATGGTAATCCACCAGTTACTACACCTATTGCCCACAGAGGACATAAATCAGGCCACTGTGGGAAGCATAGTGTGTGCCAACATTCGAGTGGCATCCCTGCAACTATCTAAGGCAACTGTCAGAGTTGGCCTGGTCACACTGCTATCACCAGGTCTGCTGTGCACATGCAGCATTACTGTAGCAAAAACTGACATGGATGGTATCTTTATAAGGGCATGCACAGGCCTCCATGTGCTCAGTTCTTAAACGTGTTTGAGGTGTGTAAACCACTTTCATTGTATTCTTGTTGATGTCACTCCATGACCCAATAAATTGTATCTCTTTTTATGGCTGTGTTTCCTTGTGTTCCTAGTTAGAACACAGGTCATGATGTTGAGGGGTAAATTTTTGTGTTTATTGGATTCTGTGATTTTTCTGCCAATCAGTTATTCCATGGAGGCTTTACTCCAGTCACTTCTGCAACATACAGCAGGTTCACACTGCCAACTTGGAACTGTTGTTGACTACATTGACCCAGGCTCAGCTTCTGGTTGTTCACCCGTTGCCATCCGGTCTACCCCTCCTCTCCCTGTGATAATCCGTGGAAGACTGGGGTGCTTACAAGAAGCAGCTTCATGACCATTTCATGGCCTTCCAGGTGGTTAACATGAAGGTCTATTTTTCTTATCATGGATACCCTCTTGTATGTATCACATACTGTGACAGTTAGCTCCTTTGCAAGAACCAGCATTGCTTTCTTTTGATGTGGACACTATGTGTTGAATTCTACCAATGTTGCAAACAGCTGCAGCAGTCATACTGAGCTTTGGTGGCCAAGCTTCACGTCTACATTTCGGGAGACCTATATAGATACCACTATCAGAGATGCAATCATTTGTACATCCCCAGATGAGGAGGTGTATCAATGTGCTCTTCAGTTTGAAAACCCTATGGCAGAAGAGGTTTTGAGTATTGCACAGTCATTCAAGGTAACCCCCACTGTCAATTAAAATGTTGCCATTGTTGACAGCATGCAGCTCCAGCACATGGAATCTAGCATGCTGGGGGAAGAGGAGGTAGCTGCAGTATAAACAAGGCAACTGGATCGATGCTGACAAACACAATGTCAGCAGTAGGAACAACAAATGCCACTTCCTTTATGCCACTTCTGTTTTGTACAGCACAATTAGGCATCCTGTCTCTTGCCATAAATATACAAAAAACTCACATAGTGGCAGTATGTCGATCTCAACACCCCCTCCAAGGAGTCATTGTAGAAATAAATGGACATCGATATTCATAGTGTTTTGTGATTGTGTTTGCCATTGTCTGCATGTCAGAAAAACTTTTTATTGAAGAGTGGAGACAGATACACCATTAACCCTAGACGTTCACACAGGGCCACTGTGTCTCTTCTCAACTCTAAGATGTATGCCAGGCTAGGGTCCCTACCATTGACATGTGTCGAGCATCAGGTAAGCAGTAACAAACAGCAGATAACCCATTTTTTGCCATTTCACAGCCGACACACTTTACCAGTCAGCTTCCCATTCCTTTTTTAACTTGGTGGTTAATGATGTGAGTACTGAAAAACTTTTCGCATTAGATGTCTTTGCTACTTTTGTTTCTTCTGTTATGGATACAGGGCGTCTAATGTCAGACCAAGTGCCTTTTCATAAATTGTACTGCTGGCTGTTCTGAGTTTCCAGATCTGTTTGTTCAAGGGATATGATGTGGAATGATTTCACAGCACACATCACCATAAAACCCTCTGCCTGTTCTAATTTTTTTGGTTGTAGCTAATGCCAGTAGCTTTACACAACCAGGTCAAGGTGAAGCTGGATTGTTTGACATCACTGGGAGTGATTACACCAATTTCCTCAAGTTATTGCTTGTAAAGAAGTTGTCCGGTCAGCTTCAACTCTGTGACTACTTCAAGATCAATACTACTTCACAGAAAGTTTAGACACTTGCCCTCTGCCTTGCCCGGTGGAGTTACTTACAAACTAGGATGCAGGTCAATAGTTTTTGAAAATCAACTTAGCCAAAGCCAACTTTCATTTTTCCAATGGTCGAGGCATCGAACAAGTTGCTTGTGATTAATACACCTTTTGATCTCTATCAGTGTCAGTGGCTCATATTTGGGGCCACTATTGAGCATGCCAACTTTCAACAATTTTTTAGAACTTATTATGAAAGTTGTCCCAAATTGCATTAACTGTCTTGATAATATTGTCATGACAGGTGCTACCATGGAGGATCACCTACGTATTCTCCATTCTTTGTCTACTATTCTACATGCTGTGGCTTGAAATATAATCTCACTAAGTCTCACTTTTTGTAGCCTTTCATAGTTTATTTGGATCATGAAATTTCCAGCAGGGTATGCACTATTATGGCTTTGCGCTGGCCATCTCATCTATGAGAACTTCTGGTATTCCCAGAGTAGCTACTATTGCTCACCCCTTGCATCTTTTGTTTGGTCTGCAGCCTGTGAGCTTGCTCTGTGCAGCTTAAGGATAATCTTCACTCCGCACCATGTCCGGCAACATTTAAACCTTGGAAGCATGCAGTCATGGTCACAAACACAGCTGAATATGGGGTGGAGGTGGTCCTGGCCCAGGGCCATTAAGATTGCTTTATTTAAAAAACATTCAGCTTCGCTCATCAACATTATTCTCAGATGGAAAGACTTGCCACTGTCTATCCCAATGTGTTCTGGTGTGGTGCAAAATTTCATCTAATTACTGGCCATAAGCTCTTGGTTTCCCGTTTTAGCTCATCTTTATTTACAATTTGTACAGAAACCAGATGGCAGTTATAAGAGTCAAGGGACATTAAAGGGAAGCAGTTATTGAGTAGTAGTAGTAGTAGTAGTAGTAGTAGAAGGGAGTCAGACAGGATTGTAGCCTATCCCCGATGTTATCAATCTGTATATTAAGAAGCAATAAAAGAAACAAAAGAAAAATTTGGAGTAGAAATTTAAGTGTGGAAGGTGGGGAGGGGAAGGGGGGCAAAGAAATAAAAAGCCTGAAATTTGCCAATGACATTGTAGTTCTGTCAGAGACAGCAAAGGACTTGAAAGACCGGCTGGACAGAATGGACAGTGTCTTGAAATGAGGATATAAGATAAACACAAAAAAAGAAAAATTAGGATAATGGAACATAGTCAAATTGAATCAAATTTAAGTGCAAGGAAGTCTTTTCTGAAAGTATTTGTATGGAATGTAGCCATGTATTGAAGTGAAACATTGACAATAAACAGCTTAGACAAGAAGAGAATAGAAGCTTTTGAAATGTGGTGCTACAGAAGAATGCTGAAGATTACATGGGCAAATCATGTAACTAATGATGAGGTACTGAATAGAATCAGCGGGGAAAAGATGTTTGTGCTGCAACCCGACTAGAAGGAGCTATAAGAAGGGATCGGTTGGTAGGACAATTCTGAAACATCAAGGGATCACCTCTTTTTATGCATTGCGCCACTGGCGCTCTGTCTTGGATGGCTTTATTCTCCTGTCAATGGAATGATTTATTCTTCATGTCATGGTTCCAATGGCTCTGCAGCAGGATGCCCTGTGCTTACTATATCAGGCTCACTGGGGGATCTCTTACCCAAAACTGTTGGCACACTGTCATGTGTCGTGAAAAATTGGCATTACTCAGGAGGTTGAATACCTTGTCACAGCCTGCCCCAAGTGCTCAGGTCAGCAGGTGGTGCCATGCACTATTTCTTCACCATTTCCAGCCCCTACACAGCCTTGGGAAAGAAACCACATTCATTTCACTGATTCCTTTTAAGGAATTTTCTGGTTATTGGCAATTTATTTGTTTTCTCATTTGCTTTATGTTGTTCACTGTCTGTCTGCAACAGTAGATGTGACTGTGAAGGCATTCAAAGTTTTTAAAGACAACAGCCATATTTGGGCACTGAAATGTTTTAATGGCAACAGGTGAAAATTAATGTGGACCATGACCCGAACCCAGATCTTTCCCTTAATGCGAGCAGCACCTTAATCCCCTCAGCAAACAAGTGTGCTTCCCATCTGACCCTAACTCCCAGTCTGTTGCACACTACTTCTGCAACAACAATTCATAGTGTCCATTCTTTTGGAGATGTCCAAAAGAATAGAAACTATCTGCAAGTGCACACACACACACACACACACACACACACACACACACACACAACACATACAATTAAGAGTCAAAGAAACTGGTACACATGTAGGGCCCCCATGAGCACATAGAAGCTACAACACAATGTGGCATGGACTTGACTAATGTGTGAGGTACTGCTGGAGGGAATCGACACCATTAATCAGGCAGGGCTGTCCATAAATCCATAAGAGTATGAGGGGGGTGGAGATCTCTTCTGAACAGCACATTGCAAAGCATCACAGATATGCTCAATAATGTTCATGTCTGGGGAGTTTAGTGGCCAGCAGAAGTGTTTAAATGCAGAAGGTGTTCCTGGAGGCATTCTGTAGCAATTCTGGATGTGTAGGATGTCGCATTGTCCTGCTGGAATTGCCGAAGAATGCACAATGGACATTAATGGATGGAGGTGAACAGACAGGATGCTTACATACATGTCACCTGTCAAAGTTATATATCTAGACGTATCAGTGTCCCATGTCACTCCAACTGCATGTGCCCAACACCATTACAGAGTCTCCATCAGCTTGAACAGTCCCCTGTTATTATGCAGGGATTCTTGAGGTTACTCCATACCTGTACACATCCATCCACTCTATACAATTTGTAATAAAACTTGACCAACCCAGCAAAATGTTTCCAGTCATCAACAGTCCAGTGCCAGTGTTGATGTGCCTAGATGAGGCATAAAGCTTTGTCTCACATAGTCATCAAGGGTACATGAGTAGGCCTTCAGCTCTGGAAGCCCATATTGATGATGTTTCATTGAATGATTCGCATGTTGACACTTGTTGATGGGCCAGCATCGAAATGTGCAGCAATTTGCAGAAGGGTTGCATTTCTGTCACGTTGAACAATTCTCTTCAGTCATTGTTGATCCTGTTCTTGCAGGATCTTTTTCTGGCCACAGCGATGTTAGAGTTAAGGCAACTGTTCATCTTAAGTGGGAGGTCTACTTTAAAATTCCCAGTCCAACACAAATTTTCATCTTGCTGTTGATCTCTCTCTCTCTCTCTCTCTCTCTCTCTCTCTCTCTCTCTCTCTCTCTCTGTGTGTGTGTGTGTGTGTGAGTGTGTGTGTGTCAAATCCTGTCTAAGATATTCTTCTTGGAAAGCTTGCCTTACACCCTGGTTTCATCTAAGATATTCTCCTTGGAACACTTGCCTTGCACCCTGGTTTCAAGGTTACTACACCTAGTGCGCACAGTGGATGTAAGTCAGGCCACCACACCAAGCATACTGTGTGCTCCCAGCTACCCTAAGCAGCCTTGAGGGACTGGCTGGACACCAGCTGCCATCACCAGGTCTGCTGGGCGCACACAGCTCTACACCAGTAACACCTGACATAGAGAGCATGCAATGGCCCCCAGGCCTTCACTTGTTAAATGTGAGTGAGACGTGTGAACTATTTTCACTGTATCCTACAATGGAAAATCCAGGATGTGAGTAACAAAGGGAAGTTGATGGAATCACAGTGATAACTTCCACCAAAAATGGGCAGTTTTGATCAACATGTAGGTGAACTTTGTCTGCAGAAAATTTGCTTCCACATGCGTGAACCAATTTTTTAGATTCTGTGGCAGTTGGCCAATCAAGAGATCAAAGCTGTGTCTGATTCCCTGCTGATACAAAACAGTGAGGATGAAATTTCGACTAGTGCATCTCACTGTTTCCTCCTTCCTGCTGTCTTGTATCTGTCAGTAAATTCTTGTCTTCCACTGTAAACTTGATTTACATGGATGCATTTCATGTTCATCAAAAACTGGTACTATATTGGGTTGTTGGGTTGTTTTGGGGGAAGAGACCAAACAGCGAGGTCATTGGTCTCATTGGATTAGGGAAGGATGGGGAAAGAAGTTGGCTATGCCCTTTCAAAGGAACCATCCTGCCATTTGCCTGGAGTGATTTAAGGAAATCACGGAAAACCTAAATCAGGATGGTCAGACCACCGTCCTTCCAAATGCGAGTCCAGTGGGTACTGTATTCATAAAACTGTTACTGTGTTCAGAAAACTGGGGTCAACACTGGAGTTAACACACTATAAAAAACCCAAGCAGAATATTAAATTGCTTTATTAATTATTAGCATTCATAACTTAGCTGAAATAACAAGAATATTCTGTCCATAAAAATTACATTCAAATAAAACCAGGAAGTAAGAGTAAACAAACAGAGATATCAGAAACACAACTGTACTTTGCTGCATTGGAACCTCTCTGCTTTCAGTACTGCTACATTGATATGCTGCCAAGTTCTTCAGAAGTGATAATGTTTTATGGAATGTATTTATTTATGATCACAATTTTGTCTATAGTGCCAAAAGTAACTGCTGTAATCAGCATAAACTGCTAAGAAACCAATGAAATTGTGGGATACTTTTTATTCTCAAGAATTTCAAAAGCCTTCCTTTGGTTTGACTACTTCAAACTTCATTAAAACGTGTATCAGTGCTTATTACCCCTCTTAAGAGGGCATTGTTTTAGTCTCAACCACGTTTACATAATTCATGGCATACACAGAATAAAACAAGATTTCTCATCATCTGTGTAAAACAATGCAGCAAGTCACCAAAATGAGAATGTTATGTGAAACCAGTTGATAAAGTATGAATTCACCCCACATGTTGCAAACACGTTACTTACTATAATAATTCCTATCGAATCCCTATCATACTATACTCTTATTTCTTACTGTGCATGCATCAAGTATGACATTTGACAACTAAAGATAATATCCACATTGTCAGTGATACATGTTTACATTAAAGTGAAAGTGGTAAATCAAGAAAGTTGCAAGGCTCTAATTACTAACAAGCTTTACATAGTTAACATAGTTATTATTAAAAACAAAGATTCCAAGACTTACCAAGCGGGAAAGCGCCGGCAGACAGGCACATGAACAAAACACACAAACACACACACACAGAATTACGAGCTTTTGCAACTGGCAGTTGCTTCGTCAGGAAAGAGGGAAGGAGAGGGAAAAATGAAAGGATGTGGGTTTTAAGGGAGAGGGTAAGGAGTCATTCCAATTTCGGGAGCGGAAAGACTTCCCTTAGGGGAAAAAAAGGACAGGTGTACACTCGCACACACACACACACACATATCCATCCGCACATACACAGACACAAGCAGACATTCTGTGTGTGTATTTGTGTGTTTTGTTCATGTGCCTGTCTGCCAGCGCTTTCCCGCTTGGTAAGTCTTGGAATCTTTGTTTTTAATATATTTTTCCCATGTGGAAGTTTCTTTCTATTTTATGAACATAGTTATTAATTAGTTATATCATATTAAATAGGAAAGTAGCTGAAGAAGAATAAAATTACTGAGATATATCTGCATCAAGTTCCTGGGTACTAATTATGGAATGATAATTTCATAAAGGCAGCTATGATGTCTGAGTCAGTTTATTTGATGATTCATATTTTACATTTTACTCAGAGGGAAATATATCAGTGTTCTCAACTGTTATACTATGAAGCATTTTACAGTTTTTGTGATGGTTTTAATGTCGGCATGCCTTGCGCTTTCAAGCGGCTTTCATCCTACTTCTATGTTTTTTGTTTCATACTACTACAATTCATGAAATATAGATCATGACCTAGTCATTTAGACAATTCTCTAAAACAACACAAATATTCTGAAACGAAATGTTTGACACAAACATTTCTTCCTTCTTCCATCTGTTAAATAAATCAGACACTGTAGGAACAGCATCTCAGCACATACAAGTGGTTAGTGCTGTCGCACCATTATCATTTTGAATGCATTTACAGTTTGTTATTTTATGATAAAATATACTTGTACATTATCAGCATACCTCCAAATCTGTGTGGAAATTATTCTTTCCCTGTATACCTTTGGTTCATCATGTATCTCACCATTATGGATAGTTTGCTACAACAATAAAGTATCAGACCATTTAGAAGGTCAATTAATAAAAAATAATTAAGCTCTTATAAATCTATACAGAACATTCAGAAAGTCTTTGCCCTCACAGAGAATTTATAAACATAACTATTACATTGCATGCATCTTGACAGTTAAAAATGTGTGCCACACCACAGCTCAAACCCATGTTTCTTTCTTTTCACAAGCAATCATCTTAAGTTATCTGAGCATGCCTCCATATGCCTCAAATTTTCTTTGTCACTGATATTTCCATGGTAATTTCTGAATGATGGAGTACTGGGGATCTGCCACATGGAACATATTGGATGAGTGAGAAAGTGCAGAATGATATGCATGTCAGGTATTTCACTTTACTGTTGTCTGTTATATTCAGACAACAATGTAGAGAAAGATTGATTGCTACTTACCATAAAGATAACGTGCTAAGTTGCAGACAGGCACAATTAAAAGACACTAACACACAACATTTTGACCACAACCTTTGTCAGAAAAGAGAAAAAAAAATTTTTTCTTTTTTTCCTTCAAGTAAGTAACTGACAGTGGATAATGCAACTATTCTGAAAGAAAATATGAGCATATGCATTATGCAGAAAGAGATACTTGAGTAATATCTCTAGCTATGAGAGTTTTTTCTTGTGTCTAATGATCTTGATGTTGGTGAGACATTGAGCTCTAACCTTCTTTCCATCTTGTGATCACACTCACACACAACACAGTATAGGATGAAATAAAATTTAAACCAATAGACTCATGTTTCCAAAATCATCTGAAGGCTTGGTTCTTGGCTCAGAGACAAAGCACTATTGCATATTTTCTTTCAAACTAGTACAATTGCCAAGTGTCAGTTATTTAATTGAAAGGAAAGATAGAATTAAGATTAGCATTTAACATTACCTCAATAAGAAGGGAATTAGAGACTTCATTGTTTGTATTCCTCTGTTTGTGTCGTCTAGCTCACGAGTCCATGATAAATAATTTGACTGAACTTACAATGTTCAAGGTGATATTACGGGAACCAGAGGCTGACATCAGCATTGCAAATAAAGCTACTGAACTAGCTGTGTTTGGACACAGCATCCTAACACCTCAGATGCACAGAATTGCAAAAGAGAGACATGGAACACCAAATATTACAAGACTTTATGATTATATTAAGGTAAGTAAACTAATAATTGTGATGGAATCTATAATTCCCACTTTTCAGTGTTTGGGAATCATACTTTTCAGGAAACTTAAGGCTTAGAAAAAGTGAGTGACATGGTGTTATTTGTAGAATGATCTCATTTACACTTTGCTTTACAGATTTTCTGTTGATATTAAACTCTTAATTTTTTTGTGCTGCAAATTGCACTTTCATTTGAATGTGACAGTGAACATATTTTCTAACAACCAAATGATCCACAAGGCGTCGATAATTTAAGTGTTTAGTGATGAAAATATGAGTTAAATATATCTGCATATTGAACTGTGTAGCAGAAATCTTTGAAAGAGAAGTGTCTAACTAACATACATGTAAAATAACTTTGTGAAATATACACCTACTTTTCTGTAACCCCCTGGCCTCAACCTTTGCTAGTCCCTCTCCTCCACTTACCTATTCACTTCTCTTCTCCCACTTCAGCACAACATAGCCTTCTATTCCATCAAAGCACCCAGTTGTTTTCCCCTTTCCCTGCTTTTCCACACCCACCCCCCCAACCACAAACACATAAAAGCATCTTGCAGCCCTTCCATATCTGTCATATTCCCGCCATGTTCTTGCGTGCTTCATAAACAGCAAAACATTTTTCCCACTACACCTTCTTATTCCCTCCTCCCCACACCATGCCACCTCATTACCTCCACCACCAGACTGCTGCTCCTATCAGGCACAGTTATAACTTAGTCCAGCTACAGCAGTCAGATACAGTGCCCATGGGAATTGTTAATTTGGTAATAGATGAGACTGGTTTGATGCACCTCTCCATGCTACTCTATCCTGTGCAAGCTTCTTTATCTCCCAGTACCTACTGCAACCTACATCCTTCTGTATCTGCTTAGTGTATTCATCTCTTGGTCTCCCTCTATGATTTTTACCCTCCACACTGCCCTCCAATACTAAATTGGTGATCCCTTGATGCCTCAGAACATGTCCTACCAACCAATCCCTTCTTCTGGTCAAGTTGTGCCACAAACTTCTCTTCTCCCCAATCCTATTCAATACTTCCTCATTAGTTATGCGATCTACCCATCTAATCTTCAGCATTCTTCTGTAGCACCACATTTCGAAAGCTTCTATTCTCTTCTTGTCCAAACTATTTATCGTCCATGTTTCACTTCCATACATGGCTACACTCCATACAAATACTTTCAGAAATGACTTCCTGACACTTAAATCTATATTCGATTTTAACAAATTTCTCTTCTTCAGAAGAGTGTTAGCAGACATAGGTGACATAAAAGTGAAAAAGCTTGCATACTTTGCCTACTTTCATTCCATAATGTCATATGGTACAATATTTTGGGGTAACGCTTCAAGTCAAACAAAAGTTTTCAGAGTCCAAAAGCGTGTAATATGTATTATTTGTGGAGTAAACTCACGGACATCTTGTAGAAACCTCTTCAAAGAACGAGGTATACTAACTACTGCCTCTCAGTATATTTACTCCTTAATGAAATTTGTCCTAAATAATATATCTCTTTTTCCAACAAACAGCTCAGTTCATACATACAATACCAGGAACAAAAATGATCTGCACAAGGACTTAAAAGCACTTACTTTAGTTCAAAAAGGGGTCCACTACTCAGGAACACTCATCTTCAATAATCTGCCAGCAAACATAAAAAATTTAGTTACAAATAGAGATCAGTTTAAAAGGAGCCTGAAAGACTTACTAGTGGTCAATTCCTTCTACTTCATTGACAAATTTTTTAATAGAAACAAATGATGTGTTGTATATATTTATACTATTAGTATTGTTATTTCAGCTTTAAAAAAAAGTAAAAAATAAAAAAGGTGACATGTTCCACATCCACGAGGATCTCCTCAACGCAGATCTATGGAACAAAAACTAATCTAATCAAATCTAATCTAATCTAAGACACTGTCCATTCCATTCAACTGCTCTTCCAAGTCCTTTACTGTCTCCGACAGAATTACAACGTCATCGGTGAACCTCAAAGTTTTTATTTATTCTCCATGGATTTTAATATCTACTCCAAATTTTTCTTTTGTTTCCTTTACTACTTGCTCAATATACAGATTGAATAACATCGGGGAGAGGCTACAACCCTGTCTTACTCCCTTCCCAACCACTGCTTCCCTTTCATGTCCGTCGACTCTTATAACTGCCATCTGGTTTCTGTACAAATTGTAAATAGCTTTCGCTCCCTGTATTTTATCCCTTCCACCTTTAGAATTTGAAAGAGAGTATTCCAGTCAACATTGTCAAAAGCTTTCTCTAAGTCTACAAATGCTACAAACGTAGGTTTGCCTTTCCTTAATCTTTCTTCTAAGATAAGTCGTAAGGTCAGTATTGCCTCACGTGTTCCAGTCTTTCTACGGAATCCAAACTGATCTTCCCTGAGGTCGGCTTCTACTAGTTTTTCCATTTGTCTGTAAAGAATTTGTGTTAGTATTTTTGCAGCTGTGGCTTATTAAAATGATTATTCGGTAATTTTCGCATCTGTCAACATCTGCTTTCTTTGGGATTGGAATTATTATATTCTTCTTGAAGTCTGAGGGTATTTCGCCTGTCTCATACATCTTGCTCACCAGATGGTAGAGTTTTGTCAGGACTGGCTCTCCCAAGGCCGTCAGTAGTTCTAATGGAATGTTGTCTACTCCCGGGGCCTTGTTTCGACCAGGTCTTTCAGTGCTCTGTGAAACTCTTCACACAGTATAATATCTCCCGTTTCATCTTCATCTACATTTTCTTCCATTTCCATAATATTGTCCTAAAGAACATTGCCCCTGTATAGATCCTCTATATACTCCTTCAACCTTTCTGCTTTCCCTTCTTTGGTTATAACTGGATGTCCATCTGAGCTCTTGATATTCATACAAGTGGTTCTATTTTCTCCAAAGGTCTCTTTAATTTTCCTGTAGGCAGTATCTATCTTACCCCTAGTGAGATAAGCCTCTACATTCTTACATTTGTCCTCTAGCCATCCCTGCTTAGCCATTTTGCACTTCCTGTCGATCTCATTTTTGAGACGTTTGTATTCCTTTTTGGCTGCTTCATTCACTGCATTTTTATATTTTCTCCTTTCATCAATTAAATTCAATATTTCTTCTGTTACCCAAGGATTTCTACTAGCCCTCATCTTTTTACCTACTTGATCCTCTGTGGCCTTCAACACTTCGTATCTCAAAGCTACCCATTCTTCTTCTACTGTATTTCTTTTCCCCATTCCTGTCAATTGTTCCCTTATGCTCTCCCTGAAACTCTGTACAACCACTGGTTCTTTCAGTTTATCCAGGTCCCATCTCCTTAAATTCCCACCTTTCTTCAGGTTTAATCTACAGGTCATAACCAATAGATTGTGGTCAGAGTCCACATCTGCCCCTGGAAATGTCTTGCAATTTAAAACCTGGTTCCTAAATCTCTGTCTTACCATTATATAATCTATCTGATACCTTTTAGTATCTCCAGGGTTCTTCCATGTATACAACCTTCTTTCATGGTTCTTAAACCAAGTGTTAGCTATGATTATGTTGTGCTCTGTGCAAAATTCTACCAGGCGGCTTCCCCTTTCATTTCTTAGCCCCAATCCATATTCTCCTACTACATTTTCTTCTCTCCATTTTCCTACACTTGAATTACAGTCACCCATGACTATTAAATTTTCGTCTCCCTTCACTATATGAATAATTTCTTTTATTTCATCATAAATTTCTTCAATTTCTTCGTCGTCTGCAGAGCTAGTTGGCATATAAACTTGTACTAGTGTAGTAGGTGTGGGCTTTGTATCTATCTTGGCCAGAATAATGCATTCACTATGCTGTTTGTAGTAGCTTACCTGCATTCCTATTTTCCTATTCATTATTAAACCTACTCCTGCATTACCCCTATTTGATTTTGTGTTTATAACCCTGTAGTCACCTGACCAGAAGTCTTGTTCCTCCTGTCACCGAACTTCACTAATTCCCACTATATCTAACTTTAACCTTTTTAAATTTTCTAACCTACCTGCCCGATTAAGGGATCTGACATTCCATGCTCCGATCCGTAGAACGCCAGTTTTCTTTCTCCTGATAACGACATCCTCTTGAGTAGTCCCCACCCGGAGATCGGAATGGGGGACTATTTTACATTCAGAATATTTTACCCAAGAGGACGCCATCATCATTTAATCATACAGTAAAGCTGCATGCCCTCGGGAAAAATTACGGCCATAGTTTCCCCTTGCTTTCAGCTGTACGCAGTACCGACACAGCAAGGCAGTTTTGGTTATTGTTACAAGGCCAGATCAGTCAATCATCCAGACTGCTGCCCTTGCAACTACTGAAAAGGCTGCTGCCCCTCTTCAGGAACCACATGTTTGTCTGGCCTCTCAACAAATACCCCTCCATTGTGGTTATACCTATGGTACGGCTATCTGTATCGCTGAGGCACGCAAGCCTCCCCACCAACGGCAAGAAGGTCCATGGTCATGGGGGTGGGGGGGGGGGGGTGAGGGGGTGGCAGGCCTAGCAGAGATGAAGAGACCTGTATAGGTTAGAATAGCATGAAGATGAAGACTGCATCAAATCAATCTTCTGACTGAAGATGACACAACAACAATATACAAAATAACTTTTGCATAACCTTGGTTCCGAGAGTTCCAGAACCTATCCCGAAAATTGAAATAGAGATCAACATAAACATCATTTCTGCCCTTTTTATTGCTCATGAAAGTCACACATTGCATGTTGTACAACCATACAGCAAGACCTTCAGAGATGGTGGTCCAGATTGCTATACACACCAGTACTTCTAATACCCAGTAGTACATCCTCTTGCATTGATGCATTGTGGCATACTATCCACAAGTACATCAAGGCACTGTTGGTCCAGATAGTCCCACTCCTCAATGGTGATTCAGCTTAGATCCCTCAGAAAGGTTAGCGGGTTACATCGTCCATAAACAGCCCTTTTCAATCTATTCCAGGCATGTTCAATAGGGTTTATGCACGGAGAACATGCTGGCCAATCTAGTCAAGCAATGTCGCTATCCTAAAGGAAGCATTAGCAAGATGTGATGAAGGGAGCATGAACTGTTGTCCATGAAGATGAATGCCTCGCCAATAAGCTGCCACAATGGTTGCACGATCGGTCGGAGGATAGCATACATGTATCGTACAGACATTACGGCACCTCCCATTACCACAAGAGGCATACATCGGCCCCACATAATGCTGCTCCAAAACATCAGGGACCCTCCACCATGTTGCACTCACTGGACTGTGTGTCTAAGGTGTTCAGCCTGACCAGGTTGCCTCCAAACACGTCTCTGACAGTTGTGTGGTTGAAGCCATAAGCGACACTCATTGGTGAAGAGAACGTGATGCCAATCCTGAGCAGTCCATTCAGCTTATTGTTTGGCCCATCTGTACCACACTGCATGGTGCTGTGGTTGCAAAGATGGACCTCACCATGGACGTCGGGAGTGAAGTTGCGCATCATGCTGCTTATTGCACACAGTTTGAGTCATAACTCAACATCCTGTAGCTGCACAAAAAGCATTATTCAACATGATGATGTTGCTATCAGTGTTCCTCTGAACCATAATCTGTAGGTTGCAATCATCCACTGTAGTAGTATCCCTTGGGTGGCCTGAGCAAGGCATGTCATAGACAGTTCCTGTCTGTCTGTATATCCTCCATGTCCAAAACTTTTTTTAATGTGTATATTTGCGTTCCTTCTTAATGTAAATGGTGTATCCTCATCTCTCCATACCTGACAAGCAATAACTAGATGCCAATTTACATGGATGTGTATTCAGCCTTCCCGTTCCAGTTGCAAAATTATGATAAAAAATACATGTTATCACTATATGATTTTTGGACAATTGTTCTTCTGAGCAAGTTCATTTATTTTATTGTTTAACTGCATATTATTGTTGTATTTGCTTTATTTATTTATTTATTTATTTTTTATAATAGCCTGAATTTTGGAACAAGTTTGTGTAGCATCTGAGTCTTTCATATGTATATGGCTTTTGTATTGAGTGATTGAGAATGGTACAGTGTAGTTTTTCAGGAATGAGCCATGGTACTGGAACCTTTACTGTCATTCTCATGTATGTGTAACAGCTCTTTGACCAGAAACCTGGTTCAGTACATTTGATCCTCAGTCCTTTACAACCTCAACTTTCCTGCTATTGATTTTATTGGCAGAAAGCCATGAAGAATTTGTATGTAATACATTTCAAGCCATTCTGGATATCACAATCACTTATTTTTGCATATACTCATTGAAGATGTTTAACGTACAACTTTTCTTTCAGATTAATTAATGTCAGTAAGGCACAAAATTTATTTGAATTCTGATTCTATGACACTTACAAAATTACAGACAGAGTTATAACTTCTAGAATAAACATATTTTATTCAATTACCTGCATAACAAATGAATACCTTAATATCTTATAAAAATAAGTTTGTGGATTTCTTGATAGTCAATGTCTTCTATGAATGAACTTTAGATTTTTTACTGAAAAGCTAGTTTTCAGAATTAATTAGTTTGAGGAGAAGAGATCGACATACTGTTTACATGAAGGTAGCACACTGTATTCTTAAGATAATAACAGCCTAACACTGACTGGGCATAGTGCTGTAGGAGAACACAATGACTCACTTGTAAACTAAATTCTCTGATTGTGTTTGTTAGCCTTGGATCACAGATATGGTATCATAACTAGTTTTGACATTTGAACAAGCCAGCATCTGATGAATTGAATACATTACAAAAGCCTCATCAAAGTGTGGCTATACAGACTAGCAGAGACACTCAGAATATTGTAAGCTCCTCCAATGGCCTATACTTCTATATTTTGATGAGGTACTATGTAAAATAATCAGATAATCTGGTGATGACTGCCTAGAATGTTGAAACTGTTTATAATAATGTTTGTTTGACCAAGGCTGAAAAAAATGTAATGGAGGAAATAATGAACTAATTTTGTATAATTGTTAATAGAGTATAACTGAGCCTAAAGGAGTACAGGTTATTATAACAGTGATTGTTTGCAGACTTATAGGACAGGTTTTTTTTAAGGAATGCAACTCCATTTTAATAGAAATTGCATGATATTCATGTATGAACATTTTTTGTCCTGTTTTTACAGATACTGCTCTAAATGTGTTGCAGTATAAAGTTGAATAGGTGCTTGTTTTATCATAAATTTCTGTGTATTGTAATGATGTTCTTATCTGTGCATTGATACATAATGAAAGAGACTAGATTTTTCTATCCTTCCTTCTTGATAAAATTAAGATTATAAATTGATGTGTGTGAAATTTAGAAGCAGTTTTATTGCTGTGGAAAATTACTTGCATTGTGACTTCTATGTTTTAGTAAAATGTTATTTATGATTTTTCATTTACTCTGACAGCGTGTGGTTTTCAATAAAGGGGAATTAAAGAAAGCACTCAAACTCCAGGATGAATTTAAACTTAAAGCCAAACACCTTAATACCTTGGAACTCTATAACAAGATCCGAAATGATGCATTTGTTCTTCAAGAGGTACTGTAATGGTCATTTATAACATATGTAAAACAGGTGAAATATATAACTTAGCCTACTGAAGACTCTTTATACTCACAGACTTTTTACCCATTTTAGCTTACTCACCATTTTACAAATGTGTTTTAAAATCTCTGAAGTCTTATTCATTATTTCTTATCATAAACACTATGATATATATGAAATATATTTCAATATTTTTCTTTATTTGGGATCACTCTTGTACAGAATTTCAATAAGCATAGTTTTAACTTGGCAGATATAACAAATGCAATGTGTATATGCAGAAAGCAGAAGATATCACCCTCAGTTTCTGTGCAGTTTCTTAAATTTAAAGTTATTTCATTTAACTATGTGTATTCCTTCAGACAAACTCTGTAAACAATAGAGAAACTGGCTGGTATTTGTGCAGTCCTAGAAGTGCTGTGCTGCTCAAAATGATTTACTTTCTTGCCATTTTAAAAGGTTAAGTTCATATTACTCTCCCTCTGTGCATGCAAAAATGGTTCAAATGGCTCTGAGAACTGTGGGACTTAACATCTGAGGTCATCAGTCCACTAGAATTCAGAACTACTTAAACCTAACTAACCGAAGGACAGCACACACATCATGCCCAAGGCAGGATTCGAACCTGTGACCATAGCGGTCGCACGGTTCCTGACTGAAGCACCTAGAACTGCTCAGCCACACTGGCCGGCTCCTTTGTGCATGCACTACAAGATAATCTACTATAGTAGAGAAGACCTTAATACCTGTAACTATAGTGAATCTTTGTCAATCTAGACTAAGATGTATCAATTAAATCTCTATTTCTTGTATTGTGATCTTCAGTTGAGCTGCTAAGATCATAATTAGGTTTCATTTATCAAAGACCATACAATTACAGATATATTTTGCTTGATTCTATCACAATCATCAGCTATTTGAAATATTTCCTATATGACTAATAGATCAGGTATTGGAATATATCTAATGACATTTTGGCTATTTAAATCCTTCCTTTCAAGACAGCAGAACTACCATATTGACTATTCTGTAAGAGAGAAAAAATAAAATAAAATTTATATGCTTGGACTATTTTGAAAGCAAATCTTGATCCACTATTGGCTTGATAGGCATAACACACTTTCATCGGAACCCCATTGGCTGACTTTCATTTCAGTGTGTTCGTGGGCCTATACAACTGCTGTAGTGGTTGCAAGGCAACCACATTTCTCACTGTACTTCACAGCCACAGGTATCCTCCTACTTCATACCATTGCCTGTCTCCCACCAACATAGTCATGTATCTCTAACCTGTAATAAAGGCTACTTCTTTGGCATGTGTAGGACATGCTTTTCTATATGGCATAATGAATAATAAACCAAAATCAAATAAACTTTCTGATGAGATGATTGAAAATAATAGTTGCTCTGAAAAAAATTAAAAGTGACAAAAAGTGTATTAATTGTTGTACAAATGACAAAAAATTAGAACAATAAATATCTTTCGCTTACTAAATAAAAAAGTTAACTGTAAAAAAACTTTTTATGCCTGGACTGCAATTTTCAGTATATAATTACAGCAAGGTGATCAGTTTCTAGTTGATTTCCACAACCATCTTTAGAACTGTAAATAAATGGAGGGAAAGGAGCCTCAGAAAGTATGGTGCAATAAAGTAGGATATACACTGAAGCACCAAAGAAACTGGTATGGGCATGCTTTTTCAAATAAAGAGATATGTAAATGGGCAGAATATGGCACTGTAGTCAGCAATGCCTATCTAACGCCACAAGTGACTGGTGCAATTGGTAGATTTGGTTACTGCTGCTAGGTGTTATAGTCGATGCATGAGTGATAGGACACAGCATCTCTGAGGTAGAGCTAAAGTGAGGATTTTCCTATACAACCATTTCACGAGTGTACCGTGAATATAAGGAATCCGGTAAAACATCAAATCTCCGATATAGCTGTGACCGGAAAAAGATCCTGCAAGAACAGGGCAAACAATGACTGAAGAGAATCGTTGAACGTGTCAGAAGTGCAACCCTTCCTCAAATTGCCACTGATTTCAGTGCTGGCTCATTAACAAGTGTCAATGTGCAAACTATTCAATGAAACATCATTGATACAGGCTTTTGAAGCTGAAGGCCAACTTGTTTACCCTTGATGATTGCACAGCACAAGACTTTACACCTTGCCTACTCCTGTCAACACTGAAATTGGACTGTTAATGACAGGAAACATGTTGTCTGGTCAGACAAGTCTTATTTCAAATTGTATCGAGCAGGTGGATGTGTATGGGTATGCAGACAATCTCTTGAGTCCATGGGCACTGCATGTCAGCAGGGGACTGCTCAAGCTGGTGGAGACTCTGTAATGGTGTGTGACATGTGTGTAGATGGAGTAATATGGAACCCATGATGCATCTAGATATGACTCTGACAAGTGACATGTACGTAACCATCCTGTCTGGTCACTTGAATCATTCATGTCCATTGTGCATTCCAATGGATTTGAGCAATTCCAGCAGGACAATGTGACATCCCACACTTCCAGAATTGCTACAAAGTGGCTTTAGGAACACACTTCTAAGTTTAAACACTTCTGCTGGTCACCAATCTCCCTAGACATGAACATTACTGAGCATATCTGGGATGCCTTGCAACATGCTGTTCAGAGGATATCTCTACCCTGTTGTACTCTTAGGTATTTATGGACAGCCCTGCAAGATTTATGGTGTCAATTCCTTCTAGCACTATTTCAGACATTAGTTGAGTCATGCTGTGTCATGTTGCTGCACCTCTGCATGCTCACAGAGGACCTACGTGATATGAGACACGTGTGCCAGTTTCTTTGGCTCTTCAGTGAAAACAACATATGACAACTGCACAAATTATATAACGAGAGCCAACTCCAATAGTAAAAGTAAACATGTAACAAATTCACTGAACAGTAGTGTATAAGTAATATGCTACAACTTTGAACTGACATACCATTCAAACCATAAAAAAGTGGTGAACATGCACTGAAAAATATCATCGTTAATGTAGACATACAAAGAAGTGCATTCATCTTATGGGCCAACAAGAGAATGAAATTATGTAGTTATAAACTTCATCATGAGCAAAACTTCGTAATGAGCAAAACTTCATCATGAGCAAGCCAGCTGGTAAGCGTGCAAAAAGAATTTAAAACCAAAAGTACTTTAATATCTTACTTAAATTGAAGTAAATTTTAAAACTGTGAAGATAATAAGGAAATTAAGTAAAAATTACAGGACAGCTGTATTGTATAGTTAACTAACAACATGCCATATGTAGGATACAAATTATATGTAACTGTAACTGCCAGTAATTCAAGACAAAAATCCAGAATGTTTGTACTTAGGCCCAAATAATTTAAAAACTATAAAGAAACAAGGAAATGAAGTTGAAATTACAAGACTGTCTTTGTTCCTGGGGCACTGACACCACAAATAATGGCTAAATCTGCTGATCATAATTTAAAATCTGCACCAGAAGATTTGAAAGCAATATCATAAATACCCTCGATAGACAGAAAGGCAAAATGAAGTGTCTGGCAGACATACCTGGAACTCCTAACACAACACACAAACATTATCTAATGAACTCAATCAATACAGATTCTGTAATATTCTACACAGAAAGGCACAACCTAAAGTATGATGTGACATGTACAAATAAATAAATAATATTCCTGAGATACATATGAAAAAACATTGACAATACGCTTTAAACCTAAGCATAAACTTTACGAATATATACTCAAATATAGCACAGAAAAACTGTACAATGCACCTATTCTCTTGAGCGTTTTTTTACCCTCCTGTCTGCCGAAGCTCTCCTGGATGATGATGTAGAGGAAGAACAGTTACCAAATGACTCAATGGGTTTTATTTGGTTGGTATTTAAAGATGAATTGAGTAAGATGTCCCTGCAGAGCAAATTCAAATAGATGTTGCTTCTCAGTTTACTGCCAGTTGCCTCCTGTGAATTAATGTACTTTGTTTTGAAATATTATATGGTAGTGCACTGTAGTGAGTATCTACCTCCTGTAATTTCACCTGCTTGTGTTCCTCCCCTTGTCCGATGGTAGATCTGAATAATTTGACCACAAGATTGCTACCCTCAAAATTCACAGCAGTTTTGCCTGGGGAAAGTGTATTTTTGCATCATTTTCTGCTAAAAATTATTCTTCAAGTATTTACTCTACCACTAACCCTGGTACTATCAGGAAGGCATAGTCCATCTTCAATCCTTTCATCTGCAAGTCCAGTCCCACCTACTTCTTAATCATTTTCAAACATATATCCACAGTATGAGTTATTTCTACTCCACTCACAAGCAGAATCATTAATCTCTGACTTTCTGCTATTTTTGTAAAGGATTCTGGTGAAATGATGCTATGTTCACTTGCCATATCCATTACCACTATGGTTAGAATTCCTATTATTTTAATTGGGATTTCTGACTGCTTTTTCACTTTTACAGGCTTCTGTTCAGGTTCAACCAAGAGATAATTGTTCATCAACTCCTCATTGTTGTACAGAATCAGTTGAACTGCCAGATGGTTGCCACCAATTTTTATGTTAACTAGACATTTGGGATTTTCTGTGGTTGCATCTAGATTCCCTCTTGCCAAAACTGTTTTTCCAGCCTGTTCAGAAATCAGAACTGAGTGTCAGGTTTGCTCAGTTCTCTGTTCATAGCATTCCACTTCTCTATTTCCAGGTCCTCAGTATCCAGGCTCTAATTATTACTCCCTTCTTGTTAGATGTCTCATTCAGTAATTTTGGTGATAGTTCCAGTCTTATTGATTGTAATTTTCATCTCCCTCAGACTATACACCGAAGTGACTGCCCCTCTCTGCTTTGATGCCTTGTGATTGGCTGTTGGTGCAGTTCACAGATTGAGCATGCCTCTAACTTGCAGCCCTGTGGTCTGACTGTGTCAAACCTGCAACTGTCCAGCATGACTAGAAATTGTTCCATGTCATTTCTCTCTATTGTCAACTGTCAATCTCCTTTTTAAAATTCTTGACATGTCCATTTGATGTATTTCTCTGGCCCGGTATTTGGCTTTATTTACATACTTTTCAATATACCTATTCATACTGTCAGAGCTGCTAATATCAGCTTTTCTGTGTTCAGAACTTCATCGTGCTGTGATGTCCAAATGACTGATGACTTATACTTCATCGGAAACTTATGCTTGTAATCAGTACATCATTAATAAATTTCCCCAGCTTCAGTCACATACAAGAAAGCATTGCCTTTTCAGCAACAAAGTGGGTATCTTGTTTACTACCCCAGTTTTTGGGAAGGATTCCTCAGAATGGTTTTATAAGCACAACAGGATGTGTTTTATTCTGCTCTTTTTAGAAGTTGCTAAACTAATGCAGCTGAAGTTTACAGTCTTCCACTACAAATATCGGTACCAGCTACTCAAGCCCTATTACTGCATGGTATCTCAGTTGTTGCCTTACTTACAACTCGGTAGCAGGTTTGCTTCTATGTTCCTTTAGCCTATCAATATCAGTCACAGCTGGATGACTGTACCACAGTTTAGATGCAGATTTAAAGTGTCAAATTTTACAACAACAACCTCAAGTTATACCTTAGCATACTGCATACATTTTTTAATGTCACTGACCTTGTATCAACTTCTAAATCTTCCACTTGTTTTAGTTTTGCATGCTCTGTAGTTGCAGAGGTTTCTTGTGTGTCAGTGTCATTAACAATTTGTGAGCCTGACAGCAAATGTCACTTTCATCGGAGAGTGGCCCACATAATTTGGCCACACTATGTTTGATTTCTGCAATATAGTCAATTTACTTGTCATCAGTTCATTTGGTCAGTGCCTCATCTGTCAGTTCTGTGGTTTCCATTGTCTGAGATGTGAATGTCTCCAAGTTATTAAAAAATGTTGTTGTCTCTGATACTGCTGAATTTTGATGGCTGTTTCTGTCCACTGATCTTACTTGTTTGGAGACAGAATTTATTTACTTTGTACAGGTTATTGTTTGTCAGACAGTGCCTCTCAGTTTTCAGACAACTGTTGGACCTACTACAGTAACATCTCCCTAACCTATTCAGTAAAGTTGGTAAATTAGTTTGTTGCTGTTTAAATGAAACAGTGGATAGCCCAGGTTGGAATGTCAATAACATTATGAAAAGAATAGGTTGCTACTCACTGTAAAGATGACAGATTGAGTTGCAGACAGGCACAGTGAAAAGACTGACACATATTGATCTTTCAGCCAAAACCTTCTTCTGAAAAGAAAACATACACACACATCGACACAAGAAAGCACACCTCACACACACTTGACTACCGTTTCCAGCCAATCTAGCCAGAATGCAACTGCCATGTTGAACAAAAACAGAAATCCAGATTGGGTTGAGCAAAGGGTGAAGAATAGCAGGGGACAGGTGGGGGAAGAGAACTCAGTGCTGTCTGGCAGAGCATGATTGGACTAGACGGCAGCAGGACAACACTGCCATATGCAGCATCTGGTGGTTGTGATGGAGGTAGAGGGTCGGGAAATATCAAGCAGAAAAGGAGAGAACCATAGAAAGAGAAAAGACCAGCGGGTGCATTGGCAGGGAACAGTGCACAATGAGGATGAAGGACTGTGAATTGCGAGGAGATGTTAGGATAGAGGAAGTGAAAACTGTTGGATGATGGGTGTGTGGACAGCAGGTTACTGTAGGTTGAGCCAGGGATAATTTCAGGGATGAGGAATGTGTTGTAAGGATAACTCACATCTATAAAGTTCCTAAAAGCTGATGGTGAAGAGCAGGATCCAGATGATGTGGACTGTGTGATATCCATTGAAATCAAGCATGTTCTATTCATCACCACAATCTTTATCAGCGCTTTGACTGTATCTGTCTTTGTGCCCAGAAATGAGGGACAACCTATACAAGACCTTTACCACCCCTCCTGAGGTGGTGTTCAGTCACCCACCCAACCTTCACAACATCCTAGTCCATAGCTACACCAGTTCCAATGCTAACCCCTTGTCACAGGAATAATACCCCTATAGGAGACCCAGGGGGAAGAGCTGCCCAATCCACCTACTCAGAATTTCTTATTCGAGGCCAGTATGAGCTTCACCCTACCCCATCAGAGATGGGACCACCTGTGAAAGCAGCTGTGTCATATAAGGTGCTGTCATTGCACAGTTTTTTATATTAATTTGATTACCAACTGGCCACCCACCAGAATGAATGGCCACTGACAAACTTTTACCAAGAGCAAAGTGGACTACCCTGTGACTTGACATGCAGCTGAACATAACATGCTTGATATCAGTGGCTGCTTCAGATCCTGCGCCATCTGGGTCCTTCCCTCCACCATCAGCTCTTCTGAACTGTGCAGATGAGTGTTACTATTACAACACATTCTCCACTCCCAAAATATCCCAGCCCTAACCTAAGGTAACATACTGTTCCCATAACATGCTGTTCCCACCTAACAGTTTCCACCCCGTCTGTATTGTCACATCCTCCCAATCCACACCCCCTGACCCTCATTGTCCACAGCTCTCTGCCAATGCTTCCACCAGTCTTTTACACTTAGCTGCTCATCTCTTTTTCCACTCCTTCTTCCCTGCCCCCTTCCCTCCCCCACAGCCTCCAGACACTGCACCTGGCAGCCTTGTTATGCTGCCATCTACTCCCTGCATACTCCGCCAGACAGTACTGACGCCTTTCACCCGAGCTGAATGCTGCTATCACTGCCCCTCTCTAGACTGCTGCTTTCACTCAACACAACAAATTTATTCATGCCAGGATGGCTGCAAATAGCAGCCATGTGTGCATGAGCTGTGCTTGCTTCTGTGAATGTGAGTGTGTTTCCTTTTTGGAAGAAGAATTTGACTGAAATCTCAGTGTATAACCATCTTTTCATTGCTCTTGTCTTCACCTCAGTGTGTTATCTTTACAGTTAGTAGCAATCAATCCTTTTCATAATATTGTTATTTGCTATTTATATTTTATTGTCATAATCCATATACAGTGCTTTCCACCAAAAACTGTCTTGCTAACCAGCTGTGACCAGCCCACAATCACAATTATGTTATTTTCAGGCAACATTGCACACATGTGAAAACTAGCATTATCAATCTAAATCAGAATTCACTGGCCTACAAACAGAGCATTTTCTCCAGCTGCAAAAACAAAATGTATAATGAAGTCATGTATTAATTTTTGAAACTGAATTGATTCCACAGGTGGTACAAAGATAACAGTGGGCAAGGTATCACCCAACTTGCAAATATCAAGGAGTGAGCATCTGGATTTCATTTATTTAATTATAATATCGTACAACCCTTTCATTATCTCTAATTTTTACATTTCTAGGTTCCACTTACACTTACTTTCATCTATGATATGTGGTGTTCAAAATATTAAGTATTGTACAGAAGAGCACTGGAAGATCTAAGCTGAAATAAGGCCACTGGCGTAGACAATATTCCCTCAGAACTATTGAGATCCTCGGGAGGGCCAGCCATGGCTAAACTATCACACTTGGTGTGCAAGATATATGAAGCAGGGGAATATACTCCGTCTTCAAGAAAAATGTATTAATTTCAATTGCAAGGAAAGCAGATGCTGACAGGTGTGACTATTACTGAAGACTGATGACCACAAACAATTGCAAAATGTTGACAAGAATTGTTTTCAGAAGAACGGAAAAACTGATAGAGGAGATCAGTTTGCATTCTAGGGAACTGTTGAAACATGCAAGGCAACATTGATCCTGTAACTTATCCTAGAAGATAGGTTAAGGGAGGTCAAACCTGCATATATAATATTTGTAAATTTGGAGAAAGCTTTTGACAGTGTTGACGGGAATAAATTCTTTAAATTTCTGAATGTTGTGCGGTAAAATAAAAACAGTGGAAGATTATTTTCAGCTTGTACAGAAATCAGACAGTGGTTATAAGCATTGAAGGGCTTGAAAGGGAAGCACTGGTGGAGGTTGCCACTAGTGTTATTCAATCTGTATGTTGAGCAAGCTGTGAAGGAAAGCAAGGAGAAATAAAACTTTGCAGTTTGCTGATGATATTTAATTCTGTCAAAGACAGCAAAGGACTTGGAAGTCCTGTTTATTGGAATGGATAGTGCCTTGAAACGAAGATATAAGAAGAACAATAACAAATTAAACCAGGAGCAATAGGAAGGAGTTGAATTAAGCCAGGTGATGCTGAGGGAATTAGATTATGAAAGAAGACACTAAAAGTAGTGGATGAGGGGTTTGCTATATGGACAGTAAAATACCTTATGATGGACAAAGTAGAGAGGATATAAAATGTAGAATGGCAATGGAAAGAAAGTCATTTCTAAAGAAGAGAAATTTGTTGATATTTAATATAAATTTAAGTTTTAGTAAGTCTTTTCTTTAGGCATTTATCTGGAGTGTAGCCTTCCATGGAAGATAATGGTAGACAATAAGCAGTTCTTACAAGAAGAGAATAGATACTTTTGAAACGTGAAGAATGGTGAAGATGAAATGAATAAATTGTGTAACTAATGAGGAAGTGCTGAATAGAATAGGGGGGAAGAAATAAATTTGTGTCATAACTTTACTGAAAGATGGGATTTGTAAATAAGACACATTTGTACATATCTGGGAATCATGAATGTAGTATTGAGTATTGGAGAGAATTGGGCAGCAGGGGGTGGGAGGGGGGGGGTGGGGGGGGGGGTGGGGGGGGTGAGAGGAGAGAGGTGGTAAAAATTGTTGAGGGAGACTAAGAGATGAATTCAGTATCTAGATATGGCTTGGAGTAGCTATTTGGAGATGAAAAGGCATACACAGAATACAGTAGTGTGGAGGGCAGCCCCAAATCATTCTTCAGACTGACCACAAACAACACGAAACAAAAAAATATGTACAATAATTAATTTTTTTACAGTATTATAATCAGTGTATCAGTGCAGACTTATCAGATTGAAGATTCCACAGTATCAGTCATACCATTAGTTATCATTTATCAGATTCCACTTACTGTGCTTGGTATATCATGATATTAGCTTTTCAGAGTGTATTGGTAATGCCATACATCACTTCTCATTCTGAATGATCTGCTAAACAATATGGCTGGAATATTATGTTTTATTTCTTGTATAATCCTTCTAAGTCCACCAGATTTAAATAAAAAATAAAGGAAGAAAAACAGAGATGGAGGTAATTATGTCTGTATTCCTCACAAGAATGTGTGATACCGATACTCACAATCTTGTATCTTTTCTAGGCTATGTGTCTGACAGTTTGCTTTCACCTAGTAAATAGACTCTTCATTCATGCTGAAAATACATTTTGTATCACAGCTTGTTTTATAACTGGTAATACTTTTTTTGCAGGTAATAAAATGCCACTCAAATACATCACAAGTTAGTGTCATTTCACAAATTGTGTCAATGATAGTACTAACAGAAAGAAGCAAAGGTAAGCAGGGTGACAGAAAATAGCCTCTTCAAAATTTCAACTTTCACATTTTCCACCTGATCAAATTTGCTAAATCATATTTAACCAGATTCCATGAACATGTATGATGTGATTAATTTGATAGTGTCATCAATTAGCTATAACTTATTTGTCAATGAAGCAAGAAAAAGTAACTGCCAAAGATGTGTCTCTTGTATTATATATGACATCTAGTGGGAAGTAATTCTCTTTTCTAAACAAGTGACTCAATTTTAAATGTCCAGGAATTGTTACTCCAGTGGTAGGTACAAGTTCAAGCTGCTGTGATAATACAGTATTGCACTGTATTAAATACTTTACAGATTTTGTTTTTTAGTTAAATACTAATGTAATTCCTGGAGGGAACTACTTTCTTTTTAAAACATGTTCACAGTTTGAGCTGAAAAATAATAAGCATAATAATAAATTATGGTGAAGGAATGTAATTAAACTGTCATTTCATCAGTCATACTAAAAGGAAAATATGAACCAGGATTATAGTTTAAAAGTAGACAATGCCTTTTGAGCTTTCAGAATCATTAGTAATGCACTCAGCAAAGAGAGAGGGATAGATTAAGAGTGATTAAAGAGGACAGACAGCCTGTGTCACCACATTGGGGGGGGGGGGGGGGGGGGGGGGGGGAATAGAGATAGTTTAGTGCTAATCTACAGTATGCAGGTTCTTCTTAATAGGATTACAAATCTATGGCTGAATGAGTACTTCCATAGAATTTCCAGCAGTGCAGTACATCAGTAAAATTTTATGGAATTGTAATATTGTATACTGAGATTTATGTAGCCACATTTGACATTTGAGAAAAAAGCAGTTATTTGCTTATCACAATATTTAATGTATTATACTTAAAAAATTACAAATTAATTGTTCTTTCCTTTTTCAGATATTAGTGTTGATCATGCAAGTGACATTTCACTGTTTTTATCACAATGCTGTGATGTTTTATCTGCAGAAATACCAGTAGCTCTCAAGGTAAGGGCCAAATTTCTTAAAAGTTACAGATATTTAGTGGGAAGAAGAAACTTTATTCTACATCTTGGCAAACACTGGAAGACTACCTTATTATTGAGTTAAGTCAGAACATCATGACAAATCAGAGTTGGAGCTTATTGGTATAAATGGGCATGATTTATGTGAAAGGTACATTTGTCTGAAAGTAAAGGGAAGAAATACTGCGGAAGTAATGACAAAACATGCAGTGACTGTTGAAAGTTAAAAATGTGTAGATTATTGATAGTAAGCAGCTAAATACAGCAGTTGGTAAACAAAATGAATAAAATGAAAATTCATTTCTTTTCAATCTTTCAACACATTTATGCCTCTTCCTAGTCTCTTCAGATCTGCATACCTACTAGAACCAGAATCTTTTATGATCTCTTTTATATACTCTAAAATAAACTATATAATTCCTCTATTGCTCCTCCTGTTTCCAGGTCCTTCGATGACTTAGGAAGCACCCAGGTTGTTTCCCACTTCCCCTGGTATGATGATTCTGTAGAAATGTTTTTCTTCATATTCTTTCCAATACCTCTTCCTAATGTACTTTTTAAATTTTTTCCAGTTATTCTTGTCTAGTTCTTCTACAGTGCTCATCAAATTTCATCTTTTGCTTCAGATATTCACTTCAGAAACTTGTTCTTCAGTCACCATACTTCAAGCACTTTCAGTCAGTAACAGTAATACGAAAAGGAAAGTTGCTACTCATCATATAACAGAGATACTGAGTCATAGATAAGTGCAACAAAAAAAATTCTCACATTTAAAGCTTTCAGCCTTTAAGGTCTTCGTCAACAATAGACGATACACACACACACACACACACACACACACACACACACACACACTCATGTAAATGAAATTTGCACACACTGACTGCAATCTCAGGCAACTGAAACCATGCTGCAAGCAGCGGCACCAGTGCATGATGGGAGTAGTGACTCATTGGGGTAAGAAGGAGATGCTGGGGTGGGAAGGAGGAGGGATAGTATGGTGGGGGTGGCAGACAGAAAAGTGATGCAAGTTACATAGAAGACATGGGAGAGGTAAGGAGGGAGGGGAGGGGGGTAGAGTGGAAAATGAGAAAAAATAAAAAGACTGGATGTGATGGTGGAATAATGGATGTGTAGTGCTGGAATGGGAACAGGGAAGGGGCTGGATGGGTGAGGACAATGACTAACAAAGGTTGAGGCCAGGAGGGTTATGGGAACATAGGATGTATTGCAGGGAAAGTTCCTAACTTTGTAATCCAGAAAAGCTGGTGTTGATGGGAAGGATCCATATGGCACAGGGTGTGAAGCAGTCATTGAAATGAAGGTTATCATGCTCGGCAGCATATTCAGCAACAGTGTGGTCCACTTGTTTCTTGGCCACAATCTGTCGGTGGCCATTCGTGCGGACAGAAGGCTCGTTGGTTATCATGCCTACATAGAATGTAGTACACTGCTTGCAGCTTAGCTTGTAGATGACGTGACTGGTTTCACAGGTAGCCCTGCCTTTGATAGCATAGCTGATGTTAGTGACTGGACTGGAGTACGTGATGGTGGGAGAATTGTGGGACAGGTCTTGTTTCTAGGTCTGTTACAGGGGTATGAGACATGAGGTAATGGACTGGGAGCAGGGATTGTGTAAGGATAGATGAGTGTATTGGGTAGTTTTGGTGGATGGCAGAATACCACTGTGGGAGGGGTGGGAAGGATAGTGGCAGGACATTTCTCAATTCAGAACACAACAAAGGGTAATCAAAACCCTGGCAGAAAATATAATTCATTTGCTCCAGTCCTGGGTTTTACTGAATTATGAGGGGAATGCTCATCTGGGGCTGGACGGTGGGACTTTGGGAGGTGGTGGGAGATTGTAAAGGTAAGGCATGGGAGATTTGTTTTTGTGCAAGGTTAGGAGAATAATTACAGTCAGTGGTGGCTTCAGTGAGACCCTCAGTATATTTCGAGAGGGACTGCTTGTCACTGCAGATGCGACAACCATGGGTGGCTAAGCTGTACAGAAGAAACTTCTTGGTATAGAATGGGTGGCATCTGTTGAAGTGGAGATATTGATGCTGGTTAGTAGGTTTGATATGGGCGGAGGTACTGATGTAGCCATCTTTGAGATGGAGGTCAACATCTAGGAAGGTGGCTTGTTGGGTTGAGTAGGACCAGGTGAAGCCAATGGGGGAGAAGTTGTTGACATTGTGGAGGAATTGGGAAATGTAGTGTTCAATAGTGGTAAGTCTGTGGGCATTAGTGTATAGGGAAGTGGCATCAGTAGTGACAAACAGGGCGCCATGTGATAAAGGGACAGGAGCTGTGGAGAGACTGTGAGGGAAATCGTTGTTATCCTTTGTAACCAACCACAATGGGGAATCCTGGGTGATTAGCTTTATGGACTTTAGGAAGCATGTAGAAGGTAGGAGCATGAGAGTTGTTGGGGTGAGTAAGAGATGAACTCATGGAGAGGTTTTGGGATGGATCTAACGATCTGAGTAATGACTGGAGATCCTGCTGGATTTCTGGAATGGTGTCGCTGTATTGAGGTTTGTAGGTGGAAGTATCTGACAGCTCCTGAAGTCCTTCTGCCAAGTAATCCTTGCAGTTCAAAATAACAGGGGTGCTCCTTTGTCTGCAGGTAGAATTATAAGGTGAGGATCAGTTTTTATATGGTGGACTGCGGTTCTTTCTGCAGATGTAAAGTTAGTTTGCATGTTGAGGGAATTGAAGAACAATGGGGAGGAAAGGTTCAAGGTTAAGAAATTCTGGGGTGATTTGGCGGCAGTGGGGGTGGATCACGGTTGGATGGAGGAGTGTACTGAGTTAGGCAAGGTTCAGTATTAGTCTTTGGTTGAGGCTGGTTGGTAGGGCTGGTGGCAAAAAAATTGTTTGCATTGTAGGAACCAGGAGAAGGAGAGAAGGTCCTTAACAAGTCCTGCTTGATAAAATTTGGGAGTGTGGCAAAAGGTGACGCCTTTGGAAAGGACTGATATTTCTGGGGGCTAAGGCTTCTGGAGGAAAGGTTCATAGCTGTGTTGCAGATCTGTGGGAGTTTTGGAGGGATGGGTAAGTGTAGTAGGTTTGCAAGACAGGGTTTGTCAGCTATGGGGGAGGTTTGGAGTTCCTGCAGGCAAAAGTTCCAATGTGTGGTATTATAGGCAGTCCCAAATTCCTGGAACTGTAACACACGTTGAAACTCTTACCCTGCAGGAACTTGAGCAACATACACAATGCCACCACAAAATGCTCTTCATCCTGCTCACTTCCTACTCCTGCCTTGGAGTACCACTGTCTACCATCTCTACAACAACCTCCAAACTTCCCCCTTCTCCTCTCATAGCTGACAAATGCTGTCTCACAGACCTACTACACTTACCCCACCCTCCAAAACTCACTCCCACCACCACACAGAAACCAGAACCTAAACAGACCTGCAACACAATCATTAGAATCTTTCCTCCAGAAACCTTAGCCCCCCAGAAATATAAGTCCTTTCCAAAGGTCTCACCTTTTGCCCCATTCCCAAATTTGATCATGCATGACTTGTTAAAGAACTTCTCTCCTTCTCCTGGTCCCTACAATGGAAATACTTTTTCTCCACCAACACTACCAACCACACTCAACCGATGCCCAATATTGAAATTTGGCTAACTCAGTTCACTTCTCCATCCAACTGTGATCCATGCCCACTGCCCCCAAATCACCCCTGTTAACTTTCCAGAATTTCTAAACCTAAAACCTTGCCTCACCATCATTCCCCAAGTCTCTCAACATGCAAACTAAACTTACATTCACAGAAAAAATCGCAGTCCACCATCTAAAAACTGATCTCGACTTTATAATCATACCTGCGCACAAAGGCTCCACCACTGTTGTTTTGAACCACAAGGATTACCTGACTGAAGGACTCCACCAGCTGTCAGATACTTCCACCTACAAATCTTGTCACAGTGACCCCATTCCTGAAATCCAGCAAGATCTCCAGTCACTGCCCAAATCCCGAAGTCCATCCCAGAACCTCTCCCTGGAGTCCATTTCTCTACTCACCCCTATCACTCACCACACTCCTATCTTCTATATGCTTCTTAACCACCCAGGATGCCCCATTGTTGCTGGTTACTGTGCCCCCATTGAGAGAATCTCTGCTCTCGTAGACCAACACATTCAACCTATTACACAGAATTCACCTCTCCACAGTTTCTTTTCCTTTACCACATGGTGCCCTGCTCATCATTATTGATGCCACATCCCTATGCACTAACATTCCTAATGCCCATGGTCATACCACTATTGAATATTACCTTTCCCAATACCCGATGGATTCCAAACCAACAACCCCCTTCCTAGTCACCATGACTAACTATAACCTCACCCAAGATTACTTCTCCTGCAAAGGCATTACTTACAAACAAATTCAGGGTGTGGCTATGGGCACCCACATGGCACCATCTTATGCTGACCTATTCATTGACCATCTAGAGGAATCCTTCCTAAAAACCCAGAATCTAAACCCCTCATCTGGTTCAGATTTATTGACAACATCTTTGCTATCTGGATCAAAGGTGAGAACACCCTAGCCATATTCAACCACAACGTCAACAACTTCTTGCCCATTGGCTTCACCTGATCCTACTCAACCCAACAAGCCACCTTCCTAGACGTTGACCTCCATCTCAAAGATGGCTACATCAGTATCTCTGTCCATATCAAACCTACAAACCAGCAGCAGTACCTCCACTTCAACAGTTGCCACCCATTCCATAACAAGAAGTCCCTTCCATACAGCTGAGCCATCCATGGTCATTGCATCTGCAGTGACTAGCAGTCCCCTCGTAACTCAGTAAAACCCAGGACTGGAGCAACTGAATTACAATTTCCACAAGGGTTTCGATTGCCTCTCGTCATGCCCTGAAATGGGAAATGTGCTGCCCACTATACTTCCAACACCGCCCACAGTGGTATTCCTCTGTACACCAAACCTACACAATCTACTTGTCCATCCTTACACAACCCCTGCCCCCAATCCCTTACCTCATGACTCATACCCCTGTAAGAGATCTAGAAGCAAGACCTGTCCCATAGTCCTCCCACCGCCATCTTCCCCAATCCAGTCACTAACATCACCTATCCTATCAAAGGCAGGGCTACCTGTGAAACCAGTCATGTGATCTACAAGCTAAGCTGCAACCAGTGTACTACATTCTATGTAGGCATGATAAGCAACAAGTTTTCTGTCCGCACGAATGTCCACTGACAAACTGTGGCCAAGAAACCAGTGGACCACTTTGTTGCTGAACATGCTGCCAAACATGATATCCTTGATTTCAACGAGTGCTTCACTGCCTGTGTCATATGGATCCTTCCCACCAACATCATCTTTTCTGAATTATGCAGTTGTTAACTTTCCCTGCAATACGTGCTGCGTTCCCATAACCCTCCTTGCCTCAACCTCTCAACCTTTGTTAGTCACTGTCCTCACCCTTCCAGCCCTTTTCCTGTCCCCATTTCAGCACTACACAGCCGCTACTCTACCATCACACCCAGTCTTTTTATTTTTCTGCTTTTCTGTTACCCCCCCCCCCCCTCCCCCCCAACCACCCTATCTACCTCTCCCATGTACTCTGTATCACTTCTCTATCTGCCACCCCCTGCATTCTATCCTACACCCTCCCAGCCACAGCCTCTCCTCCTTAGCCCCACCCAGGGACCACTCCCATTATGCACTGGTGCTGATGCTTGCGGCATGGTTTCAGTTGCCTGAGACTGCTGTTGGTGTGTGTGAGTTGAGTTGTTTTGTTGTGCCTATCTGTGACTCAGCATCTCCACTACATACTGAGTAGCATCTTTCCTTTTCATAACATTGTTACATTCCATCCTGGGTTCTCCACTGTTTGACTTTCAGTCAGTAATGTGTTATGGTGTTAAGTACTGTGGCAACTTACCAGTTCCCTAGAAAATTTTAACAGCACAGAGAAAAATCGGTTTGTATTTGTGTGGAATATCTCCAAGAATCCCAAGTCGTAAGTTTATAAACATCTAGGATTATAAGTTCATAACATGTCAATACATTTACTCTGTGATGTATTATCTCATAAACAACTTTCTTCAGCAAGAGTGAAAAGGCTTCCATAATGATATTGATATTAAAAAGATGCAGGATATCTGCTGAAATTTTAAGAAATCACGTTCTTAAATGTGGGTAAGGTATGCTTGTATTTAACTCTTAAATGCACTGCTTAGTGGTATGAATTGCACAAGCAGTAATAACTCTGTATTTAAATATAATTGACACAGACACCTGCTTCCACAGTATTCTTTAACTGAATTCTTCTGCAGTTATAACTGAAATTTTCTGCACAAATTTCTGTTAATGTACATATAAAATTAAAGGAGAGACATTATATATGAAGTTTTTGTGAATAAGGAAAGCATATGACAAATAATTTTAAAGGATTGTACCACATGTGTTGATATCTTTTTGTAATGATGAGATTGTAAAGTGACATTCATCATTCCTTGCAGTTTTCACAGTTTGATACGAGGATGTTGCTTATACAGTGATGGTATTATTATAATTGCTACTGTTTCTATTTTGTGTGTTGATTTGTTCTGTATTCAAATGACTTGGTAACATTTACCTATGAATGAATTATTTTCTTCACGGATGTTTTCTTAGCCTGTGACAATCTGGTTATGATGTGTTCCTTGCTCTGGACATCTTGCTCCCTAAATGTACCATGTTTTCAACAGTTTTATTATTTAATGAAACATAGTCATCCTTTGTACAGTTGGTCATCATTTTTATTATTCTTATAAGACTTCCTTACTTGAAATATATATTGTCTGTGAAATTAGTAACTGAAATATACCCATACACTTTCATTCCTATTCTGGATTTGCTTTCATCACTTTGATGACAAACAAGTTAAGCAACATAATCAATAAGTTCCAATATTGTGTTATGTTTAACATGTTTTAATATAGATTTGTTCATCATTTCACTTATTTTTAGTGTTCCCTATTGCAATGTGATTTTAAATAATGTACATTGTTATTTGCAACTGTGATTGATTATAATTCTTATCCAGATTTCAAATACAGTGTTCCACCTCATGTGACTGAGGTCTCTCTAGGTCATCAAATAAGTCCATAACACCATCAAGGTTTTGAAGATTTCCTGTGTTTTTTGTTTCATTACTGAGCGCAATATGTCAGAACCCATTTGCTGTACAAATGGCCACTGTTGCTACGCAAACGGAGGTTGCTAGTGTTAGCACTAATACCTGCACTTGCCAGTGCACTTGTGCAGCTGCAGTTGTTTTGCAACCTGCGGCTCTCCCCACTATGTTGGACAAGGCCGTGGTTGCTGACATTGGGGTACTTCCTGCCTCTCCCCATATGGCGCCTTCTGCCCAGGTGAGTAAAGCTCCAACTGTTGACAAGGCTCTGCATTCTAAGCCCCCCAAGATAAAGCCGCAGATGGTGAAGGTTTTGCCACCTGAGGAGACTAGTCAGTGTCGGTCTGATGACGAGGCCATTGTACTGTCTGACATCTCCCGTGGGTCATCATCAGAGCTTATGGACATTGATGTCGACCGGGGGCGAATAAATCTCTGGCCAGTACGGGCTCTCCTCCAAAGCACAGAGGCAGGGTGGAAGTTCAGCCACGCTAATCACTGGCTCCAATATTACAGTGGAACCTGAATGGGTTCAGGACGCATGTGGCCGAATTACAACTCCTTATACGAGAGTGCCCCTTGTGCTTATGTCTCCAAGAGACACATTTTCGGGCCACTGATGCTCCATCTTTACAGGGCTATAATGTATATCGAAAAGATGATCTGATAGGGGAAAGGGCAAAGGGTGGTGTTGTGGTTTTTGTCCGTGACATGCACCCCTCATCTGAGCTCCCTCTTGTCACCGACTTGCAAGCAGTTGCAGTTGACATTCTTGTGGGTCGGAGGCTCACAGTCTGTTCAGTTTATTTACTGCCTCAGGATGCAATGGACTCTGAGGCTCTTACAGACCTTATTAGCCAACTCCCCCGCCCATTTCTGCTTCTGGGGGACTTCAATGCTCATAATGTCTTATGGGGCTCTACGTCTACTTGCCCCAGGGGTCGCATTCTGGAAAGCCTCATGATGTCTGAAGAACTGTGCATCCTCAACTCTTGTGCTCCCACTCATTTCTGTACTGCTTCCGGGTTGTCATCGGCTATTGACCTTTCCTTTTGCTCTCCAGCACTTGCGGATTCTGCTCTGTGGGAGGCTGCTGCTGACCTCCATTATAGTGACCAGTTCCCCCTTTGGATTCGCCTCCTGGATGAGGCTGTGGCATTACCAGTGCCGCCCCGGTGGCACCTCTGCAGAGCTGACTGGACACATTTCAGCCAACTGGCTGTTTTGGAACACCGTGCCAGTGTCCACGAATGGGTGGACCATGTTACAGCCGTGATCTCCCATGCTGCTGAATTGTCAATCCCACGGTCATCCGGTCATCCCAAGAGGCGTTCTGTCCCTTGGTGGACCACTGAGTGCCGCTCAGCCATCCAAGCCCGCCGTGCAGCTCTGCGCCGCTTCAAGTGCCACCCCTCAGCTGACAATCTTGTGGCCTTTCGGGTGGCAAGGGCCAAAGCGCAACGAGTGATTAAAGAGAGCAAATGACGGTCATGGCAATCGTTCTTGAACTCCATCTCTCATTCCACTAGTTCTACGAAAGTATGGGAAGCCATCAGGAGGTTTTCCGGGAAACTCAGCCAACTACCTCTCATGGCACTGCTGCATCAGGGATGTCTCCTCATGGCGCTGAGAGACATTACCCAGGCACTGGCCGTGCATTTTGTGGACTCTACCGCCACTATTAATAATGATCCAGATTTCTGCCGCTACCGCACTGCCATCGAGAGGGGTCACTTGGACTTCCAGTCTCTAAATTCTGAACCCTATAACTGCCCCTTCACAATGTGGGAACTGGATTCTGCGCTGTCTGTGGCTCATGATACTGCGCCTGGTCATGATCAAATCCGGTATATCATGCTGCGGAACTTGTTGCTGCCATCCAAGGAAGTTCTCCTGAACTGTTTTAATATGATGTGGTTATCCGGCACGTACCCTGACTCGTGGAGGTAGGCGATTTTGATTCCCCTCCTCAAACCAGGCAAGGACCGAACGCATCCCAGTAGTTATTGCAATATTGCTTTGACGAACTGTGTTGGGAAGACGTTGGAACGCATGGTCAACCGACACCTGCTTTGGCTGCTCGAGACCAGGCAGCTCCTTAGCCCGTCTCAGTGTGGCATTCGGAGATGTCGTTCCACTATAGACAACTTGACCCTGCTTGAGGCCGCCATCCAGCAGGCCTTCCTACATAACCAGCATTGTCTAGGTGTCTTCTTTGACATTAATAAGGCGTATGACACTACTTGGCGCCGCCTTATCCTCAATCAACTCCATGAGTGGGGCTTTCATGGCCGTCTCCCCATCTTCATTCAGTCCTTTCTTTCTCACCGCCTCTTTCGGTATCAGGTTGGTAATGTGCTATCTGATTTGTACATGCAGGAGAATGGTGTTCCTCAGGGCAGCGTTTTAAGTGTCACCCTCTTTGCCGTTGCTATTAACAGTATCACGTCCACTATCCGGAGTCCTGCCCAATGCTCCTTGTTTGTGGATGATTTTGCTGTTTTCTGTTCTTCCTCCAGTCTTGTTACTGCTAGTCGGCAGTTGCAGCTTACGATAAAGCGCTTAGAGGCATGAACTGCAAAGATGAGTTTTACCTTTTCTGCAGCCAAATCTGTGTGTGTTCATTTTAATCGTTCTCGGCGTCCTTTTACCTCCCCTGAATTGCATCTGAGGGACATCGTTCTTCCTTTTAGAGACACTGTGACGTTCCTGGGCCTCACTTTTCATTCCAAGTTGTCGTGGTTGCTTCACCTTAAAGACCTCAAGGTGTGGGCCCTGAAGGCACTGAATATTTTGAAGTGTCTGAGCCATCGGTCCTGGGGAGCAGATCGGGCACGTCTGCTGCAGTTTTATAGGGCTTTCGTTCGATCACGTCTTGACTATGCTTGCACCGTGTATGGGTTAGCAAGGCCTTCATATCTGAAGATCCTTGACGCAGTACACCATGAGGGTATCAGGCTGGCCACTGGTGCCTTCCGTACCAGTCCCATCCCCAGCCTGTGTGCTGAGGCAGGGGAACCGCCGCTCGCCATCTGGCGGAAACTCCTCATGGTGCAACGGGTGTGTCATTTCCTTGCCTGTCCTATCTCCGCTGCATACCCTACCATTGCCCAACTGCCTATGAAATGTCTCTTTGCCAGTCGTCCCAGGGCAACGAGACCATTTGGGACTCGTGCCAAGCATTTGCTTGAGTCCCTTGGTGTGGAGCGTGTGGCCCTCCAACGACAAGGTTTTACTTGCCTGCCTCCCTGGTTGCTCCAGAGGCCCAGCATCCTTCTAGACTTGTCGGAGAACCGGAGGAGCTGCACTCCAGCGTTTGTTTGGTTGTGCTGTTGTTTTGCCTGATCGAGTCGTCAAGTTACAGCTTGCTGCGGCGTTTACCATCTTTGATGCCGAATTTTTTTGCAATTTTGCGGGCATTGGAGCAGATGAGATGTGTTCCCAAACTTAAGTTCCTCATCTGTTCTGACTCCCTGAGTGCCCTTCAGACCATGCATCACTTGTACCCAGTGGATACAGTCGTCCAGAACATCCATGATGCCCTACTTCACCTGCAATGGCAGGGGAAGGAGGTTTCTTTCTGCTGGGTGCCGGGGCACCTGGGTATTAGGGGAAACGAACTGGTGGATGTGGCTGCCAAAGATGCATGTTCCCTCCCTCACATTGTTGAATGTGCCATCCTCCTCCATGCTGTAAACTCCCTTTTGCGTTTTCGTGTTATGCGTCAATGGGAAGAGGAGTGGCTGGCAGTTGGTGACAATAAGCTGCGTCTGGTAAAGGCCACTACGCGACCATGGTGTACGTCCTACCAGTCATACAGGCGGGATGAGGTTCTCCTCACTCGCCTCCGCATCGGGCACAGTCCCTTCACTCATGGTTTTGTACTCCGGCGGGAGGACCCCCCAATCTGCAGTGCTTGTGGCGTCCAGATTACAGTCCGCCACATTTTTCTTGACTGTCTTTTATTCTCTGCCCAGAGGGCGGTGGTTTCTTTGCCACCGGATTTTCCCTCTATTTTGCAAGACGATGAAATGACTGTGGTTAAGGTCTTATGGTTTTGTGTCCTGTCCAATTTGTTGCCTCGGATTTTAGGGAGAGGGTTTTAATGTGCTGCTGGGTGACTGGCTCACCCAGGTTTTGGGTAAGAGGTCCGCCAGTCACGATTACCTCCTTGTTTCCCTTCAGTTTCTGTTCTCTTTTCCCTGTGTTTCCTTTCCTTTTTTAGTTTGTTCCTTCTCCTCTTGTTTTGCCTCTGTATGTGGGGATTTGGAACTGCGTCAGGTCTGCGTCTCTTAGCCATTCTCCTTGATCGCTGTTCATCTTAGTCCCTTCACTGCATGTGTTCCTGTCTTTATGTGCTTGGGCGCTGATGACCACACTGTTTAGCGCCCGTAAACCTCAAACACACACACGCATAAACAATGATTTTTTCCTGAACCCAAATTGATTTTTCTCTCAATTTTTTTATTGTCCTCATCTATATACTTTTCTAATGAGCAATTCACAAAGACAATATCTTTTACTCATTGTTTGCAGATTTGTCATCCATTGAAACTTCCTGGCAGATTAAAACTGTGTGCCAGACCGAGACTCGAACTCGGGACCTTTGCCTTTTGTGGGCAAGTGCTGTGCCAACTGAGCTACCCAACCATGACTCATACCCTGTCCTCACAGCTTTACTTCTGCCAGTACCTCATCTCCTACCTTCCAAACTTTACAGAAGCTCTCCTGCAAACTTTGCAGAACTACCACTCCTGAAAGAAAGGATATTGTAGAGACATGGCTTAGCCACAGCCTGGGGGATGTTTCCAGAATGAGATTTTCACTCTGCAGTGGAGTGTGCACTGATATGAAACTTCCTGGCAGATTAAAACTGTGTGCCGGACCGAGACTCAAACTCGGGACCTTTGTCTTTCGGGGGCAAGTGCTCTACCAACTGAGCTACCCAAGCTCTCCTGCGAACCGAACATGAGTCGTGCTTGAGTAGCTCAGTTGGTAGAGCACCTGCCCACGAAAGCCAAAGGTCCCGAGTTTGAGTCTCAGTCCAGCACACAGTTCTAATCTGCCAGGAAATTTCATATCAGCGCACATTCCACTGCAAAGTGAAAATCTCATTCTTGTCATGGATTACTTAGTAGTTTGAACATAATGCTTATTTTTTGCTATTATTAAAATAAATTGTCAATATGTGTCTGTTTCCATTAGTTCTTGAAACTGCATGAAATAGGCTCCTATTTTCTATATTTCCTACTGACTTAAATAACTTCAAAGGCATATCATTGTAGTTTAATTGTTTGAACACACATTATTCAGTGCTTTGTCAAATGAGAATCGTACTCAGTGTGGCAGTTTTAATCTGCCAGGAACTTTCATATCAGCCCACACTCTGCTACAGAGTGAAAATTGCATTCAGGGAACCAGTTGTTTGGGATGATAATGGATCCAGCTATGACTATTTTCCACCGTATTCAGAGTCATCCAGAGCTAGTTTGTCAGTATTTTATATTTTCGTATTATGTTATTATATTACATCAAAATTAATAGTTTTTTGTGTTTGGAGCTTTTATCAATATATGGTAGAACATCTGAGACATAACAGCTGTAGATAAATTGTACGTTACAGTTAAACAACAACTGACCATTCCCATCTTACCAATAATAATGATTTTTGCCTCAGTAGAAAAGCACAGGAAAAAACAACAGACATTTTGTTCCAGTGATTGCTACAATATTATTGTCAAGTTAAGGAAAAAATTCTCCATCGTGTTCCTGTAATGACAAACAATGACTTCCTGTCTGTGTAAAACTTGTCAAAGTCAGTCACCAAAAGAACACCAACACTGAAAATCATCCCATGCCATGGTTAAAGATGCAGTGGATTCAGCACCAAAAGAGTGATGCATTCACACTCTTTTTCAGGAAAACTATTTAAACAGACATGGAATTTCACAAGTTGGATTTCAGACTGAACCTAAAAAAAAAGATGCACAATTGCTCTCACTAACATACTTCAATGAAAGCTGTACACAGTATCATGGTCTGTTACAAAAGAAAAGAAGCTGGACATGGAAGAAAATTTGCATTTCATGCCATCCGTTAATCACAACTGCATTCAATTTTGTTTTTATTCTGATGATGAAGACACTGGGCCACTGAACGGAAATGATAGTATCAATGATGAAACACAAAAATTGCATAAATACATTGTTCTTCCCTGCCATGTATAGTTTTATAGTAAATAAGAAACAATGGAAACTCCAGGTAGAAATATCAACAATGTAGGAAAAGATAGATGGCTACTTACCATAAAGAAGACTTGTCAGGTTGCAGACAGGCACAATTAAAAGACACACGCATGTAGCTTTTAGCCACAGCCTGCATCAGTAAAGAGAGACATACACAAAACACACACACACACACACACACACACACACACACACACACACACACAGATGGCTTGGGTAGTGAAGCAGCCATTAAAATCAAACGTATTATGTTCAGTTGCATGTTGTGCCACAGGGTGGTGTACTTTGCTCCTGGCCACAGTTTGGCTGTGGCCACTCATCCCAGTGGATAGTTGATTGGTAATTACACCAATATAAAAAAAACCTGTGTAATGATTGCAGCAGAGTTGGTAAATGACATGGTTGCTTTCACAGGTGCTCCAGCCCTTGATGGGGTAGGATAAAACTGTGACAGGATTGTAATAAGAAGTGCTGGGTGGGTGGATTGGGCAAGTTTTGCACCTGGGTCTTCCACAGTGATACGATCCTTGTGGCAAGAGGTTGGGATTGGGAGTGGCATAGGGATTGACTAGGATGTTATAGAGGTTGGGTGGGTGACACAATACCACTTTAGGAGGGGTGGGAATGGTCTTGGGTAGGATGTTAGGATGTCCCTCGTTTCAGGGGTATGATGACAGGTAATCAAATACCTGGCAAATGATGTGGTTCATCTGTTCCAGACCAGGGTGATTCTGGGTGATGAAGGGGACACTCCTTTGTGGCTGGTTTTTGGGGGTAGTACGAGGATTGGGGTTGTGAGGGGAAATGGTATGGGAGATCTGTTTGTGGACTAAGTCTGGGGGATACTGCCTGCCTTTTGAAGGCCTTGGCAAGATCTCATCATACTGAGCAATGGAGTTTTTGTCATTGCAGGTACAGCATCCCCAGGTAGCCAGACTAGACCTTTCACACTAAAAACTTCCTCCTGTATATCCTGGATAGCTGGAGGCAGCATAGCTGCAGTGAAAATAACTTCCTTGCTCAGTATGCTGAGAATCTCACTAAGGCCTTCACAGACACATTATTTCCCAGACCTAGTCTGTAAATAGATCTCCTGTAGCATTTCCCCTCACAACCACAATCCTCCCACCATACACAATATCAGCCCAAAGGAGTGTCCCCATGATCACCCAGTGCCATCCTGGACTGGAACAACTGAACCACATGTGTTGCCAGGGCCTGATTACCTATCATTGTGCCCTGAAATGAAGGATATCCTACCTGAGATACTTCCCACTACTCCTAAAGTGGTGTTACATCACCTTCCCAACCTCCATAACATCATAGTTCATCCCTATGCTACTACCAATCCCAACTTTTCACAAGGATCATATCCCTGTGGAAGATCCAGGTGCACCCACCCAGTGCTTCCTGTTCCTGTCCTGGCACAGGTTTATCCTACTCCACCAGTGATCAGGGCATCTGTGAAAGGAGCCCTGTCATTTACCAGCTCTAAAGATATCATTGCACAGCTTTTTATTTTGGTATGACTACCAACCATCTGTCTGCCAGGATGAGCAGCCACCACCATACTGTGGCCAAGAGTATGGTTGATCCACCTGTGACACACACATATGAACATGACACATTGGATTTCAATGGCTGCTTCACTATCTGAACCATCTTGATCCTACCCTCCACTGCCAGCTTTCCTTAAATGCACAGAGGGAAGTGTAGAGGGGCTACGATTTTAACACCCCCTTTTTATTCTCCATTTTCTTCCCACATTTCCGAATCATTTCTTTTCTCTTCCCTTTTTCTTTTTTATTAACCACTACTGAAGCTATCCTTACAACACATTCTCCACTCCCATAATTATCCTGGCCTCCACCTAGAGTGACATACTGTCCTCACACCCTCCACCCAACATTTTCCATCCACTATGTTCCACATAATCATCTTCCAATCTTCTTATTTGCAGCCCTCTGCCAACACATCCACCCATCTTTCTCCACTCCTCTAATTTTTTTTTTTATTTTTTCCCCACCTCCCTCCCCCACAACCTCCTGACACTGTGCCTGTTGGAGTCTAGTCCCTGCACACTCCACCAGACAGGGTTCGGCTCACTCTTTGCCCATACACTACTATCCCTTCCCCTTCCCTTCCTCATCCCTTCCAGACTGCTGCTTGCATCCCATGTGATGTTACATCCTGTCCCGAGATGCTGGAGTTGGTGGTCATTTGTGTGTGAGATGTGGTTGTTGTTGTTGTTGTTGTTGTTGTTGTTGTTGTTGTGTGTGTGTGTGTGTGTGTGTGTGTGTGTGTGTGTGTGTGAGTGTGTGTGAATTTGTGTGTGTGTGTCTCTCGTTACTGATGAAGGTTGTGGCCAAAAGCTACAGGCAAATGCTTTTAATTGTGCCTGTCTGCAACTTGATGTGTCTTCTTTACAGTAAGTAGCAATCTGTTTATAGTAAATAAAATCCTTTACCTGTTTATATACCAAAGATGTGTAACTTCATTAGGTCTTTATATCAGATCTACAACTGGATAACATTTATTGAAAATGTTAATTTGCGTTAGAAAAAAAAATACTCTAAAATTGTATCACATGAATACCTGGGAGACCCTAACAGGTAGGTCAGCTGCCTAATTGAGAAGGCTTTTCCTGTCATTCATGTGCACTGGCTTCTTTCAATTTCAGTTTCAATTTAGTGCTCATAACTTGTAATTTTACATGCATGTGCATTTTCAACTAAGTATAAAGTTTTTAAAATTACTATTTTTTATTTTTTATGTTTTATTATTTCTTATTACATTATAATTCATGATAAATTCAAGTTATAAGTTTTTTTTTTGGGTAAGCCACTGCCTGACTTGCTTTTTAAAATTATCCCCTATCAATATCTTAACTTCGTTTGCTACCAAGTTATTAAAAACAACTCCTTTGACATAGGGGCTTTTCACTGTCTGAAGTTAAATTTCTGTTAACAACATGAAAGTCTTTTCTCTGCCTTGTTTCATAGTTGTAAGTATCCATGTTTCTTTTTGTGATCTTAGTGTCTTCTTTCACTGGCATTATAGTTTCTAGTATATGCATGGCATAAACTGTGAGAATATTGTGTCTAATGAATAGGGTTTTGCAAGAAGTTCTTGGTTTTACTTTTCCCATGCTCCTCAAGGCTCATTTCTGCATTATGAAAACTCTTTTCTTATTAAACTTTCTGGAAACATCCCTCAGGCTGTGGTTAAGAGATGTCTCCACAATATCCTTTCTTCCAGGAGTTCTAGTTCTGCAAGGCTCACAGGAAAGATTCTGTGAAGTCTGGAAGGTAGGAGATGAGGTACTAGCAGAATTAAAGCTGTGAGGATGGGTCATGAGTTGTGCTTGGGTAGCTCAAATTGTAGAGCACTAGCCCACAAAAGGCAAAGGTCCCGAGTTTGAGTCTTGGTCTGCCACACAGTTTTAATCTGCCAGGAAGTTTCATAGCAGCAGACACTCCACTGCAGAGTGAAAATTTAATTCTTTTTCATATTAGTTTTGAATTTCCTCCCCCCCTCCCCCCCCCCCCCCCCCACATTATTGTTGCATAAGACAAGAAAGGGTACACTAATCCATAATACACAGTTCTTAGGGTTCAGAATTGAGATACATAGAAGCTGGGGTTTATTTTTTTACAGGCATAATCAGCTTGCTGCTTCCTTGAAAGTCCATCATCTATGCATAAACCCAAGAATTTATGTTTCTTAAGGTTTTTGGTAAAATTTTGTCAATAAGAGAGTTTTGTCTGTTTGGACCACTTCGTGTAAATGAATAATATTAGTTCCTTCTATGTTTACTTTTAGATTGTCTTTTCCAAAGTGAACTCTTGCTTTTTCAATAAATTTATGTATCTCTTCAACTAGGCTGGGCTCACTGTCTGCCCAGTAGACATAAAATGTATCATCTGCAAACATAGCAATCACTTGCTTATTGTCAAGACAACTTGGAAAATGATTTACATAGCATATGAATAGGATTGGACCTAAAATGGAGCCCTGAGGAACTCCAAACTGTTATTTCTTATACTTGACCTTCTTCTCTCTAGTATTTCTCCATTACAGCATATAATCTCTGTGCACTGCTGTCTACCCTTTAAATATGTTTCTAGAAATTGCATGTTTTCCAGTGACACCACTCTTCACAATTTTTGATAAGACCACATCATGATGTACTCTATCATAAGCCCTCCAGAGGCCCATGAATACTCTTGCTGCTTGGAATTTTCCTTTTCTTTTTTTCAAGCACACAATGGACAAATTGTACTACAGCTCTCGTAGTTACTTTGACCTCTTCTGAAACCATGCTGGAAATTATCTAATATATCACATTGCTGTAATGATCCAGGATTTTTTTAAATATTATTTTCTGTATCCTTCGTGAAATGTGAGATTTGTTTGTTAAGTGTATTTGATACATGGAGAGATGTGTCATGATTGCATTGTATGATGATGAGAGAAGGGATAGGATGAAATCCAATGTAATTTTAGCACAACCTCTAGTTGCAATACTGTTCCAACAATATATTTTGAAAAAAAATAATTCAAAAAGTATGCTGAATTTTCTATAACAATCCCAGTAAACCATTAAATGTCTTGAAACAAGAATAATGCGAGTTACACCACTTGTATTCTAAGTGCTCACATGTGACGTAGACATATTAACCTGTATATAATACCATTTTGCATTCTTTTCACACAAAAGCCATGGAACAGCACTAGGTGTGGTACCTATTATTGGCTGCTGAAGTATATGTAGTGCATTTGCTTTCATACAGTTCTGGTAGAAATGGGTCCCTTATGACCCTCATTCAAATCAGCAGCAATGTGACTCAGAACAGACCATTATACACGGCATATGTTGAAATGAAAGTTTTTGCCGCTCAGTCTATTTCTGTCATTGCATTGCCGTAATAACTCACATTCCAATTTATGATTGTTTGTTGATACTGGTGTTATCCTACAGTCACCTTCCTGTACTAAGTCCATCTTTGGCATGTTAATTGCTCTCTTCAGAGTTTCCAGTTTTCTCACAACATTCAAATACCCAATATTCCACTTTGTAATTTGGAAGACATTCTTCTTGCCCATATCTAGTTCTCATAAAATCCAGCAGTGACAAATGTTTTTCTAGAGGACTTGCATGCTCGTTGAATACACTATTTTTACCCTGTGCATGCTGATTTCCTTTACCATCTGCATCATCATATTGAGATTCACACATTTCTTGAAAATTAAAAAATAATGATAGTATTCTTAGAGCAAAGATAACTGAAAATGTCTGTTGATTCCTGCTGTTCATGGCATAACCAGGACCAGTGAAACTCAGTAAATGAATGAATCTTCCTGTTCCACATGAATATCATTGCTTATGTTATTGTGGTAAATTACAGTTTCAATAATCCTGTACCTTTATGACATACAAAGCAGAGGGTATTTCTCTCTCTGTTCTATCCTTCAGCATTTTTCATTCTCTGCTTTTGCCACTTACAAAGAAGAAATATAGTTTCAAAACCTGTAGAACATTATAAGGCTACAGCTTTCAGTGCTGTGTTATTTTCATGAAGAAGGCCTTTGTTCAAAAGCTGATCAATTTTCAATGCTTTCTATGTGCATGTTCACAACTCACCACTTCATTTATTTGATGAGTAGTGTTGCCTCCTATTGTAGTTCTACAAAATATTATTTATTTTGTAAATGCCCAAGTCCCAATGATTATTTGGATATTTATGTTGAGTGCTACACTGTGATTTGTCATCAATAGTTAGGGAGTAAGTTGGAAATCTGAACTGTTCATAGTTTCAGTTGTTCTGTTGGAAAAAGGGAGTGCAAGCAGAACATTAGAAAAATGTAAAAGGAAATAGAAAGTTCTTTTCCCTTTTTTGATTACTGGATAATTAAAGTTATTTGTCACTTTCACTTTCATCTGAAACTGTTGTAATAAGATGTGTTTACATAATTTTGCATTTTATATTTGAACAATCCATAAGGCAACTAAAAAAAGTAATTCTTTCTTTGATTTGCATTAAAGGAAATAGGACATGACATTCTTTCAACTGGTCGAGGAGATGAGTTCTGCAGTTTGCCTCCACCATTGGCAGTTGAATGGCTTGACTTGAATTCAGGAAAAGTTCGACAAAAATATAATGACTTCTTATTGAAACATGGGCATCGCAGCATACAAGAAGTAAGAAACCTGTCAAATAAATCTAATTACTTTATTTTTATATTATTAAAAAGTTAAAATAATTACAATAAAATTAATGATGATGTAAATAAAATTGAAAGAAACTTCCACATGGGAAAAATATATTAAAAACAAAGATTCCAAGACTTACCAAGTGGAAAAACGCCGGCAGACAGGCACAAGAACAAAACACACAAATACACACACAGAATTACTAGCTTTCGCAACTGATGGCTGCTTCTTCAGGAAGGAGAGGGAAAGACAAAAGGATGTGGGTTTTAAGGGAGAGGGTAAGGAGTCATTCCAATCCCGGGAGCGGAAAGACTTCCCTTAGGGGAAAAAAAGGAAAGGTGTACACTCGTGCACACACACACATGCACACATATCCATCCGCACATACACAGACACAAGCAGACATCTGCTTGTGTCTGTGTATGTGCGGATGGATATGTGTGCGTGTGTGTGTGCGCGCGAGTGTACACCTTTCCTTTTTTTTCCGTAAGGGAAGTCTTTCAGCTCCCGGGATTGCAATGACTCCTTACCCTCTCCCTTAAAACCCACATCCTTTTGTCTTTCCCTCTCCTTCCTGAAGAAGCAACCATCGGTTGCGAAAGCTAGTAATTCTGTGTGTGTGTTTGTGTGTTTTGTTCTTGTGCCTGTCTGCCGGCGTTTTCCCACTTGGTAAGTCTTGGAATCTTTGTTTTTAATATATTATAATAAAATTATGAAGAAAGCAGACAAATTTCATAAATTACTTACATGAAACCATATTTCCCTAAACAGAACATATTTTCTTGCTGTAAACCTTCTAAAATGCTGATATTTGCGATCAACGTGTGTTCAGTTATTTATAAATAGTGTTAAAACAGAAATTAGTGAGAGAAATATTCCACATAAACATCGTATGGAAAGCTATGACAGAATGTAAATCATTTAGGAGTATTGTTGAGCTGTCAACAGCCATGCCAAAAAATTAAAACCTCACAAACTTTTTCTTTTACCTCATCATCTCATCATCTTTTCTTCTTGTACAGTACCCTGTTAGGTCTTCTGGCCTCTAATGGTCTCAGTCCATCTCCCCATCTCCTTTCTGGTCTAAATGAATGCATACATATTCGCAGATGCATGCGCATGAGGGTGTGTGGCTGCACACACACACAAACACACACACACACACACACACACACACACACACACACACACCTGTACAGCCAAATTTTTCTGGATGAATACATGATGTCAGAACTACAGTTCAGCATGTAGACTGCAGTGAGGGGGGGCCTTTCAGATGAAGTGGGTGAGGGAAAAAAGAAGCAGGGAATGGGCAGGAAGACTGGGGAAGGGTGGCTGATGGCTCAGAAAGATGCAGCAGGTGTCTGAAACAGGAATGTGAGTGGGATTGGCAGCATGAGTGAGTGATAGAAATGTGACATATGAGCACCGGAGCCAGTGAGTTTGTGCAGTATGCAATGATGATGATATGCGGGAGTCGATTGGTAGGGTGTGACAGGGCAGAGGAAGGGGAGGTAGTTATGTGCAGTGGGTTAACCTAAGTGAAGGATGTGTTGCAGGACTAACTCCCATCTACATATTTCAGAAAAACTGGTGCTGGAGGAAAGATTACAAATGACTCAAGTTGTGATGCACCCATTGAAATCATCATGTTGCACTCAGCAATATGTAAAGATTACAAATGACTCAAGTTGTGATGCACCCATTGAAATCATCATGTTGCACTCAGCAATATGTTCTGCTAATAGGTGATCAACTCTGCTGTTGGCCGTGGTTTGTCAGTGCCCATTTGTTAAAGTGGATCTTTGCTGGTAGTCATGTCCACATAGAGTGCTGTGCAGAAATTGCAATAGAGTTTGGGTATGATATACACTCCTGGAAATGGAAAAAAGAACACATTGACACCGGTGCGTCAGACCCACCATACTTGCTCCGGACACTGCGAGAGGGCTGTACAAGCAATGATCGCATGCACGGCACAGTGGACACACCAGGAACCGCGGTGTTGGCCGTCGAATGGCGCTAGCTGCGCAGCATTTGTGCACCGCCACCGTCAGTGTCAGCCAGTTTGCCGTGGCATACAGAGCTCCATCGCAGTCTTTAACACTGGTAGCATGCCGCGACAGTGTGGACGTGAACTGTATGTGCAGTTGACGGACTTTGAGCGAGGGTGTATAGTGGGCATGCGGGAGGCCGGGTGGACGTACTGCCGAATTGCTCAACACGTGGGGCGTGAGGTCTCCACAGTACATCGATGTTGTCGCCAGTGGTCGGCGGAAGGTGCATGTGCCCGTCAACCTGGGACCGGACCGCAGCGATGCACGGATGCACGCCAAGACCGTAGGATCCTACGCAGTGCCGTAGGGGACCGCACCGCCACTTCCCAGCAAATTAGGGACACTGTTGCTGCTGGGGTATCGGCGAGGACCATTCGCAACCGTCTCCATGAAGCTGGGGTACGGTCCCACACACCGTTAGGCCGTCTTCCGCTCACGCCCCAACATCGTGCAGCCCACCTCCAGTGGTGTCGCGACAGGCATGAATGAAGGGACGAATGGAGACATGTCGTCTTCAGCGATGAGAGTCGCTTCTGCCTTGGTGTCAATGATGGTCGTATGCGTGTTTGGCGCCGTGCAGGTGAGCACCACAGTCAGGACTGCATACGATCGAGGCACACATGGCCAACACCCGGCATCATCATGTGGGTAGCGATCTCCTACACTGGCCCTACACCTCTGGTGATCGTCGAGGGGACACTGAATAGTGCACGGTACATCCAAACCGTCATCGAACCCATCGTTCTACCATTCCTAGACCGGCAAGGGAACTTGCTGTTCCAACAGGACAATGCACATCCGCATGTATCCCGTGCCACCCAACGTGCTCTAGAAGGTGTAAGTCAACTACCCTGGCCAGCAAGATCTCCGGATCTGTCCCCCATTGAGCATGTTTGGGACTGGATGAAGCGTCGGCTCACACGGTCTGCACGTCCAGCATGAACGCTGGTCCAACTGAGGCACCAGGTGGAAATGGCATGGCAAGCCGTTCCACAGGACTACATCCAGCATCTCTACGATCGTCTCCATGGGAGAATAGCAGCCTGCATGGCTGCGAAAGGTGGATATACACTGTACTAGTGCCGACATTGTGCATGCTCTGTTGCCTGTGTCTATGTGCCTGTGGTTCTGTCAGTGTGATCATGTGATGTATCTGACCCCAGGAATGTGTCAATAAAGTTTCCCCTTCCTGGGACAATGAATTCACGGTGTTCTTATTTCAATTTCCAGGAGTGTATTTGCTTTCACAGAGACCTGTTCTCACAGGGATCTTCCTCTGTTGGGATAGGGTAGACCTGTGGTGGGACTGGAGAGGTAAGTGCACCTTGATCTTCCACAGTGATATAATGCATGTGACAAGAAGCTGGAAGTGGAAATGGTGAAGGGATGGATGAGAACGATGTGTACGCTGAGTGGGTAGCATAGAATTACCACTTTAGGAGGGTATGGAAACATTTTGAATATGCTGCTCTTCATTGCTGAGGATGATAATTGAGAGTAGACGCCAAACTCAGCACTGTTGCTTCAGTTCGGAATGGTATAAGGTGACTACGGGGTCTCATATGTAGCTGGTTCTTGGTGGTGTTGGTAGGTTTAGGGGTGTGCAGGTATCTGAAAAATCACTTCCATATAGTCTGGTCACCCATCGTTGATGTATGTTCATTGATGAGAATTCCTTTTCTCAGTATACTGAAGACATCACAAAAGCCTTCACTATTCCCAAAACCTAGCCCATAAATAGATTTCCTTTGTCATATCCTCACATGCTCATAATCCTCCCACTACCCCCAAGAACCCAGCTGCAAAATGGTTCAACACACTCATCACCCAATATCATCCCAGATTCAAGCAACTGAACCACATTCTGTGCCAGGGCTTCGACTACCTACCATTATGCCCTGAAAAGAAGGATGTCTTACCCACAATCCTTCGCACCACTCACAAATTGGTATCCTGCCACCTGTCAGCCTACATTCATGTTGTGTGTGTGTGTGTATGTGTGTGTGTGTGTGTGTGTGTGTGTGTGTGCGTGTGTGTGTCTGTGCTCTAGCTTGAAGAAGTATTCATTGAAAGGTAGTGAAGTTTTCATTTTTTCTTGTGTACTAGTTGAAGACTGACAATTCTACTATTTAATGAAATGTTATCTACATTCCTATATTAAATATTCCTAGCAGTTAAATTAAAATGCAGATGAAATATTAATGATCTACTCACCAAGTGGTGGCAGAAGTGAGTAGATTTTTTATCTATCCAGTTGCATTATACTGTCAAAAATAGATTGAATATTAATAATCGTGGCATAATCACTGTTTCCAGTTTGACCTTGCTACAGAAACTTGGTCAATGAGACCTCTGACAATCATAGAAACTCTCCAAAGTATTGTCAAACAAGGAAGAGAAACATCTAAGGAGTTAAATCAGAAAACTACCAATGCTGCAGACGTCATTCGTGGACTCATTTCAGTGAAACAAGAAAGAACTAGGTAAGTTGTAGTTCAACAATGACATAATATTCATTTCTGTGTTTCATAAAAATACAGATATTTTCAAAATCATTCTTTGATTCTTCAGTTAAAATTGTAAAGAGCCTAAAGTGTAACTTTCATTAATTTCTCCAACTTGACAAACCTAATTTTACTACCCATGGCTAAATGATTTACAAAAGCAACAGAGACCTAAATTTAATAATTTAACATAGCATAATGTATCACTGCCATAGGGATCATGATGAAAAGATTAATTGCAACATGCATGAAGGAATTTAAACAATCGTTCTTCCTGCACTTCATGTGTGAATGGAATGGGTAAAACCCTAATAACTGGAACAGTGGCATGCACTCTCTGGCATGCACTTCATTATGGTTTGCAGAGTATAGCTGTAGCTGTAGGTAACAGATGATTTTTAATAATGGAAATGGCTGGACCCGGCGGAGGTTCGAGTCCTCCCTCAGGCATGGGTGTGTGTGTTTGTCCTTAGGATAATTTAGGTTAAGTAGTATGTAAGCTTAGGGACTGATGACCTTAGCAGTCAAGTCCCACAAGATTTCACACACATTTGAACATTTTTTTACTAATGGAAACAGTCGTTTCTCTCCCTATCTCGTCCCACCCTTCCCCATCCAACAAGTGGTAGTAACTTTTGCATTAGTGTTAACAATACTGTATTATTAGGAAGCAGCCTGTCACGTCTATCAAACCAGTCTGCTCAAAATCATCTTCTTGAGTGTCTAAATCATTGACACCAGGTTAAGTGAGTGACAGTTCTCATAATAAATAAAATCTTGTGTCATTACAAACATGAGTAACAATTAACATTATACATAAATAAAATAATCAATTTTTAAAAATATAATGTAATTGGAAAGATAAAAAAATTTAATCACCAAGTGCCAGCAGCAGAACACACCCATAAAAGATATTTCAGAGCCAGTGGCTCTTTCTTCTAACAGATGGACTGAAGGGGAAGAATGAAAGGTGAAGGAAAAGGACTGGTGACGTTTAGGAAAAGGAGTAGAGTTCAGGAAAATCATCTAGAACGCTGTGTCAGGGGAGGCTTATGGAATGGCAATACCTTTTATATGTGTGTTCTCCTACTGCTGCTTGGTGAGTAGTTTTTTTGTCTTTCCCATTACATTATATTTTCAATAATTGATTATTTTCATTTATATGTAATATTGATTGTTGTGTTTGTAATGACACATCAGATTTTATTTGTTCTGATAATTTCAGATACACTATAAACCAACATTATGTGATGCACCAAAATTAAGTGCTAAGAAACAACTAGTTTTTGTGCCTTTGTCACTTTTCAGGTTACATATGAGGTCTGTTCAAAAAATTCTGTAACATTCTTAATTTTGCACCAGTGGTGCATTGGAGTGAAATGCAGTTGGCATCTCTGCACATGATTGCATTTAATGTGTAGCTGCCCAAAGTTTCATTGTTGTATGTCTGTTGGTCATTGTTCTGGACTGTATTAAGTAGAATGTTGTGTTGCAGAGTTTGTGAATTTTGAGATGGCAGACTTAGAGGAGCAACACATCTCCATTAAATTTTGCGTGGCCGGCCGCGGTGGTCTCGCGGTTCTAGGCGCGCAGTCCGGAACCATGCGACTGCTACGGTCGCAGGTTCGAATCCTGCCTCGGGCATGGATGTGTGTGATGTCCTTAGGTTAGTTAGGTTTAAGTAGTTCTAAGTTCTAGGGGACTGATGACCACAGCAGTTGAGTCCCATAGTGCTCAGAGCCATTTGAAGCCATTTTGCGTGAAATTCAAGAAAACCTTTATAGAGACACACCAAATGATGAAGTAAGCCTACAGTGTGTGTGTGTGTGTGTGTGTGTGTGTGTGTGTGTGTGTGTGTGTGTGTGTGTGTGTGTGTAAGCCATACTCAAGTGTTAAAAATGGTTCACACAGTTTAAAAATGGCTGGATGAAAGTTAAAGTTGGCCATCGTTCAGGATGATGCTCATGTCAGGAATGTTAATGGAATTGTGCATGCCAGACTGACTGTCTGGGAGATTGCAGAAGGTGTGACATTTCAGTTGGAAGATGTCATGAAAACCTGACACAGCATCTTGGAATGCATCATGTTGCCACCAAGTTTGTTCCATGGCTCCTGAATCAAGACCAGAAAGACTTTCGCCTCACAATCTATAAATAGCTTTTGGATCGCACAAATGGGAATGAGATGTTCCTTAAGAGAATCATAAGAGGTGATGAGACCTGGGTCTATGGTTATGATGTTGAGACCAAGGTTCAATCTTCACATTGGCTTGGGAAGGGTGCTCTAAGACCAAAAAACACTCGTCAAACACTCACCAGGTCAGGTCATATTAAAAGCCTTGCTGATAGTTTTCTTTGACTGAAAGGATTAGTTTGTCATGAATTTCTTCCACAGGGACAAACTGTTAATTAATGGTACTGTAGGACTTGTTGTGATTACTGCAAGAAAATGTGAGAATGAAACAGTCTGAATTGTAGCTAGGCAATACATGGCTCTTACATCACAATAACACACCTACACATTCATCACTATTGGTGTGTGTATTGTGGGAGAAAAAAAAATCACTGTGCTGCTTCATCCTCTGTACTCTCCAGACCTGGCCCCTCAGGACATTTTTTTTATTTCCAAAGTTGAAAACCTCATTGATGGGATGAAGATTTGCAATGACAGACAAGATGAAAGAAAATTCACAGACAGCGATCCAGCAAGAGTCATACCAAGACTGCTTCCAGAAGTGGAAACGGCACTGGGAGTGGTATATGAATTGTGGAGGTGAGTATTTTGAAGGAGACCATGCACATGAATTTCTTCCACAGGGACAAACTGTTAATTAATGGTACTGTTGGATTTGTTGTGGTTACTGCAAGAAAATGTGAGAATGAAAGTCTGAATTGTAGCTAGGCAATACAAAAATTTTGTGGACAAAGTTCCAGAATTTTTTGAACACATCATGGTATATTGTGTAAATTCTCTGAGCTTGTTGCTGAGAGTCTTACTCTTTGAATTTTTTGAATGACATTCTGTTGGTTTAAAACCCATTTTCCAATTGTGCTATAATAAAATTGCCATAAGAACATACAGGAAATGTTTGTCATAGAGTGATTTCATTTGCATACATAAGGGACATCTTTTAAATAAACTGCTTGGACAATGATGCTGATGAAATTCATCTCATTGTAAAGGTATATGTTAGCAATGAAGACCAGTGATGCAATAATATGTCACAGCAGATATTTCATTTTTCCCAGCGTAGCATGTATATCAGTTTGATTTCTGAGATTTTCTTGGCTGGAAAACTGAAGACCTACTATTTTTGTTACATTACTAGGTTTGTAATATTATAGCATAATTTTTATTGACTTGATAAATAAAAAGTTTCTATCAGGTGATGGAAACAATAGTGAATGCATTGGTTTTGCTTCAGTGTTACAACTTAGCTTTTCTATATGGCTGACACTCAGCTGCTGTATTTATCCACACAAAGCAGAGAGAAATTCTTAAAATAATAATAATATTCAGTTCTAGATGGTTTTAAGATTTTAAGATGCGATAATTTAGTTGCTCCAAACCATGGCAGTTGTTGAAGTGATGACTATGACTTTTGAACATTGCCTTATAATATTACATCCCTAGTATTATTATACAATAATTGAATTTACAATAACTTGTACTAAATTTATGCTTCCTATTTTCCATAATCCGGGGGTTGGGTATTTAAATTCACTAATACTTCTGGAACCAGAGTAAAGATAGCCATTGGTAAATTGTTCCACTCCTTTCCTCCTCTGCCTACATAATAGTATTTCCCTCAATTGTTATTCCGTGATTTCATATCATTTGTTAATGGAATCAGATACTGAAGGACTGAAAGGATTAAACAAATCTACACACAATGTAAACAACAGGAAATATAGTGAAAATAATTTAAACTTATTTTCAAACAATAAAAAATCCAGGATGGAATGTAAAACACTATGAAAAAGATATTTGCTACTCACCATCTGCTGAGTCGCACATAGACACACAAAAAGACAGTCACACAATAAGCTTTCAGCCAAAAAGGCCCCTGTCATCAGAAACAGACAACACAAACACACACACACACACACACACACACACACACACACATGTTCATACAAGCACAGCACACACACACACATGACCACAGTCTCTGGCAGCTGAAGCCAGACTATGAACAGCAGTGCATAATGGGAGATGCTACCAGGTGGGGGTAAGGAAGAGCTCAGGAGGGGAGGGATAGCAGGTTTATTTATATTAAAAATTACGAGTTTGGCATGTGTTCCATTTTCAAAAGATAGCAAATTGTATGTTCTTCAAATCTACACTTGAAAATAATACACACTGCAAGGTGAGTAAATAGAATAACAGTCCAAACAGAACAAATGGCCTTTTCTGGAATTAAACTTCTGTACATAATAAGATCTTGGAAGTCAGTGAGACTATCTAAGGTCAGATATTTTCACAAACTTATTTCAAAATATGTGAAAGTTGTAAATCACTGGAACATTAACCCAATACTGGTACGTAATATTGAAGTTTTGTTTATCGAAAATTGTTTTAAGAGTAAAACATAAAGAAGTAATGTTATTCTGGGTAAAAATAATTATTTATATGTAAAAATATATTTACTGTGCTTTCTTTCAATGTAACAAATCTTTAGGTTTCCAAAAACAATATTATAAAAATAATTTTATAATATTCTACAAAATTTGTAAACTATACATCATCATCATCATTTAAGACTGATTATGCCTTTCAGCTTCAGTCTGGAGCATAGCCCCCTTATAAAATTCCTCCATGATCCCCTATTCAGTGCTAACATTGGTGCCTCTTCTGATGTTAAACCTATTACTTCAAAATTATTCTTAACCGAATCCAGGTACCTTCTCCTTGGTCTGCTCCGACTCCTCCTGCCCTCTACTGCTGAACCCATGAGTCTTGGGTAACCTTGATTCTCCCATGCGTGTAACATGACCCCACCATCTAAGCCTGTTTGCCCTGACTGCTACATCTATAGAGTTCATTCCCAGTTTTTCTCTGATTTACTCATTGTGGACACCCTCCTGCCATTGTTCCCATCTACTAGTACCTGCAATCATCCTAGCTACTTTCATATCCGTAACCTCAACCTTGTTGATAAGGTAACCTGAATCCACCCAGCTTTCGCTTCCAATTGAAAGATTGAATGGTGCACAGATAACTTAGTCTTGGTACTGACTTCCTTCTTGCAGAAGAGAGTAGATCGTAGCTGAGCGCTCACTGCATTAGCTTTGCTACACCTCGCTTCCAGTTCTTTCACTATGTTGCCATCCTATACATTTTTGATTAATTTTTGGTCAGTGTGAAACTGTCACTTTTTTGTGCTTGACATTGTCATGATTGACAGTAGTACATTCCCATTTAATTGTCATTTTGTTAATTCAGATTAAGGAGATGTTTAGTTTAAAGCTAGCAAAAAGTTCAAGAAATTTGAGAAAGTTGTCAGATCATTTATCACACTGCTTTGTAGGCCAGTTTACTTCTTTCAGTCTATTGCACAACATGCTCATCTTCTCTTTGCTCAGGTGTTTTTTGATGCACATTTTTCTAATGCTTGGTTTATCTATTTTTGGTAATCCAATAAACTGTGATAAATGATGAGAAATCATCAGATTAAAGCAGTTCATTCTAGTGCCATCAAATGTATAATACTTCAGAACATGGTCTATACTGGTTTTAGTATATACATTTTTATCTAGTGAAATCAGTGATATTAACTGTAAATCATGTTCATGAATTAGGTCAGTAAGTGGTTTTCTATCACTAAATTAAATGTTTACTTTTATGTCACAATCAAGTTATGCAACCACCATGTTGGCTACATAAGTGATTCGCTTTGGTATATATTGTGCTTGTAATTTTATATGGTAGGGAAAGTTCTGGCAGAATGTAAATAATTTAAGAGGAAAGAGAACACTCACCAGATAGCAGAAGCATTAAGTCATTGGCAAGCACTGAACTGAAATAAAAGGGTCTCTGGTTATAAGTTGTAAATAGATTCTCACTTCTCTATTGACATGTCCCCCAGATGCTTTGTATGATCACCTTTGCCTTATTTGAACCTGACATCCACCTTCTCATAGCTTTATTGATGCTGTGAACCTGCTTGCAGTGCTACTACTTCTGGTCTTGCGACTTTGTCTCTATCTGCAAAGGGTCAACGGCTTCAAGAGAGCTCATATCTGTGCCAACTATTTAAGAAATGATGTACACTCTGTGTCATTAACTCTTCTGTATTTTACTATGCCAGCTATTTATGAAAAGACGTGAACAGTGTATCAATAATTCTTCTGCACTTTATATTCACTTTTTCCCTTTATGCAACTTCATAGGCAGCTTTGGATGGAAGATCTCAGACAATCTCAACATACATATGGCTTAATTTGACTTTAGCCAACAGTTGAGAGACAATGCTAATAACTATCCATTGTCTGTTTTCTTTGTTGACATTATTGCATGCCCCTCTTTGCACCTTGTCATTCAAGGCACTGTCAAGCCACAATGTCTCAAAGAATAAGTACTCCATCACAGCAGGTGGAGCATTTTATTCATGATTGTGCTGATCTGATGTCTGAAGCTGATGTTATGTACTGTTCATCTGCACAGATGTAAGAAAAATGCATGCACTGTGAAATGTTCTCCTCATAATAACTACCTAAATTATGTTTTCCACTCTGATGAACATATTTCCTTGGCTTAAGAGGCTAATAATGGAACATGTTCCTCTGAAGAATCTCATGTTACACTATAGCACACAAAAAAATAATGAACTCTTTGCTAGCTTTTGGATGAATTCTTTAATGAATTAGAGTACATATAAATAAGCAAGCATGAGTACACACACACACACACACACACACACACACACACACACACACACACACACACACACACACATGTGCAGATACATTGTACCAGGTGAAAACACAATGCCAGGATTTCATCTCAACAGATGAACTGGGTTGAGAAGTTGTGTCAGGTGGGGTAAACAGAGGGAAAGAAGGAGTGTTTGGGAAGGGGTTGCTGGCAGCTAGGAGGGAGGCCACAGTTATGCGGTATAAGAATACAGGAGAGAGAGACAGCAACTGTGCAGTCTAGGAATGCGATATATGAGCTCTGGAGCCAGTAAGTTAACGCATCACATGATGACTTGGAGCTGTAAATTAGAAGGTAGTAAGAGGACAGAGGGAGGGGAGAATGTTGGGTACAGGTTCTGGGTGCAGCTGGTTTGCGGATATTGAGCTCAGGAGTATTTCAGGGCAAAGGACGTGTTGCAAAGATAACTTCCATCTATGTATTAGAGAAATGCTGATGTTGGAGAGAAGGATCCATATGACTTTGGTTGTGAAGCAGCCACTGAACTCAAGCATGTTGTCTTCAGCAGCCTTGTTCTGACACTATGTGGCCACTTTGTGTTCTTGACCACAGATTGGCAGTGGGTATTTGCTCTGCTGGAGAGCTAGTTGATGATCATTCCCCCATAACATGTTGTGCAGAAATTATGGTTGATCTGGTATATGACATGGCTGCTTTCACAGGTGGCACTGCCTCTGATGGGGTAGGATATACTGTACCTGTGACAGGGTTAGAGTAGGATGTGCATCAGGCTGATTTTGTACCTGGACTTTCCACAGTGATATTGCACCTGTGGCAAGGGTTTGGGAATAGTTGTGGTATTGGGATGGACGAAGATGTTGTGAGGATTGGGTGGGTTGCAGAATATCATGTTAGAAAGTAATCATGTGATGGATCATGGATAGGGTGTCCCTCATTTTCCAGGTATGGTGATAAATTGTCGAAGCTCATTCAAATGACATGGTTCAATTGCTCCAATGCAGGCTGACACTGGGTAATGAGGTGGGTTCTCCTTTTCAGCTGTTCTCAAGGTTGGCAGTAGGGTAAGGGTGAAGATATGGCATGGGAAATCTGTTTGCAGAATATGTTTGTAAGATTGTGCCAGTCTATGAAGGCTTTTATGAGTCCTTTAGCATATTAGGCAAAACAATTCTCATCACTCCAGATACTCTGTCCATGAATGGCCAGGCTAAATAGGAGTGATTTTTTGAAGTGGTAAGTGTGACAGTTGTCTAAATGCAGGTACTGTTGGTGGTTGGAGGGATTGATATGGACAGAGATGCAGATGGAACCTTCAGAGACGTGGAGGTCAACAAAGAATGAGCATAGGATATTTTGACCCTGGCTCCAGTTTATGGAGATATCATCAATGAAAGTGAACCAGACAAGGGGTTTGGGAGGCTTGGAGGGTTTTCTTTAGATGGCCAGTCAAAACATTGGCCTAAAAGGCTAGCATGCAGGTGCTCATGGCTTTGCTGCATATTTGTCATATCTCTTCCCTGTAAAGGAGATGCAATTGTGTGTGAGGATATAATTAGTAAGCTAAATAAGAAACAAGGTAATGGATTTGGAGTTGGAAGGACATTGGAGGAGATAAAGTTTGATAGCAAAGACATGAACAAGAGGGATGTCAGTGTATATGGTGGTGGAATCAACAGCAATGAGAAGGAATCTGGGTGGTAATGGGATGGGGAGCTTGAGAGTCAAGGAAGTGTTTTGTATCTTTGACATGAGATTCTAGGCTATGGGAAGTTGATTGGAGGTGTTGGTTGTAAAGAGTGGAGATTCTTTCAGTGGGAGTGCAGTAATTAGCTACAATGGGATATCCAGGATTTTGGAAAGTATGTAGAATAATGGTTTACAGGGGGTCATTGGTGTGAGGAGGGAGATGGACTTATGGGTGAAAGTCTGGGATGGGCCTAAGGATTTAAATTGGTATTTCAGTGTATGTCAGATTTCTGGGTGGCAGAGTATGTGGAGAAGTCAGACAGATGATAGAAGCCTTCTGTCAGGCACTCACTATGATTCTTCATGACTGTGATGGAACCCTCATCTATAGGGAACACAGTCAATTTAGATTTGAATAACTGACCATTTAGCTACCCATCACCATACCTGGAAAATAGAAATATCCTACCCATAATCCTTCCCACCCCTGGTAAAGTGGCAGTTTGCTGTGCTTCTAACCTACACATGGTCCATCCCTATGCCAGCCAGTCTCACTCCCAGCCCCTTGCCACAAGGTCCATATCCCTGTATTAGGCCCGAGTGTAAAACTTATCTAATTTAGGTACCCATAACATCCTGCTGTAGGTCTGTCACAGGTTTATCCTGTCCCATTAGAGGTAGGGTAACCTATGAAAGCAATCATGTCATGTACAGCATGACCAACAACCAGCTGTCAACCAGGATGAATGCCAACAGCCAAACTGTAGCCAACAACATGGTTGACCACCAGTGGTGGAACATCCTGCTGAGTACATAATGCTCAAGTTCAGTTGCTGTTTCGCAACCCCTGCCATTTGGATCCTTCCCTCCAACACCAGCTTTGGTGAACTATACAAAACGCCCTCCTCTTAGTATTTCTCAGGTCTCACTCTCCAAAAAGCCACTGCACCCACACCCTCTACCAAATAGTCTTCTTTTTCTGTACGCTGTCACTCGCTTCATGCCTCCATATCATTGTCATTTTGTATCGCACAAACTCACTGGCTCCAGTGCCACTGTGTTTCTAGCCCATGTACCTACTGTCTCTTCCTCCAATATCCCTACCCCACATCCATAATCCCTCCCTCTGAGTTGCCAGCTGCACCTCTGCAGCCCCACTTCCCAAATTTTCCCTCTCTACCCACCTCTCCCAAAACTACCAATCGCCCCAGTACACTTGCTGAAGTGCAATCCCAGCATCAACATCAACTGGCACAATGTAGCTGCAAGATGTGTGTGTGTGTGTGTGTGTGTGTGTGTGTGTGTGTGTGTGTGCATGTGTTTATGTATGTGTGTGTACTCTACCTTGTTAAGGGATTTGTCCAAAAGTGAGTAAAGTTTTTGTTCTTTTTTGTTTATTTCTCAACAGCTCAATGCTTCTGCCATATGGTAAGTGATCTCCATTACTTCTAACATATTTTTGTGCATGTAGTTTTTATTTTTGTGCAAACTGATTATTGTTATTGTGCTTGCCTGCCACATGGCTTGTGCTTGCATAGCATGTGGAAGTATACCACTCTAAAATATTTGGATTAAGATGACTGGGAACTCTGTTCCAGCATGTAATTAGTTAGTTTTGTATATTGGCTTTAAATTCTCACTATTCTTGAGAAAATCAAAATGTTGAAATTGCAATCACAATAAATATTTTTAACATTTATATGCAGAATGACAAGATTCAGTATTTGCAGTAAGGTAATGGACCTAGACCTCATCAAAATTCTAGAAATATTTTTAACACTTTTAAATATGCACTTCTAATTTTTTTTAAAAATAAATCCATCTTTTTACTTTATATGTTAAAAAGAAGGAAGAAATATTAGATTTTAACATCCTGTTGACTGGTAGGTCATTGGAGGCAGAGCACAAGCTTGGATTACCAAAGGATTGGGAAGGAAATCAGCTGTGCCATTTCATAGGAATCATTCCAGAATTTGCATCAAACAATTTAAGGGAACCAGGGAAAACATAAATCTGGATGGCCAGATGGGGATTTGAACCATTGTCCTCTCAAATGCAAGTCCAATGTGCTAACTATTGCACTATCTTGCTCAGTCTTACATCTTAAAGAATTTTTAATAAATGTGCAGGAACCTTCTTGAATTCTGTTTCTTCTATAGAAGCTACTGGCTGTGGTATAACTTCGTAGTTTGGTCAAGTTTCTTGATACAGCCATTGTTAAGCTAGCATTCATTTTGGCAAAGGACTTGTAACATTTCTCTACATTTCTCTCTTCCATCAGAAGAATTCATATATTGTTGATTTTAGACAGTTTGTCACCCCCTCATTAACAGTTAATTTCCTTACTTTCTATAATTTTGCACATATCACTCAACAGTTTTCTTAGCATTACATACCCTAACCTATTTAAATGTGCACAATTCTGTCCTAAGCAGTTGATAGTTAAAACCTTCTTTAACAAAAATTGCAGAAGATGGTGAAATGGTGTTTTGCAGTTTTAAGTTTTTTCCATCAGACTGGAGGATGAAAAGGGAATGGCCACCGTTGTTTTATGAAGAGCTATTACCTCATTGTGATTAGCTGATGCTATCACATATTTTCTGTTACCGCAATATTTTAATGAAATGTTCATCTTCAAAAAGTGATGCCATTAGCACAGATAAATATTTATCTTATTTCATAACTCATGATGTCTCCATATTCATAAACATGCTACTGAACTATTTCATATTTTCATGCTTGTATTTTCTAATTCATGACAGAAACTTCTTGATTACTATCTTTTTCTCCATCTTAACTCTCATTTTCTTTCAGTGTAGCTCTCAAATTTGATCTGTTACTCAGTGGACCTTCACTGGGAAAGTTTTAGTTGTGATTCCTTTTATGCACTATATGTCTCCCTTGAGCTAAAGTTTCAGATAACTTTTCAATTCATACAATATGTACATATGTAGTGACAACTGATAATCTGTACCAAGACTCAAATCCATGTTTCCCACTTATAGTGAGTAGTTGCCCTAGCTGTTAGGCTATCTGCGAATGCCACCAGTCCTGACTCTAGCTTTCACTGTCACCAATGGCATATAGTTTTGATTATAATTACATATTCATTACATTGCAGGTTCAACATATCTGAATGGTTTGCACTGATGTTTATTCACTGATTTCATTCCAATTGATTGATTCATTTCATTTTAATGGATTTACTTCATTACATCAGTTACATTATAAAAACAGTGTTTGAAAGTAGTATTTTAATTTGTTTTTGAATATATAGGGATTTCTGAATCCATGCCTCATAACTGTTGGCAAGCTGTTATAGACTTTGCACTGCAATATAAACCTTCATCCTGAACCCTAGACAGAGGTGCACACTGTATAAAGGAATTACTTTTACGTCTAGAGTTGTGGTTGAGAATTTCACAGTCTGACCTAAATCCACAGTTATTGTTAACCAGAAGAAAGTAATAGCATGTAAGTGTAGATAACCTGAGGGCCCCTTGATTCTTCTGCAAGATGTTTGGTTATAGATTTCACATAATATTAGTGCTGCAGGCTTCTGTACAATAATTACTTATTTGACCTTAGCTACTTGGGCCAGAATATTATAGCAATGAACAGTATCAAGTGAGAGTATGCTAGCAATCCCAGTCAACACAATGAGATAGATGGATGGTGGTGGTGGTTAGTATTTAACGTCCCGTCGACAACGAGGTCATTAGAGACGGAGCTCAAGCTCGAGTTAGGGAAGGATTGGGAAGGAAATCAGCCGTGCCCTTTCAAAGGAACCATCTTGGCATTTGCCTGAAGCGATTTAGGGAAATCACGGAAAACCTAAATCAGGATGGCCAGTGTGCTAACCACTGCGCCACCTTGCTCGGTCAGATAGATGGAGTACTGCTTCAGGGACCTACCACACAGCTACCTACAATTCCAGCCAAGCAACAACCACAAACAGCAGTATGTGTCCAGCCAGAAATGCAGTATGACAATTTTCATCTGGTTCGTGGAGGGGGGGAGTGTCACTGAAACTCATGGGAGTACTTTTTTAGGCTAAGATCAGTATCCAATCATCTTACATTGATTGAAATTAAGCTTAATGAAAAGTTCAGACAGGCAGGTACTGGAGATTTGAAAATATCACAAGATTATCATAACAGTACAGTGAAAAATAATGTTAGTATGTCACAAGATTCACATAAAATTCACATAAAAGCACACTAAAAAATAATGTTAATGTATTGCATCAGAATATCAGGGGATTTAAAAACAAAGTAGATGAGGTTCTTGTGTGTATAGAAGATTTAGAAACTGAGGGTGGAATAGATGTACTATGACTGTCTGATCATCATATAGTCACAGGTATGAAAATGGTAAATGTAGGTGGATATAAGCTTTCATCACATGTAAGTAGAGACACAATGGCCATAGAGTGAAAAATTTGGAAAGTTAAAAATTTTGCATAGAGCAACACATAGAAGCATGTGAATGTGAGCTTAAATGAAATAAAGGCACTTTTATAATTGTAGCCATGTATAGGTCCCCATTGGGAATTTTAAACTATTTTTGAAAAACTTCGATTTTTTATTGTATTACATGTCAGACAAAGAAAAGCAAGTTATTGTTTGTGGGGATTTTCTGAAAGAGTCAAATAGAAAGCTTGACCTTCAAGTATTACTTGGTTCTTTCAATTTGACATCAGTTATTGATTTTTCCTACTTGGTGGTACAGGAAAGCAGCCCACTGATAGATAACATTTTCATAGACCAAGATAAATTTAAACAAATAAAAACTTTTCCTGCTCTTTGGAGCAGGGTGTTTTCCCTGATAGACTGAAATATGCCATTGTAAAACCATTGCATAAAAAGGGGGATATGTCGGATGTCAACAACTACCGCCCAATCTCTCTTCTGACAGCTCTATCAAAAATTTTTGAGAAAGTAATGTATTCAAGAGTAGCCTCCCATATTTGTAAAAATAAAGTACTAACAAAATGTCAGTTTGGTTTTCAGAAAGGCTTTTCAACAGAAAATGCTATATATGCTTTCACTGATCAAATATTAAGTGCTCTGAATAACCGGACATCACCCATTGGTATTTTTTGTGATCTCTCAAAGGCCTTTGATTGTGTAAATCATGGAATTCTTTTAGATGAGCTAAATCATTATGGTTTGAGTGGGGCAGTGCACAAATGGTTTAATTCATACTTAACTGGAAGAATGCAGAAAGTTGAAATAAGTGGTTCGTGTAATGTTAAAACAGCTGATTCCTCAAACTGGGGTGCTATCAAGCACGGGGTCCCACAGGGTTCAGTCTTAGGTCCTTTACTGTTCTTGATATACATTAATGACTTACCATTCCACATTGATGAAGATGCAAAGTTAGTTCTTTTTGCTGATGATACAAGTATAGTAATAACATCCAAAAACCAAGAACTAAGTGATGTAATTGTAAATGATGTTTTTCACAAAATTATTAAGTGGTTCTCAGCAAACGGACTCTCTTTAAATTTTGATAAAACACAGTATATACAGTTCCGTACAGTAAATGGCAAAACTCCAGTAATAAATATAGAATTTGAACAGAAGTCTGTAGCTAAGGTAGAATTTTCAAAATTTTTAGGTGTGTCCATTGATGAGAGGTTAAACTGGAAGCAACACATTGATGGTCTGCTGAAACGTCTGAGTTCAGCTACGTATGCTATTAGGGTTATTGCAAATTTTGGTGATAAGAATCTCAGTAAATTAGCTTACTATGCCTACTTTCATTCACTGCTTTCGTATGGCATCATATTCTGGGGTAATTCATCGTTGAGTAGAAAAGTATTCATTGCACAAAAACGTGTAATCAGAATAATTGCTGGAGCCCACCCACGGTCATCCTGCAGACATCTATTTAAGGATCTAGGGATCCTCACAGTAACCTCACAGTATATATATTCCCTTATGAAATTTGTTGATAATAATCCAACCCAATTCAAAAGTAATAGCAGTGTGCATACCTATAACACCAGGAGAAAGGATGATCTTCACTATGCAGGGTTAAATCTGACTTTGGCACAGAAAGGGGTAAATTATGCTGCCACAAAAGTCTTTGGGCACCTACCAAACAGCATCAAAAGCCTGACAGATAGCCAACTAACATTTAAAAATAAATTAAAAGAATTTCTAGATGACAACTCCTTCTACTCATTGGCTGAATTTTTAGATATAAAGTAAGTAAAAAAAAAAAAAAAAAAAAAAAAAAAAGAAACTTAATCATTAGTGTCATGCAATATTTTGTGTAATGTAATTTCTTGTACAGACATCTTTTATTAACCTGACACGTTCCACATCATTACGAAGTGTCGTATTCATGATCTATGGAACAAGTATTAATCTAATCTAATCTAATCTAATCTAATCTGTTAAGAATGGTCTGTCTGCTCATGATGCGCAGCTAATTACAGTATATGATTAGCTCCATACAGTAACGCAAAACAGTCCTCCAAAATAGTGTGTTCTATGAATGATTTAACACTTCAAAATTTTAGGGAAAGCTTGCAACAGCTAGACTGGGATGAGGTGTACAGGGAATGTGATGCTCATTTAAAATTTAACCTATTTCATGATACCTTTGTGAGTATTTTTGAAAACAGTTTCCTTAAGAAACCAGTGAAATATAATTGTAAGAAACCATGTAAAAAACCATGGCTTACTAAAGGGATAAAAATACCTTGTAAACAGAAAAGCGAAATGTATCTTATAGCTAGGAGGAGTAATGATCCCGAAACAATGAAACATTATAAAAACTACTGCACTGTGTTAAGAAAAGTTATTAAAAAGACCAGAAGTATGTGCATTATGTATGAGGTTAGCACATCTGATAATAAATTTAAAACAGGAATATTGTGCAAAGGGAAACAGGGCAACCAAGAGCACAGGAAGACTATTTCTATCAGACACAATGAAAAGTTTGTTAACAAGAAGTCAGAAGTAGAAAACACTTTTAATAATCATTTTTAAGTGTTGTAGAGAAAACTGGTTCCAGCTATTCATTAGAAAATGTTAGGCAGTATATGGAAGAGGCAGTACCTATGCAATTTGATAAAACTGAAATTCAACCCACCTCTCCTACTGCAATTAGGAAAATAATAAATTCACTCAAAAGTAAAAGCTCACATGGAATTGATGGAATTTCCAACAAAATACTAAAAGCTTGTTGCAAACAAATAATTGGGATTCTCAGCCACATATGTAGTAGCTCAATGGAACAGAGAAAATGCTGTATATGCTTTCACTGATCAAATATTAAATGCAATGAATAACCAAACATCACCCATTGGGATATTTTGTGATCTCTCAAAGGCTTTTGATCGTGTGAATCTTGAAATTCTTCTAGATAAGCTTAAATATTTTGGTAAGAGTGGGACAGTGCACAAATGGTTAAATTCATACTTAACTGGAAGAATGCAGAAAGTTGAGATTAACAGTACAGATAGACTACAAAAACCAGCAGAGTTCTCTGTCTGGTGAGGTATCAAGAATGGTGTCCTACTGGGTTCAGTCTTGGGTCCCTTATTGTTCCTAGCATATATTAATGACTTGCCATTCTATATTCATGAAGATGCGAAGTTAGTTCTTTTTGCTGATGATACAAGTATAGTAATCACACCCAAGAAGCAAGAATCAGCTGAGTAAATTGCAAATAATGTATTTCAGAAAATTATTAAGTGGTTCTCTGCAAATGGACTCTCACTAAATTTTGAGAAAACACAGTTTATACAATTCTGTACAGTAAATGGCATAACACCATTGATAAATACAGACTATGAATGGAAGTCTGTTGCTAAGGTAGAATACTAAAAATTTCTGGGTGTGTGCATTGCTGAGAAACTGAATTGAAAGAAAACATCGACAATCTGCTGAAATGATTAGGTTCAGCTGCTTATGCTATTAGGGTTATTGCAAATTTTGGTGATAATATATCAGTAGATTAGCCTACTATGCCTATTTGCATTCACTGCTTTCATATGGCATCATATTTTGGGGCATTTCGTCATTAAGAGAGAAAGTATTCATTGCCCAAAAGTGTGTAATCAAAATAATAGCTGGGGCCCACCCAAGATCACCTTGCAGACATTTATTTAAGGAACTCAAGACATTCACAGTACTTTCGCAATATATATATATATATTCACTTATGAAATTTGCCATTAATAACCCATCCCAATTCAAAAATAACAGAAGAAAGGATGATATTCATTATTCTGGATTAAATCTCACTTTGGCACAGAAAGGGGTGAATTATGCTGCTGCCACAAAAATCTTTAGCCATTCTAAAAGCAAATTAAAAGAATTTCTGAATGACAACTCCTTCTACTCAATAGATGAATTCTTAGATATGAAGTAGTATTGGTAAAAAACATTAATTAATTATTTTATGTAAAGAAAACATGTTAAAGTGACACATTCTACATCATTACGAAATGTTGTTTTCAAGATCTATGGAACAAGGAGTAATGTAATGTGTACTAACAGATGGATGTGTATCAATGTTATCACAAAATTGTGTTATTGATATTAACTTCAGTCGTTTTACCTTGAAAATTTTGGCCTTGAGCTTTCATTATAGCTCTAAAATGGAGAATTTTTAGGCAAATGTTTATCTTACAGTACTCAGCATGTTATATTCCCTTATTCTGAGATTGGTTTCACGCATGCGTATCAGTCTGCTAATAAGATGCTCCACATATTTAAGAATGCAAGTTTCCATTCAAGCAGACCTGTCTTGTTCTCTGTGTCTTGACAACTTACACTGTGAGTGAATGTGAATGTAAGCAAAAGATTTCCAAAGTTCTCTGTCTTACCTCCATAACTGTTAGAATACCTATTCTAATAGTAAAAAATTGCATATCAAGTTGCTTTATTGCACCAGGAGAATGCTTGCCTTATGAACAAATAACACAAGTCTAGCAGTCCTGCTATGAAAAGCAGGCTTGAGAACCTTGAATGTGAAAACAGGAGGCTTGAGGCTGATCTAACGATACAAACAATTATGTATGCAGGCTTTGAAAAGGTCTTTACTGAAGATTAGAGGCCACAAATACAGTGAATCATGCAGATGCGTACTAAAGTAGCCAAGGAACCCAGCACAATTATTATAAAAGTCAACATTAGGCAGATAGAAAAACTATAATGACTAAAATTACTAGTAGGATCATTTTATGCAAAAAAAACTACAAATCAAATTTCAGGTATACACATGTAGGAATAAATAATCCATTGATTGAGTGCAACATTTATTATCTGTGATGTACTGCTTTGTCTTTGCACTCTTTTCATCTTTGTTGTGTGACCAACTTTACAATTGCATTGTATGTATTTGACTGCACCTAAATAAAAGGATTTCTGCTATATTCAAAAGAAGTATATGTGTTTATACACTGACAGAAAAAAACTGCAGCACCAAGAATAAGTTGTGCAACATAAACAAAAGTTGGTAGGGGTGTTTCTACATCTGAAAGAATTGTCTATTCAGACTGCAAGTCAGTCACACAAAAGTGGCCTAGTGGTGCCATCACGAGGATGCAAATCATGTTTGGTTTAAATACACACTGTAACCATCAGGAGCATTAGTTACCTTTGAGATTGGACATAGTGAGTTGATGTTAGTCAAGAATGCCTTTAAGGTGACAAAGATGCGATTACCAACACCTCAGTGAGTTTGAATGAGGTTATGTAATAGGGCTACAGGTAACTGGATGTTCCTTCTGTGATATTGCAGAAAGACTTGGCTGGAATGTAGCCACTGAATATGATTGCTGGCAGCAGTGGACAAGAGACTGTATGGTCATAAGAAGACCAGACACTGGATGGGTGTGTGGCACTACCAAGGGGGAAGACCATTTTGTTCAGTGTTTGGCTCTAGTGCATCATACTGCATGTGCAGCAGCAATTTGAGCTGTAATTGGCACCATAGTGACATAACAAACTGTTATATATCATTTACTTCAAGGACTGCTCTGTACCAGATGCCCTGTAGCATGCATTCCAGTAGCCCCAAACCACTGACATTTGTGACTTCAGTGGTGTTAAGTGAGAGCTCATTAGAGGACAGGTGGAGGTGTATTAGGTTTTCTGATGAAAGTTGGTCCTGCCCCTGTGCCAGTGATGGCCGTGTTTTGGCTAGCAAGAAACCAGCTGAGGCCTGAAACCAACCTGTCTGTGTGCTAGAGACACTGGACCTACATCTGGAGTCATAGTCTGGGGTGCAATTACGAATGACAGCTGGAACACTCTCTTGGTTATTCCGTGCACTCTGACTGCAAAATTGCACATCATTCTGGTGATTCAACCTGTTGTGCTCCTGTTGATGAAAAGCATCCCATGGCATGTTTTCCAAGATGATAATGTCCACCTCCATACTGCTGTTGTAACCCAATGTCCTGTATGGAATGTCAGCATGTTGCCTTGGCCTGCTCAGTCACCAGATCTGTCTTCAATTGAGCACATATGAGACATCATTGGACAAAACCTCCAGTATCATCCACAAACAGCATTAACCATTCCTGTGTTGGCATTCAACATTCTGTTGATTACACTGGTTGTCAATGTACCAACATCTCACATTTGCAATCGCTCAGCATCCGCTTACATTAACCTGTGATCTTGCAATATTAATCTCATGAATATGTTATGTAGACAAATGTATTACTATTCATAAATTATTGTTTGGTGCTGTGATTTTTTTTTGTCAACATATTTGGGTGTTAGGTTCACCTACATAATTAATGACCACAGTATAATCCAAGTTTCCTTGTTGATGAGTTATTTTACATTATACATAATACAACGTCATCATAGAGGCTACATCTACTGTGTGCTATTGGTGATGATATTCAGTAAATCCTACAGAATATCATGGTTTTGGATTTGGTGGACACAGTTCCATATGCAGTACTAATCACTGACAAAGGCAAACATCTTCATTGGTTGGAAAAATAGGTGCTGCAGTGCCGTTTTCATACTACAAGGCATTGGATTGGTCTTCTGTGCTGGGAAGTGACATTATTAAATGAAATGTGACATTACCAGTTATAGTTCTTTCATCTGTGTCACAACTGCACTCATTAGAAATAGACATTCCAGGCTCTGTTTTAGGGTTGGATATTGTTTTGCACCTTCCTTATCAACAAGCCACCTTGCTCTCAAAATTGCTTTAATTACTCATTTCACCAAACATCCAGAACAAAATGTTGTACCATGAAAACCATAGTGACAAAACCCCATCAGAGTTTTGATGACATTTACATGTTCTGATTGATACAGTTTCAGTTTCCGATGGCTTGTTGTTACATATTTGATAATGGCTGCTGCCTTCACAGATACATGTGGCTTTAATACTACATGAGAGTCAACCATTACATAAGATACTGCAAGCAGCCAACAGAGTGGACACAACATTAGACTTGCCTGTTATGGCAGTTGTGATGTGAGCAGGTACCAACCCTTCAGCCGAATGTGTCTGGCAGTCAATGAATTTGCCCAAAGACATGACATCTGTCTTCACTGTCACTTTCCTCCACCAGCCTTAGAGCACATCTGATGAGCTGCTGAGTCTACATACCACAATCGAGCCTCTGTCATAATTAGTCCACTTTCTTAGTCCTGGCTGCAATTATTTTGTAAAAAAAATTAATAGTTGCCAATGATGCTATAATGACAGGCAGTGGTGTTGTTCAGCCACTGTATTGCAAGTCCTTTTTAGCTGACGCCACTTTGGCAACTTGCGAGTCAGTGATGATTAAATCATGAAATGATGATGAAGGACACACATCACCCAGTCCCCTGCCGGTAATTGAACCCGGGCACCCTGCATGGTAGCTGGTAACACTACTGCTACGCTACAGATGCTGACACTCGTGACAGAGAGTTCTTGGAAAAATATAAGAGCATGAGTCATTTCCACCATCAAGTGGAAGCTTGGTTGATGACACTATATGCAGACCACAAGCCAGCATCTTAGCCTTTCAGAATGGCAGTGATAAGTATCTCCTCAATGTTTCAGACTCATAGAATTTATCAGTCAATTTAGAATAGATGTGCATTATTTTAAAGATGTAAATAATGTAACTGCGAACTACTTTTCATGCATCTACAGGTTTATAAATATTTTGAACTAGAGTAATCTTGCCATGACTCAAGAAATGGAGCCACATCTGCAACAACTATTAGACAATTCTTCCAAAGGACTGTGACCCAAGAGAAATGAGGAGCCAACTGGCGGGTTCAAAATATGGTGCAGTGTCTTACAAGGGAAGCAATAGCCCTACATTTCACCACAGTTTTGCAGGACAGCATTTGACAGCATTCACAAGGCAACACACTGAGGTGACAGTGCATGTACCAAATTACTAACTGATCGTTTCATGTGACTTCAATAAAAAAAGATTCTCAGCCTCGTGTGTGCCTTCATTGTGTAATGGAACTGATCAAGGGCCTACTTTTATTGTGTGTGTTTTTTTTTTTGTTTTTTTTTTTTTTTTTTTTTTTTTTTTTTTTTTTTTTGTACTTGATGGTATGTGCAAACGATGGGAGTGCTTACTTACTTACTTACTCCTTGGCATTACAGCCGATGTAAGGCCTTGGCCTATCTGATGATCACAGCCCAATCCTGATGATTTGCTGCTCGTTTCCTCCATGTCCTGACTCCAATCTTTCTCAAGTCATTTTCCACATCCTCCATCCATTGTTTCCAGGGTCTCCTTTTGCTCCTTTTTCCACCTGGATTACCTGCGTAAAACTTTTTGACAGCTCGATCCTCTGACATTCGCTCTATATGGCCCAGCCATCTTAATCTGTTAATTTCAGTCACCAAGTCAGGATTTCTATACAGTTCTTTCAGTTCCTTGTGGGAGGGGAGGGTCTGAGAACACCACCTGCATGGAAAATGTCTGATGCATAACATGCCTGTAGTGCACATGGCAGGACACTGAGGCAAGGTAAGGGGTCCATGTTATGCGAAACACTGAATTGTGCATGTAAATTAGACACAACTGGAACACTACATGCACGGCATTGTACATGGCCCAACAGTAACTGACGTAGCATGCCGGTGTGTGGCTAAACACGTGTTCAAATGGAGATCACTTTGTTCTTGAAACACTCTATTTGAAGAGACACAATTTGAAATATTGTTCAGATCACATTTCACTGTTGGATGAGCATAATCCAGTGACACAAAGCCTGAGTCCATTCTTCACTCTAATGGATTAGTTGTCAACCATTGAAAACTAATGAGGTTAGCACACATCATTGGTTGAGAACGTGAATTGCTGTGCGTAAATGATGACTATGCCATTGGCGAAGAAACGACGAAACTCGGTGAGTGGAGTTGTGCTCCCACATCTTTGAACAAGGCATTGTTCAGCATGGTCATTGAGTAGTGCATATAACCTGTTGCATAAACACCGGTGCAGAAGACGCGAAACACAAATGAACTGTGTGGTCACCACTATGGGAACGGGATCGGTAATCGGGATATAGGAAACTTAATTCCCATGTATGTCGTAGCTCATATATAAAATAGAAAGAAACTTCCACATGGGAAAAATATATTAAAAACAAAGATTCCAAGACTTACAAAGCGGGAAAGCGCCGGTAGACAGGCACAATAAATAAAACACACAAACACACACACAGAATTTCTAGCTTTCGCAACCGATGGCTGCTTCTTCAGGAAAGAGGGAATGAGAGGGAAAGACAAAAGGATGTGGGTTTTAAGGGAGAGGGTAAGGAGTCATTCCAATCCCGGGAGCAGAAAGACTTACCTTAGGGGGAAAAAAGGACAGGTGTACACTTGCACACACACACATACCCATGGATATGTTGCTTAATATGATTTAAAATGTTGAACTTGCTTGTACATTTACCAAATGAATGTTATTTATTTTATGTCATTTTTTAAAAATAGACAGTATTTTATGTACTCAAATCTGTGCCAAAAACCAGTTCTTCTGCTACTACTTCTTTCTGATTAGTGAAATGAATATAAGCTAGCAGTAATATTTCATTGCCTCAGTTACATTACAAATTTTATGTTCCTTAACATGTCCAAAACCATTTCTCCAATATCAAAGGTCATGAAATGAAATGAGAGTATGGCATTGTTGGCCGGAAGGCCCCTAACCAGGGAAGTTTGGCTGCCAAGTGCAAGGCTTATTTCAGTTGATGCCACATTGGGTGACTTTTGCGCCAGTCATGAGGATGAAATGATGATGAGGACAACAGAACACCCAGTCCCTGAGCGGAGAAAATCTCCGACCTGGCCGGGAATCAAACCCGGTCCCGCTTGCATGGGAGGCGAGCACGCTACCACCAGCTAAGCAGGCACATATCAAAGGCCATATTTTCAATTCGTTTGGAAACTGTATCTTTTCTGAAAGGAAACTCCAGCTGGGAATGTCAACAATATAGGAAAAGACAGAGTGCTACTTACTGTAAAGAAGATATGTCAAGTTGGAGACAGGCACAATAAAAGACACTCATATATAGCTTTCAGCAACAACCTTCATCAGTAAGACACGCACACACACACACACCACACACACACACACACACACACACACACACAAGCAAACACACCTCAGGCTGGCCTGAGATGCTGGAGTTGGCAGTCATGTGTGTGTTTTACTGATGTAGGCTGTGACTGAAAGCTATATGTGAGGTGTCTTTTAATTGTGCCTGTCTGCAATTTGATGTTTCTCCTGTAAGGCAAGCAGCAATCTATCTTTTCCTACATTGTTAATATCTTTACTGAATGGAATTGTTTTTACCATGGCACAATAATCAGTCTCCATTGAAGTAGACTATTGACAATATTTTTGTTGCTTGTAGATCCTCATGCACTAAGAGTTTTCTGATACCAGAACTGGCTGAATTTGTAACTTTTATTTGTGTTACTGCCATTTTCAAATGCCTGGAATTACATGACAGAATAAAATTTACTGATTGAATGCGTACAAGATTAGCCAACAATGGTTTGAATGTACAGAGTTATTTGAACTGAAGCAACTTCTGTCAACACATAGATTTATGTAAATTACACTGTGTCAATGAATAGATCAGTCAATAAACAGACACTTGTTAAATAATAGTTGCCATAGAGTAACATATTTGTGAACATGAATCACATGCTTACCTACAACCATTTTGAGAAACCATGTCAATCAAATAACCAAAAAGCCATTTCAGCAGACAGTTGTTACAGCAACATAAAACAACATTTATACATTCACCTGCTCTACCCTGTGGACAAAATTCAACAGAGTTTCATCGCCATATGTCAGTCAAAGAGTGAATTTACATGAGTGACACACACTGAGTACCACCATCATAGCTTCACCAATGATACGAGTCACAACTTCTTTTAGAAGATAAATATGGCTAACTTGAGGCATGAAATTATGTCAGAATGGAAGTTTCAAATAATGTTACAGTATTCATTCAGTAATAAAATTACTGTGTGCTAATATAAACAAAATTAAAAGCGTTACAATATTCTTATCTGTGGGTTATACAAGAGTTTCTTATATAGACTATGACTTCACTCATAATACTATTAATAAACAGACACTACAGGCAGCAAGGAAATTCATGTATGATATACAAACATAGTATCAAAAAATATTGAAAACAAGTATAATTGTTTCATATGCCTTGTCTTATTATTTTAACTTTATAAAATTAAATTTGTGCATATTTTTGTCTGGTGATAGTTGAAAGAACCACCAACAATAAAACTCAGGATGCTCCTAACCTAATTTCTATGATGTAAAATGCCCATAAGAAGTGACAATGGCCATTTTACTACCACTGCTATAAAGTATGCATTGGTGGACCAACACAGACACAAACTTGTCACTACTAAACATCACTGAATTTTAAGTTTTATACTTACTTACTTATCTGTGGTTTGGGTCTTAGTGACCATATGTCTGCTCCACACTCTTCCTCCGTCGTTCCCGATTGCGAGCCTCCTGCCACCACTCACCTGCTCCTAGTCCTATGTCCTCGGTGTCCTTGTCAATATTGTCCTTCCATCTTCTCCGCAGTCACCCCTGGTACCTCCTTCCAGCTACAGCTCCCAGAAACCCAGAAACACATCATGGGGTATCCTCCCTCCATTCATCCTTGCTACATGTCCAGTCAAGGTGAACCTTCTTCTTCTTATTCTATTTTTTTTGTGAATCAATCAAAGAAGGGCCATATATTTTTGGGAGATTTTTCATTTGAAAACAAGTAGTTTCTCCTCATCTGTTCTCCTAAAGGTGATGCTTTCACAACCACGCATAACCATTGGCATAATCATACTTTGGTACAGCTTGATCTTAAAATTTCTTGACAGGGATCTTTTCTTCAGCACATCCTGAAGGATAAAGTATGTTCTGTTGCCTCTGACAATACTTGCATTTATTTCAATTTCACAGTCGTTCTGATCACCGCTGAGACTACCAAGGTATTTGAAAGTATTTGACCTTTTGAATTGGATACTGTCCACTGTGAGCAGGTCCCCATCTCTTGCTGACTTGCTCGGGACCACGCATTCTGTCTTATGTTCACTGACTTGCAGGCCTGCTCTATTGGCAATCTTGCAGTACAAGCCTGCCATTCTTAGCCTGCCATTCTTCTGAGCTCTTCTTTACTTCTGCTGACTAGGATTATATCATCCGTGTATGCCAGTTGAGTCACTGATATGTTGTCTAGGGGTATTCCAATGGAGTCAATTTTCATAAATTCCCAGTCTATTTTTTCTAGCACAAGGTCGAATAATATGGGGGAGAGGGCATCTCCCTGTCTGAGGTTGGTTCGAACTTCGAACTGTTCTGATAGACTGGTACTCGTCTGCACTTTACAGAGTGTTTGTTCTAGGCACATCGCCACCAAGTGGCTTATTTTGGATGGAAACTGAAAATCCTTTAGTATTCTGATTATAGTACCCCTGTGTATGCTGTCATAGGATTTTTTGAAGTCAATGAAGAGCATGTGCATGTCTATTTTATATTCCCAGCATTTCTCCGTTGTTTGACATAGGGTAAATAGGTGTTTCACTGTTGATCTGTTGCATCCAAATCCACATTGGGAGTCTCCTACAGCTTCTTCATCAAGTGGTAGTATCCTATTTAGGAGGCATAGAGATAGTACTTTGTAGCTGACATGTAGCAGGGATATTCCCCTATAAGTGTCACATACCAGGGGGTTATTATTTTTCAGTAATGGACAGATGATGGCCATTTTTTAATCTTTAGGGAGACTTTCTGGCTCCCAGACCTTCTGTATGAGGCTTGTCATGGTTCTTACAAAGTCAGGTCCTCCATTTTTTATGAACTCTGCAACAATTTGGTCTTCCCTGGCCTCTTTTTATTGTTTTCTAATTTTTTGAGTATTTATGTTATTTCATATTCAGTGTGGGTAGTCACTTCTGTGTCCACAGTTTGTGGGGACTCAAAAGGAAGAAGTTCTGTGGGATATTCATAATTTAGGAGCTGGGAGAAATATTCTGCCTATCTTTTCCATTCACTAGCATTCCTCCTTTTTCATCTTTAATCAACTGTTCTTTCTTTACATAATTTTTTGTACATTTCTTCATGTTGTGATACATTTGTCTAGTCCTGTGGTGAGTGAGATCCTCCTCCTTTGCCTCATTAAGTATGTCACTGTAATATTTCCTTTCCTCTTGTCCAAGAACTGTTGATGTTTCTTTCCTTATTCGAGTAAAGTTCTCTTTTAGTTGTATATTGTTCATGTTTTCTAACCACTCCTTTCTAACTCTCCTTTATTCCTCAATTTTTCTTGCACATATCTGGTTGAACCATACTTGGGTAGGTTTTTTCCATTTTCCCAAAACTTTTCTGGCTGATTCATTCAGGGTGGTTTTGATTTTTGTCCAGTCTTCATTTATGTTATTGTGACCAGACTCCATTTGCTCCACATTTGTTATCTTCCCATCTAGTTCTGTCACAAACTGCTCCTTTCTTTCTGATTCCTTTGACATATTTACATTATAGATTGCCCTTTTGGTTATTGTCTTTGTAACTTTTTTAAATTTTACTGTAATTTTAGCTGTTACTAGGAAATGATCATTGTCTTAGTCTGCTCCTCTGTGTGACCTGGCGTTCTTGATGGAATTTGCAAAATGTTTTTGGATACATACATGATCTATCTGGTTTGCAGTTTGGCTATCAGATAATATTGAGGCCCCCTTATGAATATTTTTATGGGGGAACATGGTACTAGATATGCAGAAGTTGAGATCTGTAGCAAATGTTATCAAATGGTTACCACTGTCATTACTTTTTTGTGTAAACTGGCATTTCCAGTGACAGGCCTGTAAGTTGTCTCTCTTCCTAGCTTAGCACTGAAATCCTCAAGTATTATTTTGATACTATGGTTTGACAGTGAGTCATATATTTAGAATTCTTCTTTCATGAGTTCATCTCTGTCTTCATAAGGAGCATGTGCATTAAGAAATGTCACATATGTACTTTGTCCACCAATTGTTATGAATGAAATTCTGTTAATTATGTATTTGAATTCTTTTACCAAGTTTTGCACCGTGCTACTAACATAAAAGCCTGTTCCAAATTCTCGGTGGTTACCACAATCTCCATGTAGAATACTTTTTGTACTTGTTCTTACAGACCCTGTTTCTGGCCATCTGATTTCCTACAGTGCTACAATTTGTAGTGTGTATTTTTCTAGTTGGCTGACTAGAGTTTGCATGCTTCCCAGCCTGAACAAACTTCTTACATTCCATGTTCCAAATATTAAGTCTAGTTTTCGTTTCTGAGTTCTGTTTCAATTAAGACAGTCCTGTTACCGAGGCACATGTAGAGTATCCTGACCAGATCTTGTTTTCCATGAGAGTGGAGGTAGCCCTCTGCACAATCCCCAACCTGAAGGACCAGAGACCTTGTATTTGGGGGTCTATCCCTAGGAACATTGCCTTCTCTATGGCTCAGTGACTTGTCCTAGCCACGCTAGTTTTGGTTCACCCTGGGTATTTTATTTCCCTGGTACCCGTCATATCTGATAAGTGTTCCCCTATCTGCCACCTGGAAAGCGCCCAATGGGGGACTAGTAACCCCACGCAGGTCTAAGTTTTATAGTAATAATAAAATTACTTACAAAACAACCTTTTTTATTGCAGGAAAATCCTCAGTTGGCTATTACCATGGTGCCAGAAATCAGTAGCAATCCGTGAGACAACAAAAGCATGTGTCATTAAAGTATTGCACCAATTTAGATTAGCATTCCGTGATCTGGGACAACTTATGGTAAAGGAAAGCAGGTTACCAGATGCAGAACTGGTATTTTACATGACATTCTATGAATTAGGATATCTTCTAAATACAAGAGATCCAGTAATAGTCAATAAGTAAGTTATTTTCATTTTTGTCATTCTGAAATTAGGAAATAGCCATATTAAATGTATAACTGCCATCAAGCAAATATTTTACATTCCTGTGGTTTGTAGTCAAATAATGTCTTCTACGATGGTACTTACAATTATTCAATTACTCTTACCTGTAATCGACAGACTTATTGTTGATAAACTTGAGGATAACATTGTCAAAAAATTGTAAGCTCAGCACAAATTAGTAATTACCATACTAAATTCATATATAAAATTTATTTGTGGTATTTCTCAATTCATATATCATCTTTCAACACCTATTTTTTAAATAAAGTTCCTGTGTGTATTACCCCCTCTGAATTACCAACTATTTGTTTAAAAGCAAAATTTCTTAACTTTTGACACATATTACATGAACATATTTGAACAATATTCTCCCATAAAAGTAATTTTAAATGCTACCCTACATGCATGTTTATTTTTGTGAAAACACAGTTTTAAAAACTCATTGCTGCGTCATGAAAATCTAATGTAGTTTTAAGATAATGCCAGGGGATCTTATGTATTGTCATTTTTGACAAGGGTCACACAAACATGTGACAGGTGAATTTTGTGATGTAGAAGAGCTCAGAATACTTGATTTTACCACATGATATTTAGTTTGAGGTAGAGACAGGAACTTCCATAATGATGTGCATTTCTAAACTTCCCAATATCTGCTTTAAAATTTCACTGAGGGAACTGGTTCTCTGTTAATAAATTATTATTAGTTTTTCTGCAACACAGTACATTAGAACAATGTCACATACAAACAAATAGTAATAATGGTAATGAAATTGTTATGTATAAAAGAAAATTATAAAAAATACCATGAAAAAATGTTCACTTGCCACTTGATATGTTGTGTACATTTTTCTTAGTCACATCTACTAACTTAATTTTACATCAACTCATCATGTGTTATGTAATATCAAGTAAATGAAAAGTACTATTTCCTATTCGTAATTCCTTTCAGAGTGAGCCTTTTTGAGTTTCATTTACATTTGTATTTATCGACAGGGCTGTTATGAGGAAACGTCACTTTCCTAAATGGTCGAAGTTGAGGTTTCCAGAAATTATTTCAGGACTGCCAGTGCCAGTTAATGAGGTTAGATTAAAAAAATAGATTATATGTGCTGTCTTATTTAGCTTAAGGAAATTCAAAATTGTGTTTTACATATATTTCAAGAATGAAATGTGAAAAATATACATTAATATAAAAGTAGATGTAGGCTGGTAATAGATGGCATTGGAAAGTCAGAAAAATATAATTAAATGCATGTATTCTGACTGTGGAAGAACCACGTGAGGCAAGTATGCTTGTAGGATAAGGAAACTGCAGTGCAGACATGGAGTCATCTGTGACATCTTAAATCAATGCAAGGATAGTGATTTCACAAATAAAGACAAACCTGTTTTTTGTTCCTCTGGATGACATTCCCCTCTCTTAAGGTTGATTCATGGAAATGACATATTCTTGTTGTAAATTTCACATTTATTTCTGTGACCAGATGCCCTTTGCCATTACAATTTAAACCAACAGGAGGAAAATCGTGTAAAGAGTTTATGTACAGGGTGCCGCAAAAGGAATGGTCAATATTCAGGGATATGACAGGAATGCTCATTTGAAGCAAAAATCTTCATATGGACATATGCCCTATTTGAAATGGTTTCCAAGATAGAAATTATTTAATGCACATTTGTTTTTGGGCTGTGCACATGTCTGTATCACCCACCTAACCTCTTTGATGGTTTATTCTAACCCAATCTACCTTGCTGCTTTCAACCTCATTCCTCAGATTGCCTTGCTGCCATTAAACTATCCCACTGGATACACAATTGTACATGGAGTATTGTGAGTGAAGTAGTGTGACGGGTTGACAATGTATCAGAGAGAAGTAATGATTAACTATGTTTTATACACACTAGCTAAAATACCATATGTCTATACTAATGAAGAATCTGCAGATATGGTGTAAGTTTATGGCTTCTACAATGGAAGTCCTCCTGCTGCTGTCAAAGAATACCCTTGTCAGTTTATGACATATTCTTTTTTTATTGTAGAGTGTTTACCAGAGTTTTCAGTACACTGAATGAAACAGGAATTTATCCAAGTTCCAAATTTATTCTGAACTCATCGTTCAAAAACTTGTGCATGAACACCAAGACATTGTTGAATTGGTACAGTGTGGTCCTACTACCAACACACAGTGACTTTCTGCAAGTATCAGCGTCCCACAAACACATATGTGGTTAAAATTACATGCAAAAAATTTGTACCCATTTCACATACAGTATGCCAACAATCTTCACATTAGCAGCAATGTCTTGTGACTTGTAACTACACACATAATAATCATTGATGGTCACAGGAAAATCCACATACTGCCATTCATTTTTTGATCAATGTTTTGTGCAGCATGTAACATATTGATACATACATTCATTTTAGAAGAGCAAATGACTGGACATAATTACTTGCATTTTTTTAAATTCATTTGTTGAACACCCTGAGGACATTTCTTTGATTACATGAACAGCTGTGTACTTCCAGCGTGATGAAGCCTGCCCAGATGTGAGGGGACATCTCAAGCACATTTATCATAAGTGCTAGATTGTTCATGGTAGTACAGGGCCACCAAGATTTCCCAAACTTATGGCATTAGATTTTTGTTTATGGGGTTGATGAAGTCTGAGGTATACAAATTAATGGTGAATACATGCGGAGAACTGCTTGCCCACATCATGAACACTGTTGCCCAGTATCAATGTACATTAAAGGTGTTTATTTTGAAAATGATTTCAAATAGGGCATATGTCCATATGCCCTATTGTTCCTATCATATCCATGAATACTGAACACTCCTCCCGAGGCACCCTTATACAGGCTGAGCCAGCCAAGACAGGCCACCCCAAATACATTGAGAATTAATAAATATCTCAAGGTGTGGTTTTCACCAAGTTTGCTGATGTTTGCAAATAATTTTTATATTACAATGCCAACGTTGTTTTTTTAGTAATGGAATTATATACTTTTTGTTGCATTTGAAATAAGCATTACGAGAACTTCAATGACATGACATGTATGAGACTTATCAAATAATATCAAGATAACAGCACCACAAACCACTGTCTCGCCATCAGGAGACGATATTCCACAAATGTGTGACCTGTTATACCAAATGTAAGCAGACATGTAACTCAAGTATGGTTCTTCTGTTTACCTGTGTGCTTGAAGCCCATCATTCTGTGTTCTGTTGTTGTGTCTGTCAGATAATTCACTCATAAAGCTATTGATACATTCACAATGTATACAACAGTTGATAAAGTGAATATAATTTATGCCAAATGTTGTCAAACTACTAGAGCAGTGGTGCAGCTGTATGCTGAAGAGTATCCAGATCATGCCAAGCATTCTTGATCTCTCTTTGTAAACAACAAAAAAGAAGAGCATTTGATGAAAGAAATGAAACTTAGCATTTTAGCAGCAGTGAATATAATTTATGCCAAATGTTGTCAAACTACTAGAGCAGTGGTGCAGCTGTATGCTGAAGAGTATCCAGATCATGCCAAAGCATTCTTGATCTCTCTTTGTAAACAACAAAAAAGAAGAGCATTTGATGAAAGAAATGAAACTTAACATTTTAGCAGCAGTAACCCATAATGCAAATGTCACCAATAGGCATCTCAGAAGTATGAGAGGTATCAATTAAATGAATGTTCTGTGAACATTAAATTTCATTGCATTTCATTCTCTTCACATTTTGTTGCATCTACAGCTTTGTACTAATGACTTCCAAAATTGGTTACTGTTCTCTGAATGTTATCTGTGGAAAGTGCAATTTGATGCAACATATCTATGCAAAATTTTGTTCAAGGAAGAAGTAGTGTTTACAAACAATGGACAAGTCGATCTTCATAATATGCACTAATCATCAAGTGAAAATCTACACTTGCTCAAAGAAATGGGTAAACACAATGCTCTTAGTCTATCAACATTTGGTACATGTTTTTCAAGGCCCTCATCATTCTTCCCTGTTTTATTGATGGGAATGTAAGTAAATTCAAGTAGCTCAAGTTCCTAAGATACGCTGCTGCAATTATTCAAAGACATCCCACTGGACATAAGGCAATCAGTGAAATGCCTTATAACATGAGTGTGTGCTGCCATTAATTCCGTATGAAATTCAGCATGTAGTATTGTTTCTCCACAATCACTTTGTAGCAAAAAGCAATGCTCCAGGTCAGCATTTTGAGTACTTGGTATGACAGCCATGATATTTTAATTTGAATTTATTCACCTTTGAACATTTTAGATGTTAGTGGTGTAATTATTTACATATAAAGCTAAGTTATATAAAAAGATAAAAATTTCTTGATATGTACATCAGTGACACATTGCTACATATAATGTGAAAATTATATATGTAGGAAACTTTCAACCAGTAATTTATTATAACTTAGTACAATAGTAGCTGGAAAGTTATGTCACTTAAATCTGATTCCTCATACTTTTTTATGGAGTATTATGCTTCCTTCTTAAACCACTCTGCTAGAACATTCTTAAATATATTGCAGGAAACAAAATGGGCAGCTTTTGGGAGTCTATTGAAAACTCTGGGGCCTAGATATTTGTGGCTGTAGCAAACCTTCCTGTAGGGTATATTAGTTCATTGTCCAGTTCTGTTTTTGTGATTATGTAGAGACATCTTAAGGTTAAAATTATTTAAATTCTCTTTAACACCGAGAAGGCAGCTATACATACAGAGGCTTGGAACTTTCACAGTATCGAGCTCCTTGAAGTGAACTTTACCGGATTCTCTTGATGTCATTGCTACTATATGTCTTATAGCCTTTTTTGCCACCTGAATACAGTTTTTGAGCTGGGGTAATTATCCCATAGAAGAGTTCATAGGCACAGTGGGAGTGGAAAAATGGAAAATATGCGTAAACTGCTATGGTTTTGCTTGCATAATCCTCAGTTTGTACAGCAGACAAATCACTCAAGAAAGCTTTGAGCACATTTTTTTCTGCATGACTCACCCAACTGAGTTTCTGAACTATGTGAAAACCTAACAGATTGATTACTTTTGATCTTCATTGAAGACACTTAAATTGAAAACAATATCTTCAGATTTATTTTTATTAATTTTTAAATAATTTTCCTGGAATCAGTTAGTGCATCAATCCATTGATACATTTACATTACATCACAGCTCCTCTGGTTCATCAACTTGTGTGATTAGAGTTGTATCATCTGTGTACAAGGTAAAAATGAGGGTAAGTTGTTTGTATATACACACATCTAAAAACGTTTTGCATCACCCCAGTTCCCAGAACTCCTGAAGATAGACTTGACTGTGGATATTGTATCACAGATACAGTCCCTTTGTCTGTTCAGAGATGGCACTCAGCCCACCCAAAGATGTAAACAACCATGCATGAGCAGCACCTATTAGACGGAGGGGGTCCGACAGCTGATCAGTCTCAGTCCTTCCACCAGCAAGGACGTACACTGCTCGTGTTGCCTGTAGTTCAATCATGCCTAAGTGGTCAATACCGTAGTTCAATCATGTCTGCATTGTTACTGTGTGCCAGGAAGGGTTCTCAACAAGGAAAGTGTCCAGGCATCTTGGAGGGAACATAAATGATGTTATTCAGACATGAATGAGATACAGAGAGACAGGAATTGTCGACAACATGCCTCGTTCAGGCCACCGAATGGCTACTACTGCAGTGGATGACCACTAGTTACAGATTATGGCTCATAGTAACCCTGAAAGCAACACCACAGTGTTGAATAATGCTTTTTGTGCCACCACAGGACATTGTCTTATGACTCAAACTGTGTGCAATAGGCTGCACGATGCATGACTTCACTCTCGAAGTCGATGGTGAGGTCCACCTTTGCAACCACAACACCATGCAGCGTGGTACAGATGGGCCCAACAACATGTAGAATGGACCACTCAGGATTGGCATCATGTTCTCTTCACTGATGAATGTTGCATATGCCTTCAGCCAATTGTTGGAGATGTGTTTAGAGGCAACCCAGTCAGGCTGAATGCCTTAGACACACTGTCCAGCAGCTGCAGCAAGGTAGAGGTACCTGCTGGTTTTGGGTGCCATTATGTGGGACCACCATATGCTGCTGGTGGTCATGGAAGACACTGTAGTGGCTGTATGGTACGTGAGTTCTATCCTCTGAACAATAATGCAACCATATTGGCAGCATATTGGAGAGGCATTTGTCTTCATGGACATCAATTCATGGCCCCATCATGCATATCTTGTGAATGTCTTCTTTCAGCATAATGACATCGCTGGCCTAGAGTGACCAGCATGTTCTCCAGACATGAACCCTATCGAGCAAACCTGGGATAGATTGCAAAGGGCTATTTATGAACAATGTGACCCATCAACCACTCTGAGTGATCTACGCTGCATTGCCATTGAGGAGTGGGACAATCTGGACCAACAGTGCCTTGATGAACTTCTGGATAGTAGGCAATGATGACTACAGGCATTCATCAATGCAAGAGGACATGTTAGTGGATATTAGAGGTACTGGTGTGTACAGCAATCTCTATTCCAATTTTCTGTACAGGTTCCAGAATTCTCGGAACCAAGGTGTTGCAAAACTTTTTTTGATGTGCGTACGATGCACAGGAATGGACCCAATACTGAGCCTGTGGAACACCTTTTGTAACAGGTAACGAGTCTGGCCTTCAGTTGTTTATAGTTACCATTTGCTTTCTGTTGCTGAGGTATGGTTCAATAAGCTGAAGAGCATCCTCTCCTACTCCATAGTATTGGAGCTCTTTTTTATAAGTTTACTATGTGGGACAGTTTCAAAAGCTTTCCTCAAATCTAGAAGAGTTTCACAGGTTGCTTTCTTAGTCTCAAAAGTATCACATATTTTTGTGATGATAGTCCCAACTGCTTTGATAGTGGAAAGACGAGGTCTGAAACCATATTGTGAGGTGCTAAGTAGATTATTTTTTTCGAATTGCTGGTTAATCTGTTAGTACAATGTTCTATCATTTTTTATATGATTGGTATGGGTGAAATGAGATGACGGTTATCAGGGGATGCTTTGTCACCTCCCTTATGGATAGGTGTTACAACAGTAATTTTTAGGCAGTCTGAGAAGAGTCCTTCATGTAGCATTTGGTTTATGATTTTGGTTAGCAGCAACAGAATTTCTTTCTTTATACCTTTTATTACGTGATTTGAAAGTCCATATAAGTCTTCTGCTTTTGAGCTGCTAAGTTTGGCAATTGCTTCACTAACCTACCTGTAGGATACAGGAGTCCAGCAGAAGTTGCCATGTTGCTTACCATCTAGAGCTGGAAGCAAAACTAGCAGTTTTATTTGCATCTTCAGTGAGATTTTTATTTGAGCCAGAATTTCTAACATGTCCATTTAATGTGTTTGGTTGAATTGGAATGTTGTTGTGTTTATTTTCAGAGCTTATCTGATTTGATAACTTTGCATGCTACTTTTCATTTAATTGTAAAACTGAGTATGTAATTGTCATTGGCTTTCCTGTTGGCTGCTCTAAGTTCTGATCTATACATCCTTCTTCCTGCTGTGTAAGCTTTCTTCTTGACTTCATTCTGTTACAATTTGTCATAGTGCACCATCATATCTTCCCTAAGTTTGCACAGGTGTGGTATATTCTAGTTTCTCAGTTCTTGAGGTTTATTACTCCAGTTCTGCTTTGGGTGTTTTCTGTGGTATTTGGGATATCATCTGTCAAGTTTTTCTACAACAATTCTAAAAATTTCTGGGTTGAATGATTAACAGATTGGTTTTTAACTGATTCAATTTATGTTCGTTTATTGACCTGAGTACTCTTCCTAGTTCTGTTGAAGTACTATCTGTTTGCAATGTAATGTATTGCGAATACATAGAAAGAAGGATTCTTTATTGTATGATTATATGATAGCGGAACAAACACTGGTAGCAGTTACTTCTGTTAAATATCTGGGAGTATGCGTGTGGAACGATTTGAAATGGAATGATCATATAAAATTAATTGTTGGTAAGGTGGGCACAAGGTTGAGATTCATTGGGAGAGTCCTTAGAAAAAGTAGTCCATCAACAAACGAGGTGGCTTACAAAACACTCGTTCGACCTATACTTGAGTATTGCTCATCAGTGTGGGATCCGTACCAGATCGGGTTGACGGAGGAGATAGAGAAGATCCAAAGAAGAGCAGCATGTTTCATCACAGGGTTATTTGGTAACCGTGATAGCGTTACGGAGATGTTTAGCAAACTCAAGTGGCAGACTCTGCAAGAGAGGTGCTCGCATCGCGGTGTAGCTTGCTCGCCAGGTTTCGAGAGGGTGCGTTTCTGGATGAGGTATGGAATATACTGCTTCCCCCTACTTATACCTCCCATGGAGATCACGAATGTAAAATTAGAGAGATTCGAGGACGCACGGAGGCTTTCAGACAGTCGTTCTTCCCGCGAACCATACGCGACTGGAACAGAAAAGGGAGGTAATGACAGTGGCACATAAAGTGCCCTCCGCCACACACCGTTGGGTGGCTTGCAGAGTATGAATGTAGATGTAGATGTCGGTAACTGTTTTGTTGTTTGGAACTGCCTAAGCCACAGCCCTGCATTATATGATACCTCGAGGTTTACAGTATCAAATTCAGTTTTATTTAGCTGAAAGTTGATTATTGTATTATTTAATCAATCCCTGAGCCTGGTGGGTTTGACATTTAGACAGTAGAAGTTTGACGATCTTAATATGTCTAATAGATGCTTCATGTGTTTGGTCTTATACCCAATATTTATGTTAATATAACCAAATATCATAACCATACATTTTTATATTTTAAGAGATTTGATATCAATTTTTTGGGGTTTTCTACAAATAATTGTGTGTTACTACTTGGGGAGTGGTACACTGATATAAATATTAGTTCTTGAATTAGTATCATTATTTCTGAGACTTGAAAAACTGCTTTATACATAGAAAACTTTCATCTATCACTTCAGATTCTAAATTACCTGTTTCTTTGATAAAAATTGAAAGACCACCATGCTTCAATTTGCTCTACAGTAACATGTTGATGATAAAATTATTTCATCTATTGAAATCTTCACTAGACTGTGAAGGTCCAAGGGATATTAACCAGTTACTTCTGCCTGGTGGTATCAGGCAGATGTGATCAGCACACTGCTCTCTTGCCCATTTTGTGGACTTTCTAGGGCACGGAGCTGCTACTACTCAGTCAAGTAGCTCCCCAATTGGCATCATAAGGCAGAGTGCACCCTGTACTCATCCTCTCACCAAGGGAAAATCCTTCTCAGTACTGGGAATCAAATCCTCCACATTGTAGCCATCTGTGCTGATTACTCAGCTAAGGAGGTGAACAATTATTCCATCTGGTGTGCAAGATATATGAGACAGATTTCAGGAAGAATGTAATAATTCCAATTCCAAAGATGGAAAGTCCTCACATGTGTGAATATTACTGAACCATTATTTTGATAAGTCATGGTTGAAAAATACTGGCACAAATTATTTGCAAAAGAATGGAAAAACTGGTGGAAGCTGACCTCAGGGAAGATCAGTTTGGATTCTTGAGAAATATAGGAATATGAGAGGCAATAGTGACACAAAGACTTATAATGCAGGTTATGTTGAAGAAAGGCAAGCCTACATTTGTAACACTTACTGGGTTACACTATTTGAGGGTTTGAAGATAGTGAGGTAAAATACAGGGAGCAAAATGTTTTTTACAACTTGTACAGAAACTTTACTGAAGTTATAGAGGACATGAAAGGGAAGTAATGGTTGTGAGTGGAGAATGAAAGGTTGTAGGCTATCCTTGATGTTATCCAAACTGTACATTGAGCAGACTGTGAAGAAAACAAAGGAGAATTTTACAAAGGAAATAATGATTCAGGCAGAATAAGTAGGGACTTAAGATTTTTGATTGAAATTGTAATGCTGTCAGCTATGGCAAAAAAACTTTCAAGGGCAGTTGAATAGAATGAACAGTGTCTTCAAAAGAGATTATATGAAGATCAACAATAATAAAACAGGAGTAATAAAGCATATTCAAATTAAATCAGATGATACTAAGAGAAGTAGAATAGAAGATGAGGCACTAAAAGTAGTAGACGAGTTTCACCACTTGGGCAGCAAAATAACTGATGGTGGTGACAGTAGTGAGGATATAAAATGTAAACTGGTAGTAGCATAAAAATCATTTCTGTAAGAGGAATTTGTTAACATCAAATATCAGTTAAGTGTTTCAAAGACTTTTCTGAAGTTTTGGAGTGTGGCTTTGTATGGAAGTGAAATGTGGTTGGTTAGCAGTTAATACAAGAAGAAAATAGAAGCTTTTGAAATGTGGTACTACATAAGAATGCTGAGAAGTAGGTGGATAGGTAGAGCACTAAATGAAAAGATATTGAATTGAATTGGATGAAAAAAAGAAATTAAGTGCAGAACTTGACTAAAAGAACGAATGGTTGAATGGATACATCTTGAAGCATCAAGAAATTTTCAGTTAGGAAGTAGGAGAAAGTGTAGAGGGTAAAAATTGTATTGAGAGAACAAGACTTGAATACAGAAAGCAGGTTTAAATAGACGTAGGGCGCAGTGGTTTTGCAGAGATGAAGAGACTTCTGTAGGATGTCAAGCATTGAGAGCTGCATCAAACCAGTCTTTGTATGGAAGGTAACAGAACCGACAACCTGACATTGGCCTATAATCAGACTGGGAGAGGGGGAGGAGGACCTGACCAGAAAGGTTATTCAAAAGTCCTTAATCAGGAATACTGATTGTATGAATCTGAAGCAAAAATCTGTTGGTATATGTGCTATGTGTAGAAGAAAAATGATTGCATTTGTCAAAGAAAAATGATAGCATTCACAACACACAGAAATATTTATCCTTCATAATTTGTGCTTTCATATGCTTTTCTAATATCCAAGTTGTTCAAACATCTATTTTGGATGTAGTTTTACAGGTAATGCATAGGTCATAAACACTGAAACCAAATTTTGATAATGTGAGGTCATGTTTTGAAGGAAACGTGTATTAACACAAAGCACCATAAACCCAACATGTTCTCAAACCATTTGTCCATCATCATCTTCATCCTTATCACCACTCATCCTCTTCATATTTTCTCTCAATAAGATGTTATTATTCATAGGTACTTGGAACAGGAAAGAAGACAAAACAGCAGACATATTTTCTTTCAGAAACAGAAATACATGAATGGTTACTTTTATTTATAAACTAATTTTTTTTAAATTCTATGGTGAGTTCTAATGTCTTTTTAATACTATTTGGATTTTATGTACATTTCAATATTCCCTGATTAGTGAAGTCTTTTAAGCACTTGCAAGTCTGTTATTTAAAATGAAGCTGATTTATATATGTTGTTGTACAACAACACAGCACTGTTAATTTTTGTATAGGTTATTATTTCAGATATACTATACGCAATGAGAAGATAATTTATATATTTAGTTCTCTGAATATTTTCTCCAAATTTGCAGTGCACATTATCACTCTTTTGTAGTTTTACCATTCTTTGCTTTTGTGTTTGCTGAATTTTTCAGCCCTCTGATGCAATCTGTTACGTTGGGTATATGAAACAACAGTACATTTTGCATTAACAGTTTTGGAAATTTTCCTCATTAGCAGCTTATTTGTATTTACTTTTGGCTGACGTTATTCACATTTATGGCTATTAAAATGTGTCACCAGGAAGACAGGAAATAATTAAATTTTACTTGTTTCATATCTGTGCACACTCCACTGCAGGGTGAAAATTTCATTCTGGAAACATCCCCCAGGCTGTTGCTAAGCCATGTGTCCACAATATCCTTTCTTCCAGGAGTGCTAGTTCTGCAAGATTTTCAGAAGAGCTTCTGTGAAGTTTGGAAGGTAGTAGATGAGGTACTGGCAGAATTGAATCTGTGAAGAAGGGTTGTGAGTCCTGCTTGGATAGCTCGGTCGGTAGAGCCTCGATCCAGCACACAGTTTTACTCTGCCAGGAAGTTTCATAATTTTACTTATTGTGTGTATACAGTATAGTAGAAAGAACACATGATTAAATGTCTAGGTCATTGTTTATACAGGGTATGAATTTTAGCAAAAAGAGGTTCCACTGCAGACACAAATAATGACTCTAACCCAGCTGAGCATCATGTCAAACTGAGGGGTGACAGAATGGTACACTGTTCCATGCAGCTTCAATTTTATGGCAGAATTCACCAATTGTAATGGTTCATGAGTGGTGGCATGTTAGTCTCTCAGCAACCCATGACCAGATGTGTTCAGTGGGTGAGAGATGTAGAGAACATGATGGCTATGGCATACCTGTAATGAGCCATGCTGAGTTACCTTGTTGGAAGTTAATATCATGGAGACCTTGCAGAAAATGCATGGCTGCCAGCCTTAATTATATTTAACCATAATGTCAAACGTCGTCTCGCCCCTCCGGAGTACTTCAAAGGGGACGAGGTAAGGGGTTGCAGCGATTGTCTAACGGAATCATCCCTGAGCATAACGTGGAAGCATGTGTTGAGTACGGTTGGCACGTAAGTGTCCGGCGGGGAATGACTGACAGGCGGGTGTAGTCAAGCGTGTCTAAAGTGGGTGCGCATTCTACTAATAAAGTCTGGGGAGGTGAGGAAATCCTCGGGTGCTTGAGGCAGGATAAGTTCCCCTGGTAGAAACAGATTCTCGCTGAAAACGAATTCAGAGATGGTTCCCTGTAAGTCAGGTTTAAAGGTCGAACGAAGGCCAAGTAACACCCAAGGAAGTGTCTCAGACCAGAGTGCAGACTCAAACTGTCGACCCTGGTCAGTGGTGATGGTGGATGGGCAACTAAATGTCGATTGTGGAAAGGATATATCTGTGGTCCTCAGACGGTGTCAGAGGGCCGATAAGATCGATATGTACATGACGAAAACGTCCTTGCGGAATGTCAAACTTGCCAAGGGGGGGAGAGGAGTGGCATCCAATTTTGTTGCGTTGTCAGGAAATGCATCTGCGTGTCCAGATTTGACAGTCATGCTTCACAGTTTTCCAAACAAAATGCTTGGTGACATGGTGTGTGGTGGCACGAATGCTAGGGTGGGCGAGGTTATGCGAGCCGTTGAAGGCTTGTTGGCGCAACATGGAAGGGATCAACGGCCGCAGTGTGTCGGTAGAAGAGTCACACCACACTTCATCTCAAATTCTGGGGAACTTGGCTTTGGTAAACACAAGCGATGTCTGAGGATCCAAGAGGAGAGCTTGTGATTTCTCATCAGAGGCCTGGAGAGCGTCGAGGTCAGATAAATCAATGATGTGGGGATGTTTTCCATGCTTTTGATGTAGTGTACGTCTATAGTAAATTCAAGAGACCAGGTGTAAGTGGTGGAAACGCTAAGGGGCTTTGTTTTCAGGGGGTTTGCAGAAGGCATCCACCAGTGGTTTGTGGTCAGTAAGGATTAAGAAATAATGGCCCTCAATGTCAGAGTGAAAGTGTTTGATGGCTTCATAGATTGCCAGAAGTTTTCTATCAAAAGTGGAATACTTCTTCTGTGCCGTAGACAGTTTGTTCAAGAACAAATGAAGGGTTGAAACCATGTCGCCTTTTCATTGCTGTAATACTGCCCCGAACGTGATGTCGCTAGCGCCCATAGTGATGAACAACTCGGCAGATGGATCAGGGTGGGCAAATACAACGGAGTGAGCTAACACTGTCTTTAGAGCCCTGAAGGCATGTAGCATAGGTTCAGTCCAACGGACTGGTCTAAGGCCCAAAGTTTGTTTGCCGGACAGAAAGTCTGTCAGTGGGGCCTGCATGGCGGCAGCAGAAGGTAGATGTTGGCAGTAGTAATTTATAGTACCCATGAAACGTTGAAGTTCTGTACATAGCTAGCGGTGGGAATGACGTGACAGCCTGCACGTGGTATTTGGGAGGCTGTATTCTGCCTGAGGAGACGGTGTAACCAAAAAATGTCACAGAAGTTTGGCGCAATTGGAATTTATCTTTGTTGACCTTGACACCTTTGGAGTTCAAGGTCTGGAGGACCTGGGATAAAGGAACTTCGTGGTCTTCAGTCAACTTGCTGAAAATGAAGATGTCACCAGCAATGTAAAGCAGAACTCGAACTCTCATAAGATTGAGTCAATGAAACGTTGCCACATCTGTGCCGCATTCTTTATACCGAATGGCATGAAGTTGTATTGGAATAAACCAAGCAGCATGATGCTAGCAGTCTTTAGAACGTCTTTAGGTGCTACGGGTATCTGGTGATAGGCATGTATGCAGTCAATCACACTGAAGATTGTGGCTCCCGATAACATATGGGTGAAATCATTTATGTTCAGCATTGGGTAATTGTCCGTGATGGTATGAGAGTTTAAGCATCTGTAATCACCACACATTCAAAAAGAACCATTGTATTTAGTGACGAGGTGAATCGGTGAAGACCAATTACTATAAGATGGCTGTTGAATGCCTGCCTCCAGAAGTTCGCTAATTTGCTTCCGGGCCGTGTGCAACTTAATGGGGTTGGGGCATCTAACCTTGTGCCTTATAGGAGAGCCAGCAGTGGTAATTATCTTGTGTGTCATTCTGTCAGTGATGGAAGAGACTGAGAACTGCACACGAGGTTGAGTAACATCCTGACATGAAGTTTTGGGATGAGTAGTGTGCAATGAGGCAAAGCTGTTAGTGCAAGTGAGAAAAGGCAGCATGAAAGTCACATGTCTATTATGTGAGTGCGGCACGTGTTTGTTTGTAGAGGTAGGCTGTGCACACATCACAGAGCAGATCGGGGCATGCAGCGACTGTCTGTTGCAAGCTTTGCCTTGAGTAACTGGTGCGGGCAAGAGAGGCGTTGGCGTCGTGTGGAGAATGGCGATGGCTGCTGAATCACATAGTTGGCATGCTAGAGAGGGGGAATGTTGACCAACATGTGGGGTGGCTATCTGTGCTGTGGGCATGTTCGCATTGCACGTGCGGCTGTCATTAGAAGCACTTTTCGAAACATATGGCACTGCACGTAGCAGCCGTGTGGCAGGTGCAGAGATCACTGAACGCAAATCATCACATGCAATGAATGTTTTTGAACTAACCTGAGGAATGTCCATGCTGGTGTCTGCTGATGAAGGTCGATCAGGTGAAGGAACTGTGGATTGCAGTTGCAGCAGTGAGGTACAAGCCGCAGTGAGCTCGCCAATAGTGTGAGCAATGCATTGTTTCAACTCTTCATTTTTCCGACAGAGTTGCGCCAGTGCATTGCACTCTGACAGTAGATTAGTGATGCATGTCACAATTTTGTCTGCGAGGGTGGAGCACTCGCGAACCAAATCACATATTGCGATGGAAACAGAGCAACGAGCATAAGTGCCTGAGCATGGTATCTGGGTGTCAGAAGGATGGTGTAGCACTCAACCTTGGACTCAACCTTGGGGGAGAGTTTGTAATGGGACAAGAAATCCATACTGAGAATTGATTCATCAATGTCAGTGATGTAAAAAGTCCATGGGAAATGTAGAGAAGGAGATGGAGACACCATAACTTTAGCAGAGCCGACAGTTTGTAATGTTGATTCGATAACAGCACGTAGAAGCGACTTCGTTGGTGAAAAAACGGAAGGAGCCAACAATGTAGGTTTGATAGACATTTCAGCACCTGCATCAACTAGGAAAACAAGCCGTGACGAAATGTCAGTCACGTATGAATGACTGCTCGGCCGAGAAGACAAGTGGACGGAGTGCAATGTTTGAGGATGCCTGTGAAGTTCCCCACAGGACTCAGCGTCTTTCAGATCCTGCGGACAGTGTTTGGGTGCTGGCAAGGTAATCTGCATTTCTTGGCCCCATCCCCGAAAATCTTGTGGTATCAACAGTACGGATGTGTTGTATGTGACGATGGCAGTGATTGTGGCAGTGGAGGAGGTTTGTCCTTGTTGATCTGTTCCGGAATGTAATCTGGGACATATGGTGCATGTGCGATTCTTGAGTGCTTGGAAAGGGGAGAGAGCAAACGAGTACTGCCCAGTGGTGTAGATAGTGTGGAGGCAGAACGAGCCCTGCCTCTGCCAACAGACAGGTGGTAAACAGGTGGCATAGTGCCAACCATCGGTGAGAGGTGTGCTGATTGTTTTTGTTGCAGTAGTGCATACAGCTGACCTGCGATGCGAAGGCAAGAGCCGATAGACTCAAATTAGGCAGACCATACCGTGCACAGGGTAACATCTGGCATCATGTGTTCACTCTCAAGTAGTCGAAGGCGGCGTCAGAGTTGTGACAAAGTGCGGTCCCCCAGGTGTTCCTCGTGCAGGATCTTGATTATTAATTCCTGTGGCGAGCAGGCGAGTCGGTCCAATATTGTCTTCTTGGTGAACTCGTATTTTGGCACTGTTGGTGTTGAAAGTAGGAAGTTACAAATTAATCTGTGTGGTCATGGAGATGTCATCGGTCACTTGATGTAATTCGAAAAGGTGCTCCACAAGTGCGAACCATGAAATGGGGTTGTCCTTATATAAAGGAGGAAGCTCTGGCAGATGGACAGGGGGAGGAGGGGGGGGGGGGGGGAGAACAAGGGAGGCTTCGGTGTATCTTGGGAGGCCTGATGTCCTGTGGTAGGATAGGCTGTTCTGTAACTCAGCACTACTGGCATGGGCGTGTTACTAGCAACGGCCGGTTGCAATGTCCCTGATCAGTCACAGAAGTATGACACGGCAGGCACACTCGGTACTGTGGGAATGAATGGATGAGCAGCACATGAGGTAAGCCCGTAAACTGGACCAGAGGTTAAAGGCACAGTACTTAAATTGTTCACTTAGGAAATGACACGGAAGGCTGGCGCGGCAGGCACAGACCGTACTATGGAAGGAGCGAGTGGCTGTATGGTCGGAATTGGGGCCCCCTGTGAGTGAGAGGAGGGCATGGGGGGAGGGGGTTTGGGACTTGGTGTGGCAACAGCGAGAATTTTCTGTGCACATCTGGAGTGCACCCCATGTGGTAGGACCATAAATCACTGGTGAAACCTGCTGGTGGTCACATTGTTGTGGTACGTTCCTGGATGGTGAAGTGCTGTTGGGTGTGTTCAAACCCATGTGGTTGAGAAACTGGGCGACAGTTCTGGTGGTTGAGCCTGGCAAACTTGATGTATAAAAATGTCCATTATTAAGTTGTGAGTAAGGCAAAACTGGTATAGCTTGACAGCAGTTGACTTCATGTGCATTTTGCACAAATGGCAGCATTGCACACAGCACTACTGTAACCGATGTTGCGGCACATAGAGGATCAAAGCATGTGTGCATATTTGGGTCCCTTTGAACACTACACAAGTGATCGATCATTGCGCGATTCTGGAAATTGTCCACTTCACCTTTCACATGTTGGCATGCACAGTCCAGCGAAACAAAACCCGAGTCCATTGATTGAGGTAATGGCGTAACACTTGGCCATTGTAGAGCTGCAAAATTTGAGGTTAACATTGTTGTAGATTGCAAATCACTGTCTGCCAGTGGTGAAACCATTGGTAGGGGATTGGAGTGGCCTGAGAGTAGTAGCTGAGCCTCCAAATCCTCATGTAAAACATTGGGTGAGGCAGCCATGGCGTCGAACATAAAACCTGTTGATTCCACACAGCCGGTGAGGAAGTTGCAGAAGACGTAGAAACTTTGGGGTCACCAATATGGGAAATGGGAATTGGATAACTGTGTATGCAACAAACTGTTCCCATAAATGTCTATACATAAATACATTTCAGTATTTCAGCACAAAGAAAGATACCCGTGTACGCTGTACAAGGTACAAACGCTGACTGAAATATTGATGTGGTGGCTCGTCAGAGCAGTTAAGAGTTCAAAGATCATGCTTTACACTGTCAATGTGACCTATCGAGACCACAAATCCAATGCTGTTAGGCAGAGATAAGTTTCATGTTGCATCGACTATATGGACTTTTTAAGACTGCTGGGAATTTCAGATCAAACAGTGGACATTTTTATGTTAATTTTGAGTACAAGACACACCTGAATTTAGAGGCAATTTTTAAAAGAATGACAAGCATCCTATAGTCAATAAAATTGATATTGTGTAGAAATTTAATAGACTTATCTATGTGTCATATGTGGATGAGAAATCAATCCAGTTTCTTATCAGTGTGCATACCCAAAGTTTCTGAATGCTCTGCTTCATTTATTGTATTTTCTCAATACCTAATTATTAGTGAAACAGTGAACTGGCTTAACATTAATGGCCTTTCTTTAAATTACACTAAAACAAACAATGTTCAGTTCCAAACAACATTCAAAGATGAAGAAACAGTAGTAAAAATAGGTGAGTAGGTGACAACCAGGGTGGATACCTCAAAATATCTAGGCTTGCATATTGACAGCAAACTGAACTGGTCAAACCACATACTGGATCAATGCAAAAGATTGAGTTCAGCAACTTATGCATTATTTCTTCTTATAGAAGTATGTAAATCATGGAGTCACTCTATTATGGTTATTTTCTTGCCATTATGGCATATGGAATTATGTTTTGGGGAAATCAACCACTGGCTAAAAAAGTACTGTGTGCATAAGAAAGAGCCATAAGGATCATGTGTGGAGTCCATCCTAGAGCCACATGCAGGAATCTTTTTAAGAAACTTTGAATCCTTACATCCACTGTGCAATGTATATTCTCTTTGATGTGCTTCATAAGGAAAGAAAAATCTATTTTTAAACAGCAACTCAGTAATGTTATGACAGTCCAAGGAACTCCTGTGACACTTGGGAAATGCATGTTGCCCGGCCTGTCTTGTGCCACATTTGAATCAGAGGTGAGAAGAAAACATGATAGCCACTATGAATGGGCAAATCTAAGTATGGTACAGAAGAAGTCCATTTCAATGGCTGTAAGATTTTTAATGCACTTCCTTCAAGAATTAAGTGTTTGGTAGAAGATGGGCTCTTATTTGAAAAAAAAACTTTAAGGTAATTCCTATTACAAGGATCATGTTATACGATAGAAGAGTTCCAGAACTACAGTGTTTAGCATTTCTTGTATTGTTAACTGCAGATTTATGCCCAAATCTTCATTTGTAATCCTGACTATTCTTTATTGTAAATACATATTTTGCAATATTTATTTTCTGTAACACTTATTATTTTGTAGTATTTATTTATCTCACATAATTGATTTTCTGTAGTAGAACCCAAGTTGCTGTTTACTGTAATATGAAATCATTTTGCTTTGTCTTCTTGTGCTACCATAGATTTCTGACACATTCCAAATTCTGTGATATTGTCACAACACGGATTACCAGAACAAGAAATAAATAAATAAATAAATAAATTACTGTTGATGTTACATTCTATGTCATGCTGAACTGTATGTAACAAAAACAACAGTGTAGTATAAGCAGTAGTAGTAGTAGTAGGAGGAGGAGGAGTGATGATGATGATAATAATAATAATAATACTTTTTCCATGGATTTTAAGAATCAACATGACTTCGAACATCAACTGAGTGATGCTGAGACAGTGCAAGGAACTCCTGTGACACAAGGAAATGCATGTGGCCGGGCCTGTGTTGTGCCACATTTGAATCAGATATCTCAGCTGCAACCAGGTGATATCCTGATAACACAGTGCACTGATATTGGATGGACACCTTACTTCCCTCTACTTGCTGGAGTTGTCACTGAAATAGGTGGTCTGATATCTCATGGTATGTCTATGATTTGATGAAACTGTCATTGTTGTAGAAAATGCATAGTTCATATAAAATATGATGATCAGTTTTTTTGTTTACATAAAATTCAAAAAGTCTGGGAGTAAATTCATTACAAAACAGTGAATTTAATTACCTTAATTCAACTTTACCAAAATCTCCAAGATATCTGATACAGCAAGTAAACAGTTTTGGAACTTGAAAGATATCTTTTATGAAGAGCCCTGTTGAGGCCTCACAAAAGATCATATTAATGAAAAGGGTTTGTATCTGAACTCTAGAGAGAATATGTAAGGATTTCACAACAACATTGTTTGTTCCCCTAAAGTGCTACAATGGTACAACCTTTATTATGTTGAAAAAATACCTTATTTCTTCTAGTGCATTCGTACTTCATTGCATTCTGATGTTCTTACTAAAATGTCTGTCTGCCCTAATTATTTCATTCCCTCAGTTTCTTGCTTACAGTATAACAACACAAAATATGTGTATGAACTGTGTCTCCAATGCCTCTATATTTTCTAGCTGTAATTACAACATCATGATGCATAAAGGATTAATGTGTAGAGAGTTGAAGAATATACATAGTTGCTGCACTGAAATGACCCTTACCACTTTACTCAAATTTAAACACAAATTACTTTGAAAGGTGGCCTTACAGAAGCTAATATTACATGTAGTGAAACGAATTAAATATTTGTTTATTTGCTGCCCATATAACAATCAGCTTTGGAACATTGTCATAGATTTTAGTTCACATATACAATGGTTTAGTTAACATACATAAGTGCACAATTATAACAAAGGTCAGAAATTATCATTTTTTTGTTGATGCAAAAACACACTTATTATATCTACTACTGTTTTACAGAGAGACTTTACAACTCGAAATATAAATCCATACATTGATACAGTGTGTGAAGATCAGAAATAACTGGCCTAGCAGAGCAAACACAGCATTTGCAGGCAGTGGCTAACGTAAGCCAAAAGCTTTGTGCAGTGCACCAAACTCAACTACACTAAATAAACTCCTAATACCCAATAAATTCATCAACATCTATATGCAGTAACCAATTCACCACAGCAAAGTTCAAACACTGATATCTATACTAGCACAAAGTGTTCAAATATTTTCTGTGTCCCAAAGTGTTACACTGGAAAAATGCCTAAGCCGTGAATCAGTGCACATTGAAATATTCCTAACATTGAACACACCTGAACACATGTGGCTGTCTGGCCACTCAGCATAACTGATAACCTTAAACCTTACCCAGCCAGAAGTGAATGTCAAAAAAAAAAAAAGAACATGAGCCTCTCACTCCTCACTTGTTTGAAAACTCGGTCTTGTGACTGCTACTGTAGTAATGTAAGCTTTTACATTCTAGACCACCATTGGAATACACTCATAAATCATTTAACATGTATTCATTTGAAAATGTAGGATATACATTTCCAATGCATATTCATCCTGATACTACAGTGTTTAATTTTAGACATAGCAAACATCATGTTTTTAATTAAATATTGTACACTATAAATAAGAACTGCAGCAACCTAATTAAGTTCATGTCTATTCATAATGGTCATGCAGAACAGTTGTAGTCAAATTATCATCTTACAGAATTAAGATTACCAAAATTTTCTGTTAAATGCATGTAAACAAATTGGGATAACAGGACAAACTGTTCATGTTAACACTAATCTTTTATGCATCTGTCGAGAAATCTTTGGTTTGGCACAATGTTTACTATTATTAAACAATGTCTTTGTAACATTTATAAGCTGGTGTTAACATATTACATAAGTGTAGTCATTTTGTGGCTGGCATCATGATATTTCCATCTGTGTGATGTATGGACATGTACTGTGTTTATGTTAATGTTGTCACAAGAAATTTTACACATAAATGTCAATAATTTACACAACATTTGGTGTATGAATATGGTAGTAATTTTACTGAATTCTTCTTTTTATTGCAATTTCAACACTGTCTTCAGATTTTTTGTAGCTTGTCTGGAAGTGATTTTTGTGTTTGGGATGAATGTTTAATTTTAAAACAATCAGAATCTTACCATCTGCTTAGTGTCCATAACCATGTGGTGACTCAGTTTAGCCATGCCACTGTGGAATTTCCAGGTGGCTTGTGTTGACCAGCTCATTAGATATCTATCCCATTCCCTCACTCTGTTATCTATAGTGATTTGGAGCACTCTACAGCTCACACCTACTGACCTGGCTTGGCCACTACATTGCAAATTGCTAGCCACACATCACTCAGCTAAACCTCTCATTCTTTGATTAATTTTTATATTGGTCATACTGCTCATAATGTGAGAAGTTATACAACAAATTTATTTGAGTGCCTGCCAGTATTATTTTTCAGCAAATCTGTTATGCTCTCTCATCAGTTAAGAACCTATGGCTATTTGTGCCACACTTCTTTGTGTATACCCCATCTATGCAAGAGACTATCTCTACCTTTAGTCTAACCAGATATGGTCTACAAACTTGAACTGTTTTCTAGCATTTGCTTTACCTACAACTCAGTTCAAGAGACCACTCTACTTCATATGTAACATGTGACTGACTCTAGTTGTGGCTCATAAATCCTGTAACTAAATGCTATTAGATTTTTCCATTTTGTGAAGGTCTCTGTACAGCACTACTTCCTGGTATCTTATTAACTCTTACACTTCCTTTAAAGATAACTAGATATTATTTCCAGTGTAGTGTTGATTTCTGTTTATAATGGCTTTTTGATCCAGTCACAAACCTGTTTTGGTATCACATATCAGTATATTTTTCCTAATTTGTTTTTTAGCTGTCAGTATGGTATTCTGATCAAAGAGCTAGAAATATCAAATCAACATTTATCTCTATCCATTTTGTCTGTTCATGAAGAGCACAAACAGGAACTATATTTACAGAGTTATTCTCTGTCTTATTGGTAAGTATCTGGATACTAATTTTTGCACCTCCAACAGATTATCCAACCCGTTACACCATTTGCGGTCATTTGCGTATTACTGTACACCTTCTACAATTGGTAACAGTTTTTTTAAAGGAATTAAACCATTGCATGTTAGCACAGTGGAATTTCACTTTTACTTAATGTCTACTGTACCTCTATTTTGTGTAGTTCAACATGGTACCAAAGCTTAGAACAAGCTGCCATGTCATACATTCTGTACATGACCTGTAAAAAGTAATTACAAATTCACAAATTTCAGAGTTTTCGCTTTACTTGTATTGTGAAACCTTTCTACTCTCAAAATTTCATGGTTCTAGGTCTGTGGAAAGTTCCCTATAAGTTTTAATGAGTGAATTTTTAGTATCACAATGTATGATATAAAAGGGCATATATTTTGATTGCATAGGCATACAAACTTAAATTTTTTGTAATGCCAAGGGATCATACATAAATTTCAACTTGATATGTCTTATATATTCCTGAGCAGTAGGGTTCTTGACAGTTCAAGAGACAGATGGACAGACAGACAACAAAAAGATCCTTCCTATTAGGAACCCAAAAAATGATTAACACATGCATTATAACCTTGGTGCATATCTTAAGTTTGTTTAAGACATGTATGAAAATCTAATAAGAGAGCAGCAGTATTTCTATAAGTGCTTCTCAATTTAGATAAATGTTTTTGGCCTTAAATATTTCATTACTTGTAATAAAATTTGTTGCTTCTATCTCAGATATCATAAATTCTCATTTTCCCATATTCAACTGGATTGTATTTTGAGAGTAAAATCCACAACATCTTCTCTTTGTCAATTAGCAGCTCAGCTGTTATGTTCAGATGGCTTATACGTAGCATATATTCTTGACATATATTTTAGTTTATTTTCCGTAAGCAACTGCAAGTTGCAATAAATTAAAACTTCATGTGATGTGAACTGCTTTGGATACATTACAATGCTTTTTATAATTTCCTGACAGTGTTTAACATTTTTATTAAAGAAGTCAAACTTTTTAATTTTTAATCATTTTGCATCTTCTGTGATCTAGAAGATTAGATATGACACCATTGATGGGGTTGTGAGCAGGACTTAACTGTCATGTTTCATAGTAAAATAAAGTAATATTGTGTCACTTGCTGTAATTCACTATGTCTGTTGAATAAATCATTGTTAAAGGATATACAGATATTTTGTTGGAAAACAGAGAATAAAACATAAGTGATGATGACTGATAACCCTGTAAATTATATCTGTAGTGTATTCAAATATAATCTTTTGCATTTTCAGTGGAAAAAGCCCTCAACTTTACTTACTCCATGTAGTACAATTTGCATATAACAGGTACCTTAAATACTATATGGTAACATGCCCACATCATGTATTTCTTGTTTTGTTTGAATCTGTTTGGTGTTTTGATCTGTTACTATGAATATGGTGGAACTATCAGCATTTACTAAGACTGGACTAGAAGGACAATGGACCACTACTCACTTCTCTCTGTGGATTGTTCTACAGCTGTAAACTGTAAAATAATTTTCAATTGAAATCATTTGAAACTAATCTGTAATATGTCAGAGGTGAATTAAATGGGTGCATTAAAACAATAACATCAATAATTAGTCACTGGAAATGCCTTTGACTATAGTTAAAAATGGAAGTATTTAAAAATAGAAATAACTGCACTACAAGCAAGTAAAATTTAAACGTTAACTAAAAGGGTCAATCCATATCAAGTGATCAAATGAGTGTCGCTTGACCATTTTTAAATATTTTGGTTTTTTATTTGTGATTACCCCATAATTGAGAAGTTCAAATAGGTTTTTTTAAAAATTTGTTCCTTGTTAACTTACTGAATAGTGGCCATATTTATTTGTAAGCACATGACAGTTTTTCAATTTGTAGACATTAGCGTTAATTTGAATATCTCTGCACTGGGTTCAGTTACAATATTGCAATTGGCATTCTGATTGTTTTTAGAAAAGTCTCTTACACAACATTGTTTATTACCCAAACTACCCTAAACTCAAAAATAACCAGTCAAAATTACCTCCAAAGTTTGGTATGCAAAATGTAGGAAATCCATTTTTTACATCGAAAAATAACAACCAAGGACTGATTTATCAGAGTGTATTTTTTCTCTAGTTAGATATCAAATTACTAGCTTTATATAGAGCAAGAACACTTACAAATGTTTCCTTAATTTTTTATAAATTTTTGAAATTTGAAATATTTTAAATTTTTGTAAATGTCAGAGCTAGTTATCTCTGGTAGGACTGAATATAAAAATGTGATTTTTTTCACATTTTGTAGACCTATATAACAGCAAAGTACTGTAAAAATTTCAACACTGATATTTGAGTTTTTGAAAATGAGGAAGTAATTCCATTATGTTACAACTGATCCTATGGTTCTTGCCTACTGAAATGGTTTATTGTTTCATTGTTATAAAATTTAGTTGTAACCTGCATTTAATTAACACTACCATCCCATATTTAGTTAGTACTATTTATTTTAGTAATAAAATATTAAACAGTAGGAGCTTTTGCTTTAGTTCTATGTTAAACAAATGAATATTTACATCTTAGTTTATTCTCAATTAAATAGCACACTATAACAAGTTCAAAATGATAAAAATAAAATTATGGACATGTGAAATTTCTGCACGAATTTAGTCTTCAAGACAATTGTGTACAGGAGCTCAGTGGACAGAAAAACAAATCTTCACAGGATCCCAGTAGTCAGTGACAAGTCTGTGCATGATGTCTGCAGCCCCACTACATTTACTGGATGTGGAACTGTTTTAGACAATCTGTTTGGAAACCTCAGTTGGTGTGGGTGTATATACTTCTCCAAGACTGTAGAATATTTTATGTTCTTTTTTGTGAGTGTAAATTTTAATTAACTAAAAAATTCTAAAATTTTATAATAAATAAATCTGAAAGACTAATTGGAATGTAATAACATGGATGAACAGTTCTCATTGCATAGGTAGTAAATGAAGTGTGTCACAAAATTGTTTATGGCTCAGTTTCAAATATCTTAATAAATGTTAAATACTTTGATAAAGATAGACAAACTTTGTTTAAATTATGAGGAAGTTCTTCCATATCATCACTTTGTAAGTATCATGAGAAAAATATATTCTAAAGTACTATCACATTTTTGAAAAAAAAAGAAAATGCTCTGATCCACTCAAAGTCCATAAAAAGTCTTGAGAGAAATGAAAAAATGAAATGAAATATCGTGACAAGGGCCTCCCGTTGGGTAGATCGTTCGTCTGGTGCAAGTCTTTCAATTTGACACCACTTTGAACCGTGCGCGTCGATGGGGATGAAATGATGATGATTAGGACAACACAACACCCAGTCCCTGAGCAGAGAAAATATCCAACCCAGCCGGGAATCAAACCCGGTCCCTTTGGATTAACAGTCTGTTGCACTGATCACTCAGCTACCGGGGGTGGACTTGAGAGAAATAAAACTTGAACATTTGTCCATGTTAAGTAGGAGCAAATTGGCTTCCCCAATCAAACTTAATGTGATTCCTGGAAATTCTCTGTGCCCAAACTGTTACTCAAAAACATTTATTGTGAATCGAGAACCACAATCATGTAGCATTCTTAGTGACATTTATATTCCCAATGAGGAAGCTATTAGCAAATTAGGTTTTGCTTGTTCTAATTTAGAAGTATCTCCTGCTTCGAAAATAAGAAACCTGAGTAGCAGAAAAAGTAGCGACTGAAAACATGGTACAATGAATTTCACACAAAATTACAAAAGACTTGGAATCATGCTTCAATAATGCAGATACCAACAGTATTTCTAAAAAGGAAGAAAACTTATCTCCACAATCATCACACTGAAAATTTAAGCTTAATCAAGAAATAAAAAATAAAAAAAATGTGTTCAGTGATACCTAAAAAAGAAAAAGCTAAAATTTTAAGTTTGCTCCCTGACTCATGGTCAAGAGAAAAAATAGTTCACGAATTCAACATTTCTGATCATTTTGTTAGACCGACTGAAAAATTAGTGGAAGGCAGGGCATTCCACCAGTCTTAGGACATAAGAAAGGGGTAGGTATAAGGGAAGAAACAATTGAAAACATCAAGCAGGTTTTTAGACGATGATGAAAATAGTAGAATGTTCCCAGGTTGGAAAGACAGCACACAGGGTTGTTATAAATGGAGTTAATGTAGCAAAGTACAAATGACTAGTGCTGTCAAATTTAAATAAATATTATGTAGCTTTCAAAAATGCTCATCCTGAACACAAAATTGGAAGGTCAGAATTTTGTGACCTTTGGCTTAAGTGGTGTATTTTGGCCAGCTCAGGAACACACTCTGTATATGTTTGTTTGTTTCATCAAAATGTCTAACTGATGATTGCAGTTGAAAACTCAATTAACTACAAAGATTTACTAGATTTAATGATCTGTGGCACTAACTATTGTGACTCCACATTGAGTTTGTATGATAAATGTCCTGATAAAGAAACCACTCTTGAATTGTTTAACGAATCTGAGGAGGAAATGCCTGACAAAGTTACCTTCAAGCAGTGGGTCACAGCCAACAGGGCTGAAATGATAATGGTGGTTACATCTCAGGAAGAGCACATTGAATCTTTAATTGATAACTTAGAATATCTCAAAAGTCACCAATATGTTTCTAAAATCCAAAGCAAGTTTTTGAAGAACAAGAAAGCACAACTTTGTGAAACTGAATGCATAGTCCGAGCTGATTCTGCAAAAAACATTATATTTGTGTTTCAGGGTGAAATACAAGGGTATCACTGGGTTAGTGATCAGGCCACAGTGCATCCATTTGTTAGCTGCTTCAAAAATGAGAAAGATGAAGTTTGCAGTTCTTCATTTTGCATTCTATACTACTACTTGGAGAACAACACTTCAGTTGTCTATGTGTCTCAAAAGTATGTATTAAGAAACATAAAGAAAAATTGCCCAAGGTTGAGAGGCTCATATACTTTTCAGATGGAACTGGTAGTCAATAAAGGGAAAAAACTTTTCAAAGTTTTGCAACTACAAAGTAGATTTTGGGTTGGAGGTCGAATGGCATTTTCCTCCTCTTTCCATGGTAAAAATGTATGTGATGGCGTAGGAGATACAACAAAACATGAAATGAGTAAATCCAGCCTACAAAGAACGACCACAGAGCAAATTCTTACAATAGAGGACATGTATGGCTTTTGTATGGATAACATTAAAGACATCCCTTATTTTCTCATCTAGAAACAAGAGGTATTCGTCATATCATAACAACCCTTCAAAGCAGATTTGAAAACTATATAGCAATAAAAGGAACAAGAGATTCCACAAATTTCTTGGTGTCACAGAAAACTTAGTTTGATGCTATGTAACATCAGAAAACAAAACTTACAAGGATCATTGTATCAGTAAAATTACATCTCTGTCTTTAACATTGAATTACATAATGGCATTTGTGTATGATGAACAATGGTGACTTGCACAGATTGAAAGAATAAGTTTGGAAACAATGATATTTTTGTGCATTTTTACCACCCTGCTGACCCAAGAACGTCATTTAAGAAATCTAATAATGACAAAGTTTGGATACCAATGAAAAACATATTAGCAAAGCTGTCAGTGCTTGAACTTACCACAGCAACTGGGAGATTTTATTCTATATCACAAAAGCTGTCTGAAGAAATAAGTGTTCTTTAAAAACACCACCACAATTAGGAAGCACCACATTTCGAAAGTATGTTAACTGAAAATATTTATTTTATATTTTTCAAGGTAATATAAATGTTTATTTCAGTAATTTTTTGAATTTTTGCAAATAATTAATCACCTCAACTTCAATGACAATTGATTACATATAACCAATATCACAAGTGAATTAGGCAACAGCTATAAGATCAATTTTAGTGTAATGTGAAGTACTGTATTTCCTCATGTTCAAAAATTCATATCTTCGTTCACAGTCAGATATCAATGTTACAATTTTTTACAGTACTTCATCATATAGGTGTATAAAATGCTTTAAAAAAATTGTATTCAGTCCTACCAAAGAACACGAGCCCAAAACTTTACAAAAAATTAAGATTTTCAAATTTCCAAAATTTATAAAACATTAAGGAAACGTTTGTCAGTGAAATTGCTCTATATAAGGCTAGTAGTTTATAATATCTACCTAGAGAAAAAATACACTCTGATAAATCACTTCTCTGTTGTTCATTTTGGGTCTAAAAAATTGGATTTTCTAAATTTTCCATAGCAAACTTTGTAGGTGATTTTGATTGGTAATTTTGAATTTAAGGTATTTTGGGAAATAAACAATGTTGTAGAGAAGGCTTTCCTAAAAGCAATCATGTCAACTGCAGTTTTGTAACTTAACCCAGTGCAGAGATATTCAAATTAACGCTAATGTCTACAAATTGAAAAACCATCATGCACTTACTAATAAACAAGGCTGCCATTCAGTAAGGGTGCAAGGTAAGCTTTTTTTAAAAAAAAGAAACTGTTTTGAACTTCTCAACTATAGAGAAATCCCATCTAAAACAACCAAAATATTTAAAAATGGTCAAGCTTCCAACTTAAATTTTATTGGATCACTTCTCTTTGATTGACCCAAAAAACTATAGACAATGCAACTATATTTCCAAATAATGACCTTTATCTGTAATGGAGGTGTAATTTCTGGTGATTATGTTTCATGTTTAAGAGTTTCTATAATTATTATTTCAGGAGCTGTCATAGCAAGAGAATATGGCTTGCCTTGCATTGTCGGTGTTCAGAATGCTACCAAACTGTTCAAAACAGGTAAAAAATGGTTTTCCAATTTATAGATAGTTATCATTGCTTCCAGTCCCATATGCATACCTTCCCTTACTATTCCTGTTGAAAATATTCAGGTAAAAATGTGGGTCAATGTCTGATACCTGCATATTAATTAGCACACTGTATTTTTCGTAGTCTGTCTAAAACTGCTCCACTTATTATAATTTGTATGTAACTCTTTTTGTAACTTACTTTGTTATACTGTAAAAGATGGACATTTACTTCCATTCAGCAACTGTGTGCACTGATAATGTGAACCTACCAGCTTTTTGACAATTTCCAGAAACACTTAGTGCCATTCATAATGCAAGATTTTTCTGTGGTGTTTTTGCTGTAAAACTTCATTGTATGGAGAGGGAATAAGAATGAATCTGGGTACTTCATTTAAATTACTTGCTTCTGCTTTCAGATCTCTTTGTTGCTGTTCATATTTGTTTAATATACCTTTCCATTCTCATACCCTCCTTTCTCCATATCTGACTTGTGACTATCTCACTGCCGCTTTAAACTTTTTCTCACTGAATACTGAGACTTGAACCCTTACTCAGTATTCTAGATGGTCACACTAGTGTTTTGTAAGCATCTCCTTTGTCGACTGTCTGCATTTTCACAGTAATCTACTAATGATAAAAAGTCTACCATCTGTCTTACTCATGACTGAGCCTATGTGATCGTTCTATTTCATCTCTACACAAATTGCTACAACCAGATATTTGTATGAGTTGACTGACTCTCACCATAACTTTTTGTGTATTTTACTGTAAGACACAACAACAGCATGACCACAATGAACTAAAGTTTATTCTTCTTCCACGTACAAGCAAACAACAGCTGAAAACATAGACACAAACATAAAAACTCATCCACATACTGATACGAGCAGTTACTGATTGTAAGTATGAGTACCATATGAGAGTGAGTGCCTGCTGCACTGGACTTATAAAGAGGAGGGCTCTGGTAGATGGCGTGGTGGATGCCCTGCTGTGTCTATTAGTCATTTGGTCCATGGCAAGCGGCCTGTGGTGACTGACCCACACAGATGCTGTTGGCAGAATACTCTAAGTGTAGTGTGCCATGCAAGGACAAGGTGGAGAAAGGGTAGGGCAGTTAGGTGCAGTCAGGAGGATAGATGGAGGGCAGGCTGTGCCATATGTTTTCTGAATTGCACAGGTGGGGAACTCTCCTTGCAATATATCATACATTCCTGTAACCCTCCTGACCTCAACCTTCATTAGTCATTTTTGTCAGTCATCTAGCCCCTTTCCTGCTCCCATTCCAGCAATACACAGGTCTCATTCTTCCAACGGATCCAGTCTTTTTTACTTCTCTCCTTTTCCCTGTCCACTATCTAACCTCCAGACTGCACCCAGCTGCCCTACTGTCTCTCCATCTCGTCTTAGCACACTCCCAAGCAGCACTTGACTGTCCCCCATCCCTACCCTGCCATCCCTCCCCCTCCCTGCCCAAGCCTACTGATCCACATCCAGTTGCCACTCCCATCCTGTACTGCTGCTATTGCTCTCAGAGTGGCTTCAGCTCCCAGAGGCTGCAGTCATGTATGTTTGAGTTGCATTTGTCTGACTGTGTTGCCTATTTTTCATAAAGGCCTTGCTGGTCAAAAGCTTGTATTGTGGCAGTCTTTTTGGTGTCCCTATCTGTGATGTAGCATGTCTGCTATTCAGTGAGTAGCAACTTTCCTTTTCATAACATTTTATTCTCTTAATAGCTAGATGCCCCCTAAATTGTTTTGTGAGATGATGGAAGATTTAGTTCCATAAGTTAGCACTGGTGTCTTCACAGCTACTTAAATAGAACTGCTTTCTATATTTGTAAGTTATTCTCATTCCAAAAGTGCTTTCAGTTCATAGCTTATGCAAGGTACCAGCCACTTTCCTTTTTAATTGTATAGTTTTCACTAGTATGCTAACAAAGGATAGTTATTTTCTTCTTTTCTCTCAAGGAATCCATATTTTTTATTTTTTTACTGTAATGACAGAAAGCCTTCAGCTTAAGAGGGATGACATGAAGTACTGTATCCTCAATGTATTGTCCATAGCTACTACCCACATCAGTCACAAGAGGGGAACCCCTGATAAGTTAATCTTTCTGTGTTATCTGTAACTAATTTTCACATTTTGTTCTTAATAACAGTAAACGCTCATATGAATGCTACAGTTAAATTTTCTTTCAATTAGAAAAAAAGCTTTTGTATTAATTATTTTATTCTTTTCCAAAATATTCACCTACAAAGTTTAAGCGCTTTACATAATTGTTCCACTTTTCTCATTTTGCAAAAGGAATTCACATCTGTAACAGTTGTGCCCATGACCATCATGATCATAAGAAACCTTTATTAAGGACACCATTAGATGGAAGATAAAATATTGTATGACTACAGTTTTTCACTGTGACACAAATAAGGTATCTTGAAAATGCCTAAGCGGACAAAATTAGCAAATAGCAAAATCATGGACTAAGAATTTATTTCAAAAATAATAACAGCCTATGAAGGAAAATGACTTTCCTCAAGAAAAAGATCAAATAATTAATTACACTATTAATTAATTCAGTTCCCACCAATGAATTTTGAAACTCACCATTTATTTAAGAAAAGCTGTTTGGTAGCAGGAATCATACCAGTAACAGAGACGACACATTAGTGTTGCGATTCTGCTTTATTTTCATAACACAGGATACAGCAGGATCTGCACAGTACGATGTTCTAAATCAAACTAACTTCTATGGAGTCCACCCATATATCTCAATCAATTGTGTGTGTCCGCTGGTCAGAGGTGTTTCTCATGCTGGTTACTCATGTTGGTGAACCCACAGACACCCATTCCCCTTCCCACCCTCGAAATATGGAGTAGTGCTTGGTGGGTGTCATTGAGGAGGTGGATCATGCACAGATGCACATGACTGGCAGCTGTGTTATGGCCAGTTGCTGAGTGGGTCATGGCTGGACATTTTGAGTGCCAATCCAGTGTGATGCAAGTAACCAAATATACCATGGCTGGCTGCAAAGCTGGGCACAGTTGGACTGTTTTTCATTGTGGACTGGCCAATAACATTTGTGCTGTATAGATGATATGGTGCCAAATGTTGAGGAGACTGGTGGGGGCGAGCATACCGATTTTTGTTTGGCACAGGTAGAGATGGAAGCAGAGGAAATTGGAATGGCATGCTGCTATGAGGACGTAAAACTGTCTGTGATATGGTGTGCAAAAGCTGTACTGTGGTTCTGTTGGCTCTGTAATAGTAAGTATGTGACAGCATAGTCAACATTTGTAGATAACTGATGTGTGTGTGTGTGTGTGTGTGTGTGTGTGTGTGTGTGTGTGTGTAAGGTGTCAGGCAATTGGTCCTTCATCAGTCACGCAGTTGTCAAGGCAGGAATCCATTATCAGATTATTGTCAACAAGCTTTGCACATGTGTTCTCTGGTTCAAAGTCTCTCACATTGAGTTTGATGATGACTGGCACATCAGAGTCTGAATTAGGCATATGAAGGTCAAACAGTAAATGACCATATAGATCATCTTCTGGGCCCACATCAAATGCAGCTGTGTCCGCAGCTGTGTGTTCATGCAGATTCCATGCTGGCTTTAGACCGTAGGAGGCTGTAACTGCTTTTCTGTTGAACAAAATGCCAAATTGTGTGTGGCACATTTTACCACTTTATACAGGCCTGAAGAGGGTGGCTGTAAAGATGGCTGGATTGTATTGTCCCCTAGCATCACAAATTCACAATTGCTCACCACTGTGTACACAAAAACGTTTCGTTTGGCATGCAAGGTAGGTGGGGGTACACTCTTGTCATTGATGTGGCTCTTCACTATCTGGACCAGTGCTGGTAAATCTTTTGCATCAAGGGCCTGTGTGGGTAGTGCAAACTCTGCAGGAAATGTGAATGACTCAGCATATAAGACATATGCTAGTGAACCATGTGAGTTTTCCTTGAATGGTGTACAAACACCTAGTGGCAGCTGTGGCAAGGCTTCCATCCACAGTCCTCTTGACGCATGAGTACACCTTGTAGAGTTGTGTGCCACCATTCCACAAATCTGTTACTCTAAGGTTAGTACATAGTCATATGATCACGCATAATCCCATAGAGATTGCAGAGAGCCTCACATAGTGTGGACTCAAACTATCTTCCCTGGTATATCATTATCATTTCGGGGCAGCTGAATTGAGTTATCCAAGTGTCAACACACTAGAAGTTGACTTTGGTGTAAAGTGTTTAATTGTTACTGCTTCCACCCAACAAGAGACTCTGTCAGTAATTGATGGTAAGTATCTGTAACCTATCAATTCTGGAGGGAGACCAATGTGGTCTATGTACACATGCCGAAAAAGAGAGTGTGGTATATTGAAGTGTCCTAGTTGAGTTTGTACATGGAGGCCAACTGTGCTGCACTGGCATGCCAGGAAAGCTTGTGCCCAGACCCCTACAGTCATGTTTAATGTTCAACCAAATGAAACATTCAGTGACAAACCTTACTATTGGCCTAACCCCTGTGTGCACCAGGTTGTGTCATTATTCGAAAATCATGCAGCATATGGATGTGTGTACCAGTGGCTGGATTTTATTCTGAGATACTTCACATAGTATTTGAACATTAGTCACAGGGACTTTCTACCACTCCATGCAGAGACTGGTGGAATCCCTGTTAAGTAAGTCCATATTGATTATGCCATAATTCCACTCTTCTGCTAGTTTGTCATAATCTAATTGTAGAGAAATAACATTGATCCATGACTGATAGTCTGTGACTGTTGTCAGCCAGCACCATGTAGATGATAGACATCTGTCTTATATTGCACAATAAGGTTGAGGTGATGGAAGCGATGAGGACTGATGTCTTTTGAGGGGTACCGTATGCCATCTGTGAGTGGCTTGTGATCTAATAGACAATGACATGGGTTTCTTCAATATCTTCAATAAAATATTTGACTGCCCCATAGATAGTGAGTAACCATATAAACTGTGAGACTGCACTACTTTTTGAAAAGAAGCGAAGCAGCTGTGCTTTCATCTATCACAACTTGTAAAACCACTCAGATGCATGAATGACTAGCATCAGTTGTGGCAGTCTGCTGTGAATTAGGTACTGAATGGGCCAAAGTGATCACTTTTGAGAGGCAGTCTTTGGATTATTGTTTGTACACTAATTTTCTTTTTCTGTGTGTATTTGGTCTAGCGAGAGTGTTAGTGAGAGGAGCTTGTATTACTGCAGCCTGTGCTTGTGTTACTACAGCCTGTGATAGAAGACACTGGTAAAAATTTACAATGCCTAGAAAGCGTTGTAGGTCATGGTAGTTCTGTGGGGGAGGTAACTACTCAGTGTTTTCAATTCATTCTGAGGTGGGTTGATCCCTATAGCATGTAGTACGTGTACAATAAAGATCAATTCAGCTTCCTGGAATTGTGATTTATCCTCTTTTATACAAACACTTTAGTTCAATATGTCATTTCTTATCGTGAGGGGTTGCAGAAAATATTAAGATTTCGTCCAGGTAATCATAACTTAAGTCAAATTTGAAGAGAAGTCTTTCAGTGAACTGATGCCAAATTTGAGCTGCGTTCTTTAGCATGTAAAGCTTAAAAAGAACTCAAAAATTCTGAATGGTGTGATTATTCTAGTCTTAGAGATGTTGTCCTGACTCATAGGTATTTGGATGTAAGCTTTTCTGCAGTCATCATCGCTGAAAATAGTGTCACCTAAAAGACGGTGTGTAAAGTCTTGAGTTTGGAACTGGATAACTGTTGTGGATTGTTCAAGCACTGAGAACTCTGTAATCACTTCAGAGTTTCACAGAACCCTTCTTTTTCAGTACAAGTTGTATTGTGGAATCCCATGAGCTGTCTAAATAATGGACCATTCCTGATTGTAAAAGTTCACCAACCAATGGTTTTGTGGCCCATAAGTATGCCATTGGCAGCCTGCATGCTTTGTGATAGGCTAGCAGCCCTGAAGTCATGAGAATATCAAGCACAGTAACATTACGGATGGTGCATTGTTTAACTTTCACTCATGACTGGTTAGGTGGGGTTATGGTACACGAATTTGATGTGCTGAGGGACAGGGCAGAGTGTGCCATAGTGACCTGTGTTCAGTACAGTGTGCCCAGGGTCTTTGGCTGCACAGTTGGGGGTCATAGTGACAGTGAGGCATGGTCAGCCAAAGTGAGTAGTTCTGACATCAGCTGTGTGATGCATTGTTCACGTGTGCAAGTGGAGCAGACACATCATGTTTACATTCATGTAGTGCTGTATTTCCAGTGCAGAGTGTGTCCAATGCTTTACATGTGTCTAAATAAAGCTGATGTGTCATCATTAGGTTCTCTACCCTCATAACATACTGTTTTAGTGCATTAGAGTATATGTCATTGTTGTGCTGATGCCTACCAGGGCATGAAGCAGTTTACAGTGGACATGGGCAGGTTGGGGTGAAGGCTCCTGGGATGAGTCATCCAGTGTCGTGATATAATAGTGCTGCATTTTTTAAATCCAGTTGAGGGCAAAAGCACTATAGGAATTTAATTTCTACCACAGGTTCACTTATGTCTGTAGTGTAGAAGGTCCATGGAAACTGTTCATCCAAGCATAGTTCCAAGGTACAGTTCGTCATGTCGTGCACAGTGATAAGCAAGTAATTTCCAGCAAGTGATTGACAGTAGGGTCTTGAGCTAGATAGTGGTGCATTTTTACCCTTTGGTACTGTACTGATGCCTTACCTAGTGTCAACAAGTGTTACTGCAAATTATTATGATAGGGAAGGAAATGTCTCCCCATCACATTAAGCAGGTATCACAGTCACCAATCGGGAATATTTTCCTATTAGGTTAGATTAGATTAGTTTTTTATTCCATAGATCTGTGTTGAGGAGATCCTCATGGATGTTGAACATGTCCTTTTTTTTACAAAAAAGAGCTGAAATAACAATACTAATATGAATATATACAATACATCATTTGTTTGTATTAAAAAATTCAAAGGGGTAGAAGGAGTTGGCCACTAGTAAGTCTCTCAGGCTCCTTTTAAACTGATCTTTATTTGTAACTAAATTTTTTATGTTTGCTGGCAAATTATTGAAGATGAGTGTTCCTGAGTAGTGGACCCCTTTTTGAACTAAATTAAGTGCTTTTAAGTCCTTGTGCAGATCATGTTTGTTCCTGGTATTGTATGAATGAACTGAGCTCTTTGTTGGAAAAAGAGATATATTATTTAGGACAAATTTCATTAAGGAGTAAATATACTGAGAGGCAGTAGTTAGTATATCCAGTTCTTTCAAGAGGTTACTACAGGACGTCCATGAATTTATTCCACAAATAATATGTATTACACACTTTTGGACTCTGAAAACTTTAGTTTGACTTCAAGAGTTACCCCAAAATATTTATCATATTACATAATGGAATGAAAGAAGGCAGAGTATGCAAGATATTTCATTTTTATGTCGCCTATGTCAGGTAACAGTCGAATTTCTAATACAGATTTGTCAAGGCATTTCTACAGTTCTGTGGTGTGCTCCTCCCTACTGAATTTATTATCAAGTTGTAATCCCAGGAATTTAAGACTGTCAACCTATTCTATCTGCTCTTCTTCATACTTTATGCATATGCTGGGTGGAAACCTTGTACAGGTTCTGAATTGCATATAATGAGTCTTTTCAAAGTTTAATGTCAGTGAGTTGGCTTTAAACCATTTATTAATATCCATGAAAATATCATTAGCAGATCTTTATAGAACTACACTCGACAGACATACTATTTATTGCAATACTTGTGTCATCTACAAACAAAATGAACTCTGCTTCTGGCAGTGTAACTGATGAGAGATCATTAATGTACACAAGAAAAAGCAGTGGCCCTAAGATGGATCCTTGTGGGACACCACATGTAATTTCTTCCCATTCTGATGATGACTGATGATTTAATTCACTAGTCCCTTGCACTGGCACCCTTTGTTTCCTGTTAGCGAGATATGACTTGAACCATTTTGCAGCACTGCCCGTGACATCATAGAATTCTAATTTATTTAAAAGGATGTTGTGGTTCACACAATCAAATGCCTTTGACAAATCACAGAAAATACCTGGTGCTTGTAATTTGTTATTTAATTAATTAAGTACATTTTCACTGTAGGTGTACATAGTCTTCTCAAAATCAGAACCCTTCAGAAATCCAAACTGTTCTTGATAATATGTTATGGTTGAGAAGCTGCCTGTAGATTACTTTTTCTAAAATTTTTGAGAATGCTGGCAAAAGTGAAATTAGTCTGTAGTTTGATAGTATCTCTTTATCCCCTTTCTTGAATAGAGGCCTAACATCTGCATATTTTAGCCCATCAGGAAATGTCCCAGTTATAAATGACTGGTTACACAAGTAGTTTAGAATTGAACTCACAAGAACATGCTTTAATAAACTTTGTTGATATTTCGTCATAACCACTAGAATGTTTTGTTTTTAGAGACTTTATTATGGAATTTATTTCTTTTGATGAAGTGAGTGACATATTCATGTATCTGAAGCTATTTGTTAAGTCTAGTTTCAGATATTCAAGGCCATTATTTACTGATCCTGACAATCCCATGTAATGGATATAAAGTACTTGTTAAATAGATTTGCCTCACTCTGCCCATCGGTTACTAATGTGTCATCTACCCTTAACGCTATTTGCTCCTGTTCCTTTCTGGTTCTACCAGTCTCCTCTTTCACTATATCCCATATTGTTTTTATTTTGTTCCCTGACATTGCTATCTTCTTCTCATAGTGCATTTGTCTAGATGTAGCGCATTTGTTTCGATATCTAAATTACTTTTTTTTAATATTCAACAGTATTCCTTGTATTTAGCTAAATCATCAGCATTGGAGCTATTCTTGGTTGACAGATACATTTTCCTTTTGGTCCACAGGAAATCTTTATTCCTTGTGCAATCCATAGTTTTATTATAGACTTCTGTCTAATTTGAGTAAGCAGTTTTAAAACATGGTACTGACATTGTTCATGAATGTTTTATATTTTTCATTCATGTCATGAGCACTATAAACATCTTTCTAATTCATATCTTTGAGCAGTTTTCTAAAATACTCAATTTTTGGTTGGTTGACTACTCTCCTGTACTCAGATTTAGCAGTCTTGATAATCTGCTTACAATTTACATCTAAAACAAGGAGCTGCATGTCATGATCTGATAGTCCATTTATTACAGGTTTTGTGATATGATTTTGTTCCTTTGATTTGTGTATAAAAATGTTATCAATGGCTGTCCTTGAGGATTTAGTGTTCCTAGTTGGAAAGTTTACAGTGTAAGTCAGATTGAAAGACATCTTTACTAACTGCAGTAAATGTTTACTGGTGCATTAGAAAATCTGTATTAAAGTCACCAGCAATCAAAATTTCTTTGTTTCTTCCTATTAAATAACCCAAAAGAGCTTCTAGATGATTTATGAATAGATTATAATTTCCTGCAGGTGCTCGGTAAATAGTTACTATTATATAGGATCTGTTACAGAACTCTACTTCTGTTGCACATGCTTACAGATGCTGCTCCAAAAAGAATTTATTAATGTTGTGGCGTCGACACACGGATCGATACGCCAAAACATGATACGTGTATAGTATCTTCGATTGATGTTCTTTGTAGGTTGACTTCCGGGAATCAGTTTCCATCTGTACCCCGTGCTGTACAGTTGATTATGAATAAAGTATTGTGATAGGAAGCGAGAGACGTGGTTATTACCTTCCCACCCTTGCGCCTTCCTCAATGTCAATGTTCTTGAATTTATGGCGGTTTTTAACAAATGTGGCAACTCCTCCTCCATCCATATCTACTCTGCAAAAGTAGGATGCTAGCTTAAATCCTGAAATATCTATCATATCTATACCAGTGGTCACTTGATGTTCTGAGAGGTAGTGTATGTCAATTTGGTTGGATGAATTCATTTCATCAATACAAATGAGTAGTTCATCAACTTTATTTCTGAATCCCGGAATGTTCTGGTGTAATAAAGGTAACTGATACTGCATACTAATGGGATTATAACTGCTTTGGTGAAGATGAACTGGCAGTTTCTGATTACTTTCTGTGAAACATTGTTTAAATGGAGGCTGTGTTCTAAAGTTTGCCCTTCCCTTTCCCATAGAGTTGGAGGCCATGCCTAGTGTAGTCCCACCTATTGATAGCATCCACAGGAATCAAACCAATATGGGACCCTATATCCATCCTAAGCAGCCACTCCAACTCCAAGTTCACCCTCCCGACAGAAGAGCTCAAATGGGGATCATCCAGAGATCATACCAATAACAGAGGTGTGACAATGTTGATTTATCCTCATAACATGACATGGAGCACTTGTGAACAGTACAGGTTTATAAACTGAACTGACTTCTCTGGAGTCCATCCAGATATTCTGCACAGCCATGTATGTACTTTAGTCAGAGGTGTTACTCATCCTGGTGTCCCCACACTGTTAAGAAAAAGTGAGTGCCCCTCCCTTTGCATTCACTTAGTTCAACATCCACTACATTAGCTTCTGATTTTTTCAGTTATTTTCAGACCCCTGCAAATGAGATAGCATTAGAGATAAAATTGCTCAGTTGAGCATTTTATCAGAAGAGGATTCATTATGAGAAAACTGGCGTGTGACATCTCAGAATATTGCCTAGTTGTGTGGGACCCATACCAAACAGAAATAAAAAGGGATATTGAATGTATACAAATAATGACAGAGTGAAATATCACAGAATAGTGCCCCAGAAACACAGGAATTGGAAGACATTTGTAGACATGAGCCATTTATTCCCTGAAGGCTTTCTAACAAAGTATCAAGAACCAGAATTAAGTGAATACTCTGGAGATATTCTTCAGTTCCTACTTATTGCTCCCATTAAGTCCACAAAGACTAATTAGGGTGTACAAAAAGGTATTTAAAGCAGAAATTCGTCCTGCACCACTTGCACAATTTGAGTATACTGGTAGGTTCAACATCTCCCTGTGAGCACTAGGTACATAAAGTGTTGAAGGCCAACTGGATTGAAATGCCACACCACTCTTTTGAGATAGACTCAGACATATCTTAAAGTCTACAAAGGGGACTTAAAATCCTGCAGTGGAATGCATAATCAGATATAACTATTCCATGTCATGCATACCATTTATCTATCAATTTTTTCAATTATAGGAACACGGCTCAAGTGCAACTCCCAGATTACATTCCCCAGATATAACATAAATCAAGCAGACCAGATTGATATCCATCCATATTCATCCATGAAACTACAACATACCATTAATTAATGGTACTGCAAATGCTACAATCTCCACTGAAAGTCTTGGCAGCATGTGTAGAACTGCCAGGTGTCTCATTTACAATGATGTCACTTAACTGCCATCCAGGGTCAGTCATATCAAATGAGGCAAAGAAGGGCATTTTTGCACAGACCAAGGCACTTTACTTAATTTGTGGTGGCCTTAATGCTCATCCTACAGTATGAGGCTGCATCAGTGCAGTTTTTCTTTCACTAGTAGAAGACCACCTTTTACAATTATTCCAAGGAAAACTGTATCTACAGTATGTTTTAAATGTAGTGATAGTTAATAACTTTTTTTATTTGAGAGACTTCTTATATTTTGATTGAAAATATTAAATGTTTCTTTTTTTGTCAAAGCCACTATGTTTACTTTGCTCGTAGCTGTATGAACTCATTAATTTACTCCACAGCTCTGTCTTGTGGAAGACTGCATCCTAATAAAAGCGTTGTGATACTGCTTTAGTTAGACTGGGTGCTGAAGGTAACTAGTGGTCCAAGTAGTATCTTACTAGCAGTGTTATTATGTGGGCCATGCTGCATATGATGTAACAATGCATTAACAACTCCCCAAGAATTTCGTTAATTCACTTCACATTCACCTAAGACTCATCATACATCACAGAATGACTCACTCTTCACATTTGTGTGAGGAGCAACTCACCAAATGGTTGACAAAGGATTGTTATAACTGCAGCCTGATTTCTGTATAGGCTGTAGACATTCTTTTGCTCCTACATTTTACTCCTGATAACTTCAGAATTTCAAAGGGTGCCTTCGGTCAGTATTCCCAAAGGCCTTTTTTAAACCTATAAAGTGAATTAGCCTTTGAACAACTTACAGTTTAAGCTATCACCTGTTTCTCATCACCAGAGCAGCAAGTTATGTATTTTTTTGTTTTTTCTTAGTAGTTTTTTCTATTACATTTAGTGTGTATTTTAATATTTAAGCTGTTTAATCTTGCATTTTCTTAACTGTAAGTGTAAATTCAGGAATTCTGTAGTACATTTTTCATTTCTTCTGAACAGCCAGCTACATTAAGGCATTGGTGACATATCAGGAGGATAGCAAGCTGCATACAGAGTTTTCTCTCTGCTTTTATACATTACTTCATCAGTTAGTCTTGCTAGGATGCATAGGATGTGTGCTTGCTGTGTGTGGATGCAGGAGAAGCTGACTGCAGTTCACAAATAGCTGAACACACTTTTGGCTATGCTCACACACCTTCATGCTGCTGCCTTGTGGTGTAGTGTGGCAGAAAATCTTGTGCATTGTATGGGACATGTCTTTTTTCGTTTATTTTGCCCATGGGCTCTGCTGCCAAGGCACTTCCTAGTGGATCTGACGTGGTGGATCTGACCTCACAACAGGGAGAGTGGTGGGTGGTAACACATTCATGTCATTTGAGGTGGAGAGCCAATGTCGAGATTGGCCATCTGGCCTCACCCATACATCCTCTTGAGTGAACATGTGGCCATGCCTTCAGTAGCATTTAAGTAGGAACACGTTAGCAGGGATTTGTTAGTTATTGGGAGCTCCAGTGTTAGGTGCAGTATAGAGCTAGTGTTTAGGGCTGGAAAGAAAGCCAGTGTGCACTCAGTACATCCGGTGGGAAGGGCCTCATTTAAGATATGGAGGAGGCCTTGCCTGTGACTATCAAGCATGCAGGGTGCAGTCATCTGCAAATTGTGGCTCATGTCAGCACCGAAGACACCAGATGCATAGGTTCTGAAGCCATCCTCATTTCATACAGGCAGCTGGCAGAAATAGTGATGCTCCTAGCCTCACACATGGGGTCCAAGCAGACCACACTTTTGCAGCATTTCCCAGAATTTATCGATGTCCTTTGGTTTGGAGCTGATTGGAGGATCTTACTCAAGGGCTTCATTGACTCTGTGATGGTGATGGCTGCAGATTTCTGGAACAGCATTTCCTGTTGGGAAATTGTAGGACTTTCCTTAATGGGTCATGAGTTCATTATACAAAGGTACCAGTTACTCGGGTAGCAATGTACTTGTGGAGTGCACATGAGGTTCTTTAGGTCAGGCGGTAGTTTGAGGTACTCTGTTAAACACTTGCCAGACAGGACACAGATAGCAAAATTCGATCACATTCAGAATAAAAACACTTTGACTGACGAAATTTTATTATTAAATTCTTGAATTATTCATAATAAAGCTCCTAAATTTATGGCCCTCCAGGGAAGTTCTCACATTCACATTATTCATGGGACTGAGAGATGGCTGAAACACAAAGTAGAAAACTCTGAGGTGTTTAGTGAGTCATAGAACATATATCAGAAAGACAGATTAGGTGCCTGGAAGTGGGAATGTTCATTCTGGTTGACAAAAATATTCTCAGTTGAGGTCAAAATTGATAAAGATGGTGAAATTATCTGGTCATGTATGACAGATCTAGGTGAAATCAAGTTAACTGTTGAATTTCTTACCAGCCACCTTGTTTCAATGTGACAGTTTTAGAGTGAGTCAAAGATAGTCTACGATCAGTAGTGCATAAATATGCAGATCATGGAATAGTAGTTGGAGACAACTTTAACCTACTGGCTTTAGAGTGTGATGTCTATGAGTTCATTGCAGACAGATAGTCTTGTGAAGTAATTTTGAGCATGTTTTCTGAAAAGTCTCTTGAGCAATTAGTTTGACAGCCCACATGCAAGGGAAATATTTTAGACCTTGTAGCTACAAACAGGCCTAACCTTATCACTGATGTCAGTATAGAGATGAGGGATTATTGATCATGATTCCATCATAGATGTACCTCTGACATCGTCAATGTGGGGGGATTTGAACACTAAATAACCTGTCATCTGTATGAATAAAGGATTTTAACAATCTTGGCAGTTGAGAATGTATTTAGTGTTCATGTCCATCATAGATGTACCTCTGACATCGTCAATGTGGGGGGATTTGAACACTAAATAACCTGTCATCTGTATGAATAAAGGATTTTAACAATCTTGGCAGTTGAGAATGTATTTAGTGTTCATGTCGTCTTAACTACAAACAAGCCTAACCCTATCAAAAGTGTTGGTATAGGGACATGGATTAGTGATCATGATGTCACTATAATGACTATGGTTACTAAAGTAAATAAATCAGTGAAGAAGGCTAGGAGAGTATTTGTGTTAGAAAGAGCAGATAAGCAGTTGTTAGCATAAAACTTAGACACTGAATTGACATCATTCAGTTCCTCTATGATGAATGTAGAAGAATTATGGGCAAAGTTCAAACATATTGTAAATTTTGCTCTGGAGAAGTATGTGTCTAGTAAGTGGACTAAGGATGGAAAAGAACCAATGTGGTTTAACAACAAATTTTGAAAAATGCTGAGGAAGCAAAGGCTGTTGCACTCGTGGTTCAAAAGAGAATGAACAAATGGTGACAGGCAAAGGTTAGTAGATATTAATGCTTCTGTAAAAAGATCTATTCGCTAAGCATGCAACTACTACCATCGTCAAGATCTGGCTGTACACCCAAGAAAATTCTGGTCCTATGCACAATCACTAAACAGGTCTAAGGCTTCCATCCAGTCATTTGTTGACCAGTCTGATGCAGTAGTAGAAGACAGCAAAAGGAAAGTGAAAGTTTTAAATTTTACAATTAATAAATCATTCATGCAGGAGAATCATACAAACATACCGTCATTTGACCATCAAACAGACTTCTGTAATGGATGACTTAGTAATAGGCTTTCCCAGCATACAGAAACAACCGAAAGATTTGAAAGTAAATAAGTTGCCAGGTCTATGTGGAATCCTAATTCAGGTTTACAAAGAGTAATCTGTTGGCATTGGTCCCATACTTAGCCTGCATTTATCACGAATCTCTCATCCAGTACTAAATCCCATCTGCCTAGAAAATAGTGTATATGACTCCTGTCTATAATAAGGATGAAAGAACAGACTCTCAAAAATACAGACCAATATCCTTAACATTGGTTTGCTGCAGAATTCTTGAACATATTTCGAGTTTGAATATGCTAAATTTCCTTGAGACTGAAAAGTCTGTGTCTGTGAATCAACACAGTTTTAAAAAGCATGGCTTGGGCAAAACTCAGCTTGCCCTTTTGTCACATGACATACTACAAACTATGGATGAAGGCAACAGCCAGATTCCACATTTATAGATTTACGAAAAGCATTTGATATGGTGCCCCACTGCAGACTGTGGTCTCGTGGTTCTAGGCGCGCAGTCCGGAACTGCGCGACTGCTACGGTCGGAGGTTCGAATCCTGCCTCGGGCATGGATGTGTGTGATGTCCTTAGGTTAGTTAGGTTTAAGTAGTTCTAAGTTCTAGGGGACTGATGACCACAGCTGTTAAGTCCCATAGTGCTCAGAGCCATTTGAACCATTTTTGTTAATGCAGATGCATTCATGTGAAATAGGTTCCCAAGTATGTGAGTGGCTTGAAGACTTTTTAAGCAATAGAACCCTGAATGTTATCCTTGACAACCAATGTTCATCAAAGACAAAGATATTGCCAGGAGTACACCAGTATAATGTCATAGAACCACTATTATTTTCTATATACAGGGTGATTATAATTAAAGTTAAAGTTTCAAAACACTGTAAAAATAACACCACTAGTCAGAATGACGTGAAATTATTGGAGAAGGGGGAAAATGTATGACAGAAGAAAAATAAATACTTACAAAATGTAGAAATATATGGCACTCTAAGCATCATAATTTAATAGTAGTCAATTACGAATGACAAATGAATCATACAATAATGCCCAGGTGTAGTTTTGTCATTAAACAAACTGTACTACTCAGTGTGCATGGGTGTAAAGATGTGATACTGTTAGTTACATAAGCCCATCCACCACAGCAAGGTCATATCACATTGGATGGGAAATGTCAGTTTTTAATTGTCCTAAGGGCAAAAATTGCATAAAAAGCATCAACCACATTGGTTTTTAATTGTCCTGAGGCCAAAAACTGTAGAAAAAGCATCAATCAAAACGAAATTGGATTACTAATTTCCATGTGACTGGCACAAAACATGATCAATATGTTGTCCATCGTTTTCTGCAACAAGTTGAAATCAAGCAACAGCATGTTCCACAGATGATCAAAGTGCTTCCAGGGCCATATTCAGAATGTGTTGCACAATGTGTGCCTTAAATGTAGCTAAGTTTGCAATCAGAACGCCGAACACAGTATCTTTCAGATAGCCCTACAACCAGAAGTCACACAGATTAAGATCAGGTGATTCGGATGGCCAGGCTGTAGGGAAATGGCGACTGATAATTCTAGCATTTCTGAAATGGTGCTTCAGCAGCTGCTTAACTGGACTTGCATTGTGCAGAGGTGCACCATCTTGGATAAAAATGATCCCATCTGCACATCCATGTTGTTGGAGAGCTGGAATGATGTGGTTGCACAAAAGAAATTCATAATGCTTACTAATGACGGTACAGATAACAGGACCGGAAGCACCTGTCTCTTCGAAATAATATGGCCCTATAGTAAATGATGCCTTAAACCCTAAATACGAAGTGACCTTTTTAGGATGAAGTGGTACTGGTTGATTTGTGTGTGGATTTTCTGTTGCTTATATTCAACAATTCTATGTAATTGGCGTATCCTGGCAGATGGAAGTGGGCTTCATCCGTCCACAAAATCTTCAATGGCCAATCATTGTCCACTTCCATGTGAGCAAGAAACTCTAAAGCAAAGACCTCTCTTGCTGGCAGGTCAACAGGAAGCAACTTGTGGACATGGGTAATTATTAATGCATAGCAAAGAAGGATATTTCGCAGGATTTTACACAACATGCTCATGAGTATGTCCAATGTTTGGACAATTCTCTGTGCGCAACACGTTTGCACATCACCACTCATTTCCTCCTGCATTGCTGTGGCCACTGCTTCCACTGATGTTGAATCAATTCATTTCCTCCCTCTACCAGGTTGCACATCAAAAGAACCCATCTTTTTGAATTTTCGAAATATTTTCTCCACGGCAGTCATTGGACCAATGCCTTTTTTCAAATCCTTCAGTATCTGGAGCTTCTGCAGAGCAAAGTGTGCACAGTCATCATTCTTGTAATAGAGCTTTACAAGTAGAGCGCGATCCTGAATTGAGACAGTCATGATGAACATCACAGATGAGAAAGGAGGAAAAGCCATGTACCCAGTGTGTTTGTACCAACTTCATTGGGCCGTGTACATGACAGGTGGTTTCATGTATGTATTCTGACACATACAGCTCCCTCTATTGATCAATTTTCACACTATTTTTTTTATTCTACCATACTTTTTCCCCCTTCTCCGCTAATATTCTGTTGCAATTTGTCATCATTCTGACCAGTGGTGTTATTTCTGCAGCGTTTTGAAAGTTTAATTATAATCACCCCGTACATAAATGGTCTGGTAGACAGGGTGGGTAGCAAATCTGCAATAGTTTGCTGATGATGCTGTGGTGTACAGAAAGGTTTTGCCATTGAGTGACTGTACGAGGATACAAAATGACTTAGACAAAATTTCTAGGTGCTGTGATGGATGGCAACTAGCTGTAAATGTAAAAAAATCTAAGTTAATGCAGATGCATAGGGAAAACAAACCCACAGTAATTGAATACACCATTAGGTGTGCCCTGCTAGACACAGTCATGTTATTCAAATATGAGGACATAACATTGCAAAGCAGTATGAAATGGTATGAGTATGTGAAAATTTTGGTGAGGAAGGTGAATGGTTGACCACAGATTATTCGTATACTTTTGAGAAAGTATGGTTCATCTGTAAAGGAGACCTCATATAAGATGATAGTGCAACTCATTCTTGAGTACTGCTCAAAGGTTTGGGATTCACACCAGGTCAGATCAAAGTAAGACGTCAAAGCAGTTCAGAGGTGGCTGCTAAATTTGTTACCAGTAGGTTCAAACAACACACAAATATTATGGAAATGCTTTGGAAACTCAAATGGGAACCCCTGGAGGGAAGGCAATGATCTTTTAGAGGAACACTACTGAGAAAATTTAGAGAATCGATATTTGAAGCTGACTGCAGAACGATACTATGGTCACCAGCATACATACACTTTGCCTAAGGCTAACAAAGACAAGATACAAGAAATTAGTATCCATAAGGAGGCACATATGCTGCCATTTTTCCATCAATGTACTTTTGAGTGGAACAGAAAAGGAAATGACCAGTAGTTGTACAGAGTGCCATCTACAATGCACTGTGTGGTGGCTTTTGGTGTATTTAAGCACATGTAGATGTAGAGTGTAGGGTAAGTAGTACTCACCTTTATAAGCCTACAGGTTTTATAAATATAGGTTTGCCATTCCTCAGGCTGTCTTCTAAGTCATAGAGTCAGTATTGCCTCATGTGCTCCTACATTTCTGCTGAACCCAAACTTCCCCTAGATTGGCTTCTGATAGTCTATCCATTCTGCTGTAGATAATTTGTTTTAGTTCTGTGCAATGGCGTATTAAACTGATGGTTCAGTAACATTCACACCTGGTAGCAACTGCCTGCTTTGGCACTGGGTATACTGTATGTTTCTAGAAGTCTGAGATTGTTTTGTCTGTCTCATACATCCTAAATGCCAATGGAATAATATTGTCACACTTAGCTCTCCTAAGGATCGTAACAATTCTGAGGGAATTTGAGCTACTCTAGGAGCAGTTTCTTTCAGTGCTCTGTCAACTTCTTCTGACAATATAATATTTTCCACCTCATCTGCATCTAGTTCCTCATCTCATCCTATAGTATTTTCTGTAAGTTTCTTTCACTTGTATAGCTCTTCCATATATTCCCTCCACCTTTTACCCTATTTTTCCATAGTGTATCTCTTGGTATTCATGCAGCAGCTTCTTTTTATGCAAAGGTTTCTTTAATTTTCCTCTAAGAAGACTATATTTTTGCTTTCGCCATGAAGGCTTCTACACCTTTGAATCCCTCCTGTAGCCATTCCTGCTTTTCCAGTTTCCTCTTTCTATCAGTTTCATTTTAATGCATCTCTATTCCCTTTAGTCACCTTCATAATATTTTCCCCTTTCATATATTAAATTTGAAATTCCTGAATGGGACAACCATTTGCCTACAGCAGACTGATGCATGGAGCACAGAAACACATGATAGAAAACAGCATTCACACTAGATTTTGAGCATTAGCTCTGTTACTAACAGAAATACACACATTCACACACACAACCACACAGACACCCAAATGCACACTCCCATGGCCACAGGAGTGGAGTGTAGTGAAATGAAGGAAGACTTGCAGAGGATTGACACTTGGCTCTGGGATTGGCAATTTAAATTCTGTATAAACAAATGTAGCATATTGTGTATAAATAGACGGAAAGACTACTTATTATATGATTATATGACTGCAAAACAATCACTTGAAGCAGTCACATCCATAAAACATCTAGGTGCACATGTATGGAGCTATTTAAAGCTATTAAGTGCTATTTAAAGTGCAAAGACCACATAAAACTAATTGGAGGTAAAGCAGATGCCAGACACAGATTCATTGTAAGAGTCCTTAGGAAATGTAATGCAGCCAGAAAGGAGGGCTTACAAGACCCTCATACAACAATAGAGGAAATAGACAAGAATCAAGGAGGAGAAGCATGTATCATTACAGATTCATTCAGTAAATGTGAAAGAATCACAGAGATGATCGGCTGATTCCAGTTGCAAATGCTGCAAGATAGGCAGTCTGCATCACAGTTTACTGTACTCTTAAAGTTCTCAGAGCATGCATTCATATAAAGATTCCAAGACTTACCAAGCGGGAAAGCGCCGGCAGGCACATGTGCCTGTCTGTCGGCACTTTCCCGCTTGGTAAGTCTTGGAATCTTTGTTTTTAATATATTTTTCCCATGTGGAAGTTTCTTTCTGTATATATATATATATATATATATATATATATATATATATATATATATATATATATATATATATATATATATATATATATATATATATATATATATATTAAAAACAAAGATTCCAAGACTTACCAAGCGGGAAAGCACCGGCAGACAGGCACATGAACAAAACACACAAACACACACACAGAATTGCTAGCTTTCGCAACCGATGGTTGCTTCTTCAGGAAGGAGAGGGAAAGATGAAAGGATGTAGGTTTTAAGGGAGAGGGTAAGGAGTCATTCCAATCCCGGGAGCGGAAAGACTTCCCTTAGGGGAAAAAAAGGACAGATGTACACTCGCGCACACACACACACACACATATATATGGTTCCACTTATGTATGTATCATATAAAGACCATGAAGGTAACATTAAAGAGATTGGAGCTCACATGGAGGCTTACCAGCAATTCTTCTTCTAGAAAACCTTTTGCAACCAGAACAGGAAAAGGGGGAAGTGTAGTGGTATGCAAGGTACCCTCTGTTTCTGGAATGCAATTTGCCAGTGAATCCAGATTCAGTGTCATAGTTTATGTAACAAATTCCGTTTTTATGTAATAATGTTTCTGTAAGTGCTTATGGCTGACTACGTATTGTGTAAATGTAGTAAAATGACATGATCTTGCAACAAGGCTTCCAAATGCAAATAGGAAAAAAACCCTGAAAATCAAAGAAATGAGTTAATTAAGAGTATAAAAAGTAAACAATTCTACCTAAAATTATTTCCTTCCTGGCATGCGTATCCCCTTGTAAGTATTAATCACAGTTATTTCTTTTAACTTCTGTCACATTCTCAGGAGACACTGGAATTGACAATTGTTCACTCTGGCATACAGACATTATAGCACATGGTAAACTTGGATACTGCATAGTTTTCCTTGTTTTTAGGGGATTCTTTCTGTTTTTGTCAGAAAGAAATATCAGTCCATTGTCTGGTCCATGGGTTCCCTCCAAATCACAGGCACAGCAAATGACAAATAAAGTGGTCCTTTTAACCAGCCAATCAAGAATTTAGTGTACAACAAAGAATATGTAGGGGAGGGAGGGGAGGGGAATCCTTGTCCTGGTTGCCAATCCTATGCCCAAAATACAGTTTGTAGCACTTCTTTACTGTAGGATTAAGTTATTGTTTCTACTATTTTAGAGTTAACTCTCCACAGATGTGACAAAAAGAATATCTGCTACTTATACATACACAAGGCATTTCATCTTCTGAATTAACACTAAGTAAAAACTACAAACCTCAATGAAAACAGAACTGTAAGAAGACACTTCCAGCAATTGTCAGAACTCTCAAGGCTGACATGCAAGTGGTAATTGCTTGTACATGTTTTGATTATTTTTCAAGAATTAAATCTGCAGAATATTCACGTTAAAACACATAAAAGTAACAAGTATGCAACATTTTCAAGGATTTTTATAGACAGAAGTTAGATTGTTACAAGAAAACTGAATCCAGTAGCTAAAAACTGATTTCATTTTCAAATTCAACAGCCACAATATAGCAAAGTAGACTAACCACATTCTTTATAATAAAAATGTTGTTGATCTTTGTCATCATAGTAGTGCATTTGCATTGAGATGTAACAAAAAGCACAATAAAGAATAATGATGAAATGAACATTTATTTATCCATCAATACATTTGTGTGTGTATCACAGTGAGGTCATGCCATGCAGTACCTACTTTGAATAATGTATACGGCATTTACATTGATTTTGGTGCATCTATAGACAGCAGTTGTGTACCTTATTTGTGAAATGGGCTGAGGTTGCTTGGTTTCCTTCCTGCTGTGCTGCAGGTTGCCTCATTTTGATGCCAGAGGATATCAAACTGTTATTCAACAATGGATAACCATTCAGGATGTTTGTTTACTGCTGTAGAATGTGAAGATGCATTTACATTGTTTTTGAAACAGGATCATAAACAGTGAGTGAAGAATCATCATCGTGTGAGTTGTTGATGGTAAATTAGAAAAATATAATTATGGTGATACTAGTATTTAAACACAGTATGGGCAGAAATCTAGCCAATTTCCTTAGAAAATTGCTCTAACATTACTGTTCGACAGGTGGTGATCTTGTATGGTATTTGAAATGCTTGGAAATTTTTGAAACTAGATTTCCTGAAAATACTTGAGAGGTATATCTACACTTACATGGATACTCTGCAAATCACATTTAAGTGCCTGGCAGAGGGTTCATCGAACCACCTTCACAGTTCTCTATTATTCCAATCTCATATAGTGCGCGGAAAGAATGAACACCTATATCTTTCCATACATGCTCTGAGTTCCCTTATTTCATCATGGTGATAGTTCCTCCCTATGTAAGTCAGTGTCAACAATGTATTTTCGCATTCAGATGAGAAAGTTGGTGATTTGAATTTCATGAGAAGAGTCTGTCGCAACGAAAAATGCCTTTCTTTTAATGATATCCAGCCCAAATCCTGTATCATAGTACACAAGCATTGTTACACCTAACCATGAAAGAGATGAGCTAAATCAGTGACCTGTTGGGTATATGCATTCCTTGTGAGTACCTTCTTGCTCCACATTTCCAACCTCCACCAACCCATCTCCCTTTTCTCTCTGATGAAGGAACTAACAGTTTCAAAAAGCTATGATAGGTTTTTACTTTTCAGTATATGTCTGTTTCAGTACTTAGAATTTATCCATCTGACTATAAGGTCTGGTTACAGATTCTGTCTCCTTATAATTTTCTCATGTGCATTTTTCTTCTGATACAGTATTCAGTTTCAGTGAGTTTCAGTATCAAGGTTTTTTTTTAGCTACTGAATGTTTAAGTAGACTATTACCAGTATTTAACATAAATAACAATAAACTAAATACCTATTCCACGATGTTTCAGGTGACATTGTACTTTTGGCTGCCACTTCCGGCACACTCCGGAAGGTTGCAGAAGGTGAATCATAGTTTCTAGGTATGTTGAGTATGTGGAAAGATATCAGAGATGTGTGAATTCATACTGAGGCACAAAAACTTCAATGGTATTAGTATATGTTACCTATTATCTAATGGAAATGTTAGTACATTCTTGTTATCCATTCTTTGTTATCTACCCTGCAAGCTTTCCTACACATTAGGAATTTTTCAATACTACAGCTGTAATAACATATTATTGTCATCTCTGCAAGCTTATTTAAACATGATAAAGTTTTACACATATTATTACTAATAACAAATATTGATGGATGTTGGTATGTTGTTTGTTTACGAACTGTTGCTATGACTATGATATGGTTCACTTGGTGTTACCAGGAACAAACATATGTACTCTGATGATCTGATATTTCTATTACTACAATTTCAACATAAATGTGTATATGTAATTAGCATATTAACATGTAGTGTTGTTAACTTATTTCATTTTCACTGTCTCAAATTATGTGGTGTTCAGAAGTTTGTCAGATTTAAATGTAGAAACTATCAATAAAAATATTAAACAAAGGAACAGTTTTTGTATTTTTAATAGTTTGCTACTGGTAGAAGCGGACCTTGGGGAAGATCAGTTTGGATTCCGCAGAAATGTTGGAACACGTGAGGCAATAGTAATCTTACGACATATATTAGAAGAAAGATTAAGAAAAGGCAAACCTACATTTCTAGCATTTGTAGACTTAGAGAAAGCTTTTGACAATGTTAACTGGAAGACTCTCTTTCAAATTATGAAGGTGGCAGGGGTAAAATACAGGGAACGAAAGGATATTTACAATTTGTACAGAAACCAGATGACAGTTATAAGAGTTGAGGGGCATGAAAGGGAAGCAGTGGTTGGGAAGGGAGTGAGACAGGGTTGTAGCCTCTCCCCGATGTTATTCAATCTTTATATTGAGCAAGCAGTAAAGGAAGCAAAAGAAAAATTTGGAGTGGGAATTAAAATCCATGGAGAAGATATAAAAACTTTGAGATTTGCCGATGACATTGTAATTCTGTCAGAGACAGCAAAGGACTTGGAAGAGCAGCGGAACGGAATGGACAGTGTTTTGAAAGGAGGATATAAAATGAACATAAACAAAAGCAAAATGAGGATAACGAAATGTAGTCAAATTAAATCGGGTGATGCTGAGGGAATTAGATTAGGAAATGAGACACTTCAAGCAGTAAAGGAGTTTTGCTATTTGATGGTCGAAGTAGAGCGGATATAAAATGTAGACTGGCAATGGCAAGGAAAGCGTTCCTGAAGAATAGAAATTTGTTAACATCGAGTATAGATTTAAGTGTCAGGAAGTCGTTTGTGAAAGTATTTGTATGGAGTGTAGCCATGTATGGAAGTGAAACATGGACGATAAATAATTTGGACAAGAAGAGAATAGAAGCTTTCGTAATGTGGTGCTACAGAAGAATGCTGAAGATTAGATGGGTAGATCACATAACTAAGGAGGAGGTGTTGAACAGAATTGGGGAGGAGTTTGTGACACAGCTTGACAAAAAGAAGGGACCGGTTGGTAGGACATGGTTTCAGGCATCAAGGGATCACAAATTTAGCATTGGAGGGCAGTGTGGAGGGTAAAAATCGTAGAGGTAGACCAAGGGATGAATACACTAAGCAGATTCAGAAGGATGCACGTTGCAGTAAGTAATGGGAGATGAAGAAGCTTGCAGAGGATAGAGTACCATGGAGAGGTGCATCAAACCAGTCTCAGGACTGAAGACCACAACAACAACAACAACAATGGTTTGCTAAATTTCGCTTGTAGTTCTATGCATAACCTACCTTTAAACATTCTATATGCATGAATGTTTCCTTCCTGAAGGTTACCAAATTATAGTAAAAAATAATTGCTGTTTGTCAATACTACACATTATCATTTCAATGAAGCTAGTGAACTTACAAATTGAACACTTGATTTTCTGTCAAGTTAGTTGTCTTCATAAAATTTCGATATGATTCGTTAAAGTAGTGAAGATTTTGAAATTTGAAACGGTGTGTGGGTGCAATGGAACAGAATCCAGCTGAGAACTGAATTAAACTGTGGGGAAGAAGAAAAAAAATTGCAACTGAAGAATGAAAGCTGCGATGATAGATAATGCTACTGATTTATTTTTCACAAATGTATTAAAACAAATTAGAAATGTTGCTGTAATTGGAACCAACTTATAACAATGAAAGATTGAAGTCTTATTTGAAACAATAGCATGCTAAAGAAAAAAATTAAACAGATAACAATGAATCTATGGGATTCTGTATACGGGTTATAATACACGTAATAAACAGTTCCCAAGTTTTCTATATACACATGTATATTACCATAAAGTCTGATACACAAGAACACTGCATGAAGTACAAAGGCAGATTGAATTAAATGTACAGGATGGGGCGTATGGGATAGGGGTGGTGTTATGAAATCAATAGGCCATTTATTGGTGAAAGCTTGTTAAAAAGAGGTCACATAGGCCTAGGGAGGTGAGGGTGAGCGAGAGCATAGAGTTTGGCAAAACATAGTTCGCAAAGCGAACGAAAGTTGTTGTCTGTCAAAACCAAGTCCACAGTGCCGCAGCACCGGGAGAAACGGGAGATGTTCACTGCTACAGGGTGTGCGCCCAACTCACGGGTGAGCAAGAATACAAGAGAGCAGGCCCGGCGATGGGTGGCTGGGTATATTCGATTCACCATGTGGCTTCCTTCGCCCTGACTGGTCGGGACCGAGAAACCTGCGGGGGTGGCTATGGAACTTATCAGAGCCTTGCCTGCTAAGCGACGCCTGGGATGGCGTTACCTTATAAGCGCATGAGGGAGGCGCATGATCAAGGTGCCCTTCCTCAGTGCTGACTTCCTGTTACTAGACCATGGGACAAAAGAATTTACAGGCAGCTAACACTGCCCGCCATGGCTTGGCCGTAATGGAAAAATGAATTTACCGTTTGAAAGCTCATATAATAAAGTTAAATCCCATACTGTTTGGCTCATCCTTTACATAAACATGTTGGCTCATCAGAGCAGTTAATGTTCCAAAGATTGTAATTTGTGTGGTCGATGTGACCTATCGATGCCAACAGACCCCCCCCCCCCCCCCCCCCCCCCGCAGTATGGAGGACGGCCTATGAACCAGAAGGGGAGGGTCATGTAGGTGTCAGTGTCAGCATGAGTGGTGCGAGGTGGCAGGCGCACAACCGGAAGCTCCATCTCTGTCAGGTCGGCGTGCGAAGGTGCGACGAGTGGCCGCCGGTCCAACTCGTAATCTGAAAACCAGCAAGGGGGGGACAATGTGTCGGCCGACTCAGGAGTAGCAGTATGGGAGAGGAGGCGGCATGTGAGCGTGCCATCCCCAAAGGCATACTGACCTGTCTGAAGAAAAGAAAGCTCGAACATGACGGGTCGCACTCTTGTGGGAGGAACAAGCTGTACGCTATCTTGACGTTGAGTTTCTTGGTGAGGGTTGGGTCTGTGCTGTCGGTGAGCAGTACAAGCACATGACTATCTAACATCGTAACTGATATGTTGTAGACACGGTCAGGTGGTATGTTGCAGTGCAAAATGAAGGACGGGGTGTCCATGTCACTATTACCTGAACTGTCTTCAAAACCTGGGGATGATGATAACATGCCTGAGGAACCCGCGAACTGTGGTAGTGACTCGTTGGAGGGAGAAAACCCAACTGTAGGTTGAACAGACTTATTAGGGGATTTGTCAAAAGAACATGCACTTGGGCAGTCTGACTGGAACGGAAGAGGGGTGTCGGAGTCTACGAAGGCAGGCTGGAGCCTGTGTAGAAAAACAGTTTGTGAGTGATCTTTTATCATATTTCAAACGTCGTCTCACCCCTCCAGAGTACTTTGAAGGGGCCAGGGTAAGGGGGTTGTAAGGGTTGTCTGACAGAGTCGTCCCTGAGCATGACATGTGAACAAGTGCTGAGTGCAGTCGACACGTAAGTGTCAGGTGGAGAATGACGGACAAGTGGGTGTAGCCGGGTGTTTCTAAAGTGTGCACACATCCTTCTGATAAAGTCTGGGAAGGATCCTCAGGATCTTGGGGGAGAATTAGTTCCCCAGGTAAAACCGGATATTCACCGAAAACAAATTCGGAAATTGTCCCATGTAAATCTGATTTAAATGTAGAACGTAAGTGTATCTGTAGGACGGTAGGTAACTTGACAGACCATACTGCCCACAGGGTGACGTCTGGCATTGTGTGTTCACTCACAAGTAACCTGAGGTGGAGCCAAAGTTGTGATGGAGTGTGGTCCCCCAGGTGCTCCTTGCACAGAATCTTGATTATCAATTCCTGTGGCAAGCAGGCAGTTCCATCAAATATCGTTTTCTTGGCGAACTCGTACTTTGTTGGTGGTGGAGGCGAAAGTAGGAGATCACAAATTAAATCTGAGTGACCGTGAAGGTGTGTGACCAAACATAGGAACTTGGAGTTGTCATCCAAGAGGTGCTCCACCAGTGCAAACCATGAAACTGCATTGTCCTCGTATAGCAGAGGTAGCTTGGGTAGGCGGCCTGGAGGTGGATACGGAGGTGGCTTTGGTGTGTCTTGAAAGGCCTGCAGTCGCACTGCACAAGAGTTCATGCTGGGATCCTTCATCACTGGAGCAGAAATGTTACTAGCACACACGTTCGGAACAATGGCTGGTTGTAACGTCTCTGAAGATGCCCAAAAACACGATGCGACAGGTACATTCGTTACCATAGAAAAGAATGGATGAGCGGCGCTTAATGAGAGCCCATAAAGTGGACTGGAAATTGCAGGAATAGCACTGACATTGTCCAACTCAGTAATGTTGTGTAAGGCCAGTGCGGCAGACTGAGACGGGACTGTGGAAGGAGTGAGGGGTTGTATGGTCGGAATCGAGGCCCCCCATTGGTCAGGGGGGGTTTGTGAGGAGGGGGGCCTGGAGCTTAAAGTGGCAACAATGAGAGGTTTCCGCGCGTAGCACTGTCATAGTACAATGTTGCTGGGTGAAGAGGCTATGTTGGGTGCACTCGTACCCATGTGGTCGCGAGGCTGGGCCGCCGATCTGGTGGTTTGTTCTGGTGAACTGGAGGCATAAAAATGTCTGTTACTCTTTTGTGAGAAAGGCAAGGTTCGCATAGCTTGGTAATAGCTGACTGCATGTACATTTTGCACAAATGGAAGCATTGCACATGGCACTACTGTAACCGACGTCGTGGCACGTAGAGGATCAAAGCACGTGTGTGAATTTTTGACCCTTTGAACTTCGTATGAGCGATCGATCGTCACACTATTTAGTAGATTGTCCACTTCACTTTTCACTTGTTGTTGTGCGTAATTCAGTGAAACAAAACCTGAGTCCATTGTCTGAGATAACTGTGTAAAACACAGCCATGGGAAGTTGGAAGCAGATGTGCAATAAAAACGTAACCGTATATGGTGCTGGAGTGAGTACCACTTATGTTACAGAAGGCAACATGGCTATGTGAGAATGGCAGCAGCAACCGAAAGTTAGTCATCATTTGGCTGGAAGTTCATGGATTTTAAACCACATGACACTGCTGGAAGCTTGAAACAATTTTACAGTACATATTCGTGCAAAACCATGCATTCGTATATTCTTCTGTGCAATCAAAAAGTTCCTTTATGATGAAGAAAGCCATCTCTTTAAGTCAGTTTTGTTGATCATTTATGAAGGTTTCTAATGAGGTAGTTTGTGCTTCTGGCGGCAGTGCAATGAATAGTTTTGTTCCAAGGTATGTAGAGCTATAGTGAGTCTTGTGAAGTACTGGTCAGTCTTTCCATTGTGATGTGTATTGTGGCAATGAAATGATTGCCTTAATTTGTAGATTGCTTGGTTTTCTTTTGTGTAGATTTGACAACTAAGTGTAAAAAATGATGGGACTGTTGTCACACCTGGCTTCTTGAAAAGTGATCTACAAACTACATTGATTTGAAAATACATGCTACAATCTGATAGTCTTTTTCTGCCACATAAAAATTCTTTTTTGCCCCAGTGGAGCTGCCCAAAGCAATATGAAGTAGAATCTGTGTGGAGGTTCCAAGTTAACTTGGAATCCAAGTGTGCATCCAGAATAACAATAATTGATGGTATTGCATAAACTAAAAATTATATTTTAAGTTTTATTCTGTCTTATAGTGAATTCATTGTTCTTAAAACAGTCACTAGAAATTCTTAGGTTGGCTTTGCATTGTTCCTTTTGGTCCTCTGTGTCATTTCCAGTTGCAGTTGAAGTGGTATCATCAACATACAGAAAAGATTCTTGTGGCATGATACTAGGTAGGTTATTAATGAAAACAGTAAGGGGCCCACTATGCAACCTTGAGACATTCATCTTGAAACATAGAGTAATCAAGAGCTCATATCAATTAAGTGCACTTTTTGTTTCCTATTGTCAACATATCATTCTATAAGAGTGAATTCCGTATGTTTAATGCCATAACACTTGTCTATTAAAATCTGATGACTCATAGGGTCAAATGCCTTGCTCAGGTAAGTCAGTAGGTCTTCAACAAATGATTGTGCTTCAATTGTGAAAGTAGTAGATACAACATTTCTAACAGCTTTCAGAGTAGATGAATTTTCCCTAAAGCCAACTAAGTGTTTGTCAGTGTTCCAGTGCAGGTGAAATGTTTTTAAATTTGTTGCTACATGCAAAAGAATTGGTACAAGCCATAGGACAATAGTTATTAATACGGTTGTCTCATTTTTTATGTAAAGGCCAATTGCAGTTATTTTTAAGCAGACTGGAAAAGAACACCTCATAAAAATCCAAAATTTTTAGTACACAAAGTGGCTGTACAATAATGTTTGCTATCTATTCAATATCGGAATTCGACAGATCATAGAAGGATCCTGATTTCTGCTACTGCAATATCAGTTATATCAATTTGTGTCCACTTTGATATAGATGTTGCGGAATTGTTGTGCAACATGATTAACTATTTTCTACGTGTTGATCAACACCTGATTTATAGTCATCATTTTGTTAGGTTGGGTGTTCTTTGTTACTAGAATTAATAAAGAAGTTACTCATTTCATTGGGAGTCATATTGGTAGTCAAGTGGTTTTATTATTGTTAACAAGTCCTGATTTTATTACTCTGCAAGCAGCCTTACATCTTTTGTGATTGCTGAATACAGTTATCATTTCCCAATCCTTTCTGTTTTACAATTTGTGATCTGTACTACTTCATTATTTGAAGGTACTGAAAGTCTGTCTTCTTCACTATTCTTTGATCTTTTATAATGACTGGCGAGCTGTGTTCTTAATGTTTCGATGCCAGTTGTGAATCATCAGACTTCTTTGATTACTTTTTCTTGGTGTCCCCTTGTGTCTTTAATACTTCAGGGCAGCACTTATTAAACACCATAGAAACAAGATTGACAAAGCTGTAAAAAGCTTCAACAACATTTGTAAAGTGATGCAGGAAGTTGGATCATTTTATCATACACTGCTGTGATCTGAAAGCATTGATAGGAGTACCTTTAACTATCCTAACGTATTCGGGTTATTCACATTGCCTTGTGGGCTTTTTTGTCAGCAATTTTAACTGTATCCTTTGAAAATCTTATAGATATCAAATGTACCAATATATGATCATTAGGATAAGTGTGATATGAAGTGTTGACCTCAGGTGTCAGGCTACCACTTTGACAGACTTACATCAATTTTGTAAAATTCTTATTTCATTTATCTGATCATTTTAAAGCTCAATTTATTATACTGTCATTAATTTCATCAGGCCTCTGTTCTAGTTAGACTATTACTAATTTATACATGACCATAAAATAAACAGTTCCCATTTTGTAATTTCAGACTCTCTCTCACAAGAAGTGAAATTAGCTTTTCATTTGTATTTATGTAAAAAGTACATGTACATATCAGGAACATTTTCCAACTAATGATCTTCATAATATAAGCAACTTTATGAAAAACATTGTGGATGAACTGATTTTATGAATTTCAGTATTAAATGCTAAAAGCCGTGTGAAACGTAATACTGCAATGTGAGAGAAACAAATTAATATGTAATTCCACGATGTCAGTGTGTACACACCAACAAGGTTTGGACTATAACCCATAAAATTTCTGTTTGTAATAATGAATGACGTAATCAGTGCCTGTTAAAATAACATAAGCAGTGGTGAATCAGCCATCAGGGTATCAATTTTTCAACAGTTTCTGTGAGCCATTTTTGTAACCATATTATGCAGTAAACATGTAATTTTGGGAGAGAAACATCATGTCAACCTGAACTTTTTGAAATTTCTCTTGGTACCACCAAATCATTAGCTGCACTATCAAGAACTCTGAAAGTTGCAGCAAATTATGGTGGAGTAGACACTTGCAAATTCTTTTACAGGCACCACAGCATCGGAGATCACCAAGAAATGAATGCGTGTTTGCTATTAACTTCTGTGTCCTATTTCATTTCAGATACATACACCCTATTTCATACAAATTTCTTTCTATTTTTATTATAGCATTGTTCGGAAATGGTAGGTGTCATGTTGGACTGTTATTTGCATAAAACATATTGTGTGACCTGAGTACATTGAGCAAGTATAAGTGCTTTGTTGTTGTAACCCTAATGTCAATGTTAATATCCCCAAAGATTAAAAGTTTTTGTTGATTGTTCCCTTGACGCCAAAGTTTGGGTCATCGTCACCGCACTTTTTCATGGAGCCGTCACAAAACATCACAGTAGTATGCGGAATTCACTGTTTGGTTGGGTGGGACAAATTCTTTGTGCACAATTCCCTTGGTATCAAAGAAAATGATGATCATGCTCTTCACTTTGCTCTTCACCTGGCTCACTTTTTTCAGTCTTGCAGAGCCCGGACTCTTCCACTGGGACGATTGTTACTTTGTACCTGGGTCATAACTGTAAACCCTGTTCTCGTCACCAATGATAACCCATGACAAGAAGGTTATATCACCAGATGCAGTGTCACGGAGGTCCGTGCACACTTCAGCCATCATAAAATTACCCCACACCAAACACAGAGTATTACGGAAATCACTGTGGACATGCAACACGACCTCCCAGCTGAATGCTGCTCCTTACACTGACTTATCAGATATGCAGCTCTCACCACCTAGCAGTGCAAAGATCTACTACTCCTACTTTCTAGATGGCAGCACCAGTCCCGAAAATTTTGGATTCCACATTGTATACTGGAATTTTCACTGTGTATAGGCATATGCTATCCTTACAGCATTATATCCAACTTATTATGTATATCTCCACCTTGGGGAATGAAAACCACATTAAAATAAGTGGTATGTCACTAAGGTGGTCATTATTTATATATTTTTTTATAACTGGCTACAACTGTAGGGCCTTACATTTGTTTTAGTGCAGTACTAGTGTGCTACAATATAGCCTGCTTCACGTAAGATGCCGCTTTTCTGTGCATACAGAGGGAGTGATAGGGAGGTGTGGAGGGAATGAGGTTTGCACATGTATGGCAACAGAGAGCAGGCAAATAAGGTCTGTGTTGCCAAACTGTGTTGCTGCGGACAACAGTCATGTTCATTTGCCTTCAGTACATCGTATTATACCTCCAAATCTATGAGGGAATATTACATTTTAAAACCGATTTCGATCATTCGTCTATATAAGAGAAATCTTACTTGTGAATCTTGCCGTTGTGGCCACTGCTCTACAGCAACTGTCTGTGTGACTTTGGAAGGCAAGAATAGTTGATACAGCTGTGTGAAGGCATCAAGAACAATTTTTCTCAAAACCACAGTTGTCTAATGACAAGATCATTGAAAAAATTGCAATAATTGCCATTTATTGCAATTTGAACTGTATAATAAGTAAAAATGTAATACATAACAAATTAAACTTCAAACTGAAACCATTATATCTGTTTGACAACTGCTTGAATGTGTATAATGTGCATATGTGGGTGTGTTTCACTGCTGTTCAATGTAAATCACTAGGTATAAAAAAGAATTACTGGTAGCAAACACTAGTGAGAAAGACTATTGTAAAAATGGTCAGTATGTTGTTATATTTTTCAGTGTCAATAGTCATTATGAGTTTAAAATAACTCGGGCAACATTACGGTGGGAGAAGACATTTATGATCCGTTGAACAAGCTAATAATTAACCATCTTCTGTGAATAACTCAACAGAATGCTGACTGATAAAGTCTAAAACCACCGATATTTCAACAGGTACCCTCCCTTCCAATTTAAGTCATTTTACAAATCATGCCATGAAAATGACAGGGGTTTGCATGTCAAAATACTGGAGTTTTTGATAAATTTATCCAGCTGCATTCTTGCAAGTAATAAAACAGGCTTGGAAAAGCTTAACTTCTCAATGGGCAATGTGTTGAAAATTGCAGTCTGAATACTTCACAGAATACATAATCCTTATCAATAAAAGCTAGGAAGTTCTCATGTACTGTGTATGCAATTGATATGTTGACAAAAGTGTTTTTAAAAATGATTCCTTAAAACTAATAAAGATCATTATTTTACTTTGTTTCAGAGTCTCCATCTTAATACTATCTGCTATCTGAGTTCATGTCAGAACCACCTGATTATAAATTTACGGTGATACATTCAAGGCTTTTATCTGTCTTCACCTCCCTGTGAAAGTCTTATTTTTGAAACTTTTCAGCATGACACACATTGTGTACCCACACTGATGGGGGATGCTGTCCATTGTTTCATGCACAAGCCTTTCAGTGTCTATTATCTTGAAAGTTTTTTTTTATTCACATAGCTTGTAACCTGTGTGCAAATTAATTCTATTGGATTATGGAAATGGAAATGAAGTTCCATGCTTCTTGACAGTGTCGGGGAATGATTGGGAGACCCACACTACCATAGTAGGCAAGGTCCTAATGGAGGTGGTTTGCCATTGCCTTCCTCTGACCATAATGGGGATGAATGATGATGATGATGATGATGATGGATGATGATGATGGATGATGATGATGATGATGATGATAGCACCACCCAGTCATCTCGGGGCAGGTGAAAATCCATGACCCCACCGGGAATCGAACCCAGGACCCAATTCTCGTGAAGCAAGAACGCTATTGCGAGACTAAAAGATGCAGACTGTTGGATTATACTGACAGTAATATGTGGGTAAATGCAAGAAAGTCAAATTTGTGCATTCTGTCATGTGGCTTTTATAAAGTAATGAGCTGCTTTATAAAGTAACTGCTTTATAAAGTGATGAGTATGCTTCTATGTTCAGCATGAGCCTGGCTTTTATTGTCTGGATTTTTTTTTTTATTTTTCAACCAGAGCACAGTATTCCCTTCCCTGGTGCTCGTACTTTGTCATTTCTCTGTAACAGCTGAATGATAACTGGCACAGTAATTACAATGACTGACTTCAAAGCTGCGTATGGCAAGAATTTTTCAGTGAATCACTTCTTGAAAGTGACAGCATTTATTTCTGAATGGTAGTCACTGCTGTTTTTCATACACCTAAATACAAGTTTACTCCCAGGAACGAAATCAGAAGAAGAGACAACATCCATAATAAATATCTGAGAACCTTTTCCTAAGGGAACTTTAAAACTGCCAGTAACATCCCTCATTTTCCAGCAGGCATTCATGGAATGATTCTGATTGATCCATGTTTCATCAAGGCAATGCACTGCAGAACTACCTCCTCCTCTTGTATCGTGCATCTTTATAACAAACATGCTTTGTACTGCTTCTGTGTCACTTGTTTTAATTAAAAACTCTACTTCACTTGTTTAAAACCTATGTTTTTTAAAATTAGTTACACTGATGAAGTACTACCTTTGAAGCCAATTTGCTCAGGCATAACTGTAGCAAGTTTTTATGATGTTGAGTATTCATTTATAAACATTTCAGACACAGAGCACTTTAAAACATTGTTGTCAAAAACATCTATTTGTGTTACAGATATCCTGCAATTTTGATGATTTTCAGGTGACACAAAAACAAATTTTCCTAAGGTTTCTACAACTCTTGCCAATACATACTTGTGCAGTTTGTTCTTGATTCTTCAAAATGTCAAAAATAGAAGTGTCACTTTCAGATTCACATTTGAAGAAATTATAAATATGGGACATTAACCTCCTTGACTGCTTGTGAAGCATGTACATCTACAGGATTACTCTGCAATTCACAATTAAGTGCCTGGTAGAGCGTTCATAGAACCACATTCAAGCTATTTCTCTACCGTTTCCCTGTCGAACGGTGCACAGCAAACACAAATGGTATTTTCACAATCTGAGGAGAAAGTTGGTGACTTAAATTTCATGGGAAAACACTGCCGCAATGAAAAACACTTTTTTCTCAATTGCCACCCTAATTCGAATATCATATCCCAGAAAGTATCTTCCCTGTTTCATGAAAATACAAAATGAACTGCCCTTCTTTGAACTTTTTCGATCAGTTCTATCTGCTGTGGATCCCACACTTGACATCAATACTCCAGAAGAGGACAGAAAAGCATAGTGTAAGTAGTCTCTTTAGTAAACCTGTTACATTTTCTAAGTGTTCTACCAATAAATGGCAGTCTGGTTTGCTTTCCATGCAGCATTATCCATATGCTAGTTGCATTTTAAGTTATTTGTAATCGTAATGCTTAAGTGTTTAGTTGAATTTACAGCCTTTATAATTGTGTATTTTGTCCTGTAAACCAAATTTAGTGTATTTCTTTTACTACTCATGTGGATGACTTTACACTTTGAACTGTTTAGAGTCAGTTGCCACTTTTCTCACCACATAGATAACTTGTCTAAGTTGTTTTCTAATGTGTTTTAATCTCTGATGACTTTATAAGATTGTAAACCACAGAATCATTTGCAAACAGTCTAAGAGGGCTGCACAGATTGTCCCTTAAATCCTTTACTAGATCAGAAACAGAGAAGCAGCTGTAACACATCCTTGCAAATGCCAGATATCACTTCTGTCTTACTCGATTTTCAATCAATTACCACTTACAGTGAGCTTTCTGACAGGAAATCATGAAACTAGTCACATGACTAAGATGATACTCCATAGGCATGCAACTTAATTAAAGTTTAATTGTGAGGAACTTCACGTTTATTGCCGTCACATGACATTTTCATTTAAAAATCACTCTAAAATGTTTACAGATATACATTCACATCTACACTTCTACAAGAAATTAGTATCAACATCTGAGTGAATAATTCGGTCACTCTGTGAAAGAGACTGCATTGTCACAAAATGCATCAACATCACAGCATGTGGGAGACAGATTCTCGCGCTGCAGCTTGTAACTCACGGCTAGCCATTCAGAAAGAGAATTAATCTTATTGACTGCTAGCAGTTAATGGTGGAGATGTGCAGAACTGCTGAAAAACCTTCCAACATGACGCAAGCTATAGGGGTTAATTTTGCCAGCCGTACACACGTTATATTTTAGAACAAAACAAAAAATTGATCATATTAGAATTTAGTGGGTACCTATATTTTAAATCTGATACTATCAATTATGAGGTATGATTTTGCTTGTAAAGATAATTTAGTCATTTATTAACACAGTCCCATTTAAAGATAGTATAATTTTATTGAACTATGTAGCATACACAATGATAGCTCCACTTTCTCCTGATCTTTGCTAAACATAATCATTGCTATTGTGCTCATTGTAATACAAATGTAGAAGGATCTATCAAAATAGAAGCAATTCTTTAGCACAATTTGTTAGCATCTTTGATATCAAGTGGATAGCTGTTTAAGAGTCCAATAACCAATTTGACAACTGTAATGCATATGTTTGATATGTACAGCACATTGTCACTTTAAGAAAATAGAATTAAAGTTACATCTGTGGTTCCTCTACTACATAGTCTAAAAATTCATGTTTCTGTTTTGAAGCAGACAATAGGTCATCATTTCTGAAATATAACTTGTAGCTTTCCTCTATCTAACTACCCTAATATAAAAAGAATTGGACAACAAATATTTATAATTAATTTCAATCAATCTTGACAGCATATTGCCTTTATTTAGCATACATTTTAACCAGTCATAAATTAAATAATAATATTTGCAGTGTGTTGTAGAAGCACCAGAGGCACAAATTTATGTCAATACACATGTTAAGCATTATAGTATTCCATTTAACATTTTAAATGCAGCCTATGGCAAAAGGCACAACTGTGGCACTATAAAGATGCTGTCAAAAGGAAGTCTTTCACTTGGCAACGAGAACTTCATATTCTGGGTATGCTATCTCCTGACCTCCATACGGAATGTAACAGACTGTATGACTCGCTTGGACCTGCAACACACAAACATTTAAAGCAGTTAACAAATGTATCAGTACTTTAGGAACACTACCACTTTTCAAACTGATATTTATGTAAAGGTATAAGCCCCCTGAATTTTTGTTTTTCCCATGATTCAACCAGTATATAATTTAATTTTATATTTATTTTGTTTGAAAACAAGCTTCACATTTTTTGCAGTTTGATAACAATAAATTTCTGACTACTGTGCATGCTAATTGAAGATAAACACTGACAATTGTAAACACATATTTGTGTTTGTAACTTCAGATTACAAACTTAAGACTTTTTCATTGCCACTTCCAACATACCTTTCCAACACACATAGCTCCTTCATGTTGTGCTCTTCCCGTAAAGAGTGGCTCACCATCTTCAGTTTCTCCAGAAGGCAAGGCACCCTCAGGAACTTGGCCCTGGGCAGCTGGCACCCACGCAGCCTCACACCCACACAGTACCTGCACAACGAGGCTCAGATCACGTTAATGCAACGAGGATAAGTTACAAAAAATGTAATTCTATCTTTTACTTCTTTTTGTCTTCCTTCAGAGCAAATGCAGTATGGATTCTTAATCACTGTGTTATATTTAGGCTTTAAATTTCATTGTTTAACAGAATTTTTTGTATAAAAATGAGGCTACAACATAATAATGTGAGACTTTGCAATTTATTGTCCTTATTGTATCAGGGAGAAATGGTGTATCTACATATACACTCTACAAAGGACTGTGAGATGCCTGGCAGAGGGTACGTACCATTATACCATTGTTAGGGTTTCTTCCCATCCCATGGTGGTTGTATATTCCTAGTCATAATTTAAAGCCAGTTTTTGAACCTTTGTTAACAGACTTTTTCAGAATAGTTGATGTCTATCTTCAAGTGTCTTCCAGTTTGGTTCCTTCAGGATCTCTGTGACACACTCTCATGGATAAAAGAAACATATCACTCACACTGCCCTTCTCTGTGTACATTCAATATCCCTTTATAGTCCTATTTGGTACAGGCCCCACACACATGAGTAATATTGTAGAAACAGTCACAGAATTGATTTGTAAGCAATCTCCTTTGTAGATTGATTGCACTTCTCCAGTATTCTACCAATAAACTGAAGCCTACTACCTGCTTTACCCACGACTGAACCTTTGCCATCATTCCATTTCATATCCCTACAAAGTGTTATACCCATGTACTTGTACGAGTTGGACGATTTCAACAATTAATCATTGATATTATAGTCATAGGATACTATATGTATTAGTTTAGTGAAGTGCACAATTTTACATTTTAAAGCAAGTTGCCAATCCTTGCACCACATTGACATCTTATCAAGATGTGACTGAATATTTTTGCAGCTTCTCTCACACAGTACTTCATTATGTATAACTACATCATCTGTATAAAGACTGAGGTTACTATTAACATGGTCTGCAAGGTCATGAATATATAACATGGATAGCAAGGATCTCTGAGACACCCCAAAAGTTACTTCTACGTCTGTTGATGACTCTCCATCCAAGAGAACATTCTGCATCCTCCATACCAAAAAGTTCTCAATCCAGTTGAAAATTTCACTTAATATCTATACGATCATACTTTTGACACTAAGCATAGGTTGGTACAGAGTCAAACGCTTTTTGGAGCTCAAGAAACTCTGTGTTTACCCAACTGACTTGATCCAAAGCTTTCACTACGTAACATGAGAAAAGTGCAAATTGGGTTTCATACGAATTATGTTATTGGAATCCATGCTGGTTGTCATTGAGGAGGATGCTCTGTTCAAGATACCTCATTATGTTTGTGCTCAGAATATATTCTATTGACAAATGATGTCAAGAATACTGGACAGTAGTTTTCGTGGTCGCTTCTACTACCCTTCTTGTAGGCAGGTGTGACCTGTGCTTTTCCCCACGAACTGAGCTCAGATTTTTTGTTTGAGGGATCTACGATATACTATAGTTAGCAGAGTGGCTAACTCAGCTGCAAATTTCTGTATAGAATCCGACTGGGATTTCATCGGACCATGGAGCATTGTTCATTTTTAATTATTTCAGTTGTTTTTCAGCACCACCGACACTAATATCTGTTTCATTCATCTGTTCAGTGGTATGAGGATTGAATCGGGGCAGTTCTCTTCAGTTTTACTTTGCAAACCAACACTTGAAAATGGAGTTGAGCATTGTGAGCTTTTACTTTGCTGCCCTCAATTTCCATTCATGTCTCGTTCGCTAGGGACTGTATACTGACTTTTGTGCCTCTAACAGCCTTTGCAGATGGCCAGAATTTCTTTGGGTTTTGTAAAGTATCATTTGACAGTATTCTGCTACAGTAGTAAGTGAAGGCATTGCACAGTGCTTATTGAAAGTGGAAAACTCAAGTTCAACAGCTGACACCAGAAGACATGACGGAATGGAGTATAAGGAATCTATGTTGGGGTGGCATGTAGATTGGCCTCAACTGTTTAGTAATGTCCTCTGGAGTAACAAGACTGTATTCAATGTGGGAGGTTTTATAAATGAACTCAACAGGCATTTTTGGGTGGAAGAGAACACTGGTGTTATGGTGGAGAACATGCAGCCTGGCTGAACAGTGGCTGTGTGGTGTGGAATGACTGCCACAAATGTCATCAGGCCGTTTATCCTACAGGACACAATGAATGCAGAGCAAGCACATGTGATAAAATCAAAGACATTATTCTTATGCAAGATAGCAAGCACCTCACTTTCCAAATGTTAGTGTACATATGACTGGATGACAGTTTTCAGAATATTGATTGGGAAGACATGGACCTCATGAGTGATCTGCACCATGTCCAGACCTGACATTGTATGGCTTGTTTTATGGGGCTGGGCAAAATGTGATGTGCACTGGATGAATCCTTGCACTCTGAAAGAATTGGAAGCATGGATTCAGAACATTATCAGTAACATCCCATGCAGTTTCCTCCAGATGACTGGATTCCATATCCAGCCATTGGTGATTCCTACATTGAATTTAAAGTAAGCATCCACATTCTTAAAGAACACTGTAAGCATGATATTGATTTCAATAAATTAGCATTGTAAATGTAGAATTTATCTGCCCATTTTCAATACCTAGTTACTTTCCAGATACCAGATATTTGTAAAATGTATTGTGAAAAAAATTCCTGGTAAGAAAATAATATATTCAAATGTCTTGCATGATGCTTAAATGTTCTTGCATGAACAGGAAAAATGTAGTAAGGAAACATTTTCCTTCCATTATTTCATGAGGCGTCAGTGAGAAAGTTCTTTAAGGGTTTGGAATTGTGTGTAAAATTTGTCGGAAGTTGCTAAGTGCTCCCATTCTAAAATGTTAGGTTAATGTAGTCTGTGTAATTTTCGCACCACAAGTTACACTGCCTCAAAACTAATACACAGTTTCCATCTTAAATATACAACTTTTTTTGCTAAAACTAACAGAAGATTATATCTATTAATGAGTAGATTATGACTGTTTTAAATTTGAGTTCAGTCAATAATTATCTGAAAAACTGAAAAATTAAATTTTTTGCCCCTGGAATCCATTAGATAGGCAATCTGGAGTGGAAGATAAGATTAGATGTACTTTACATTCCAAATAAATCCATGGTGAGGAGATCCTCCAGGATGTAGAACATATCAGAAAAATAAGAATACACTATACATATTTACCAAGGAAAACAAATACAATTATCTACCTTCCACAGAGCCCAAGTGAAATAGTACTCCTCATGAATGTGGAGTAACTCAAGAATATTTTAAACATTTTCATAAATAATAAATACCTTGTCACAAAATGTGTGAATGTTCAATGTAATTAGGTGTGTGTGACAATTCTTGGGGTAATATGCAGCCATATGTAAACAGAATTATCATTTTATAACACTCATTTACAATGATTAAATTTGTTGTGTGAAATATGTACAGATGTCAGATTGTACTGATACTGGAGTGAGCAGGTGGCTGCTTTATCATTTAGTAATACAGATAATATTGAAATACTTGCTATTATCTTCAATTTCTAATGCCTGTGTGTTCAATTTATTATATACTATATATGTTTTATTATATGTATAATTTTAAGACTCATTTACAGCATGGAGTAATCAGTAGTGAAACACATTTTTTGCCTGTTATGATTATATATAAAGTTTTTGCTGTGCTTATTAGTTTCCTCTATTTTGTTTATATTTCAAACTATTTGTCAGTACACTTTTGATAGTTTTAGGAGTGTATCTTAATATCTAACTTCTAGGACTGAATATTCCTGTTAACTTCAGGACAGTGTGCAATGTTTACTGTAAATATGACTCTAGGCCAATGGAACATTAATAAGTGTTGTGTCATGATAAACGTCTATGTCATGATGTAAACAATAGTAAAATAAGAGTACTTGAGAAAACAAATTACATAAAGGGAGCATTGCTAGGTGTTATTTATATTTAGGGTGCAAAACTTCAATACCATTGATAAACACATTTAAAATTAGAAAAACTGCTATTTCCTAGCTTCCATAATATTCCCAAATGTATCCCTCTTTCCTCCATGAGAAGGAACGAACAGTTGTAAAAGCTAGGTAATAATTTTTTCTGCTTTTAAATTTGTATAGGTAGTACAGAAATTTCTGAGATCTCTTTCCTTCTAATTTTCTTTCTTTTTGTGGTCACATAAATATTAAGTTATCATTAGAATATAAAAAGTAGCTATTTGAATTAACTACAATGAAGTAGTCTATAAATCTTTTTTCTTGGGTTTGTTGTAGTTCTGGAATAATTAGAATTGTCTGTTTCTGACTTTAAAGGAGTGGCCATGCTGGTTAGATGAAAATGTATTTCCCTACTCTGCTGCTCCAAATGTGTGTATCAATAGGCCAACTTATAGTGTCAGTTTGACATTTTGTTTTGGAAAGTGTTTCCACGGCCATTTATCTACTTTTAATCTTACTTTCTATGTATATTTTACCTTCTGTCCTGAGATCTGACACTACCACCTCCGACCTCAGCAGATGGGGACTTTCTTTCAATTTATACTCTCCTCCCTCCAACAATCACACCTCATTTCTTTGTTACTTCAGTCATTAAGCTGATCTCCCAGTCCAAAATGGGGAATATGCAACCGAGTATATACTTAAGACAATTCTTTTGTGGACATGCATTGATCAGCCAGCACATTAGGACTGCCTTCCTAATGTTCAGTATGTCCACCTTTGGCACAAATAACAGTGGCTACACATCATGGCATGGAATCAATAAGGCCTTAGTAGGTTTCTAGATGGAATTGGCACCACATCTGCACACACAATTCACGTAATTCCCATAAATTCTGGAGAGGATGATGAGCTCTGACACCATAATCAATCACATCCCAGATGTGTTTCTGGCAAGTTGGGAGGCCAGCACATCAATTCAAACTCGCCCCTGTGATTCTCAAACACATTTTCAGCACACTCCTGGCCTTGCGACATGGTGCATTATGTTGCTGAAAAATGCCACTGCTGCCAGGAGACACCATCATCAAGAAGGACTTTGTGGTCTGCAACCAGTGGACGATACTTCTTGGCCATCATGGTGCACTGCAAAAGCTCCACTGGACCCAAGGGTACCAATGTGAATGTTCCTCAGAGCATAATGGAGCCACCAGCAGCTTGTCTCCATCCCATGGTACTGTGTCAAGGAACTGTTCCCAAGGAAGATAAAAATTCATGCCCTAGCATCAGCATGATGAAGGTATTTGGATTAATCAGACTGTGCAACACTGCCACTGCTGACTCATGTGCCTATTTCAGTCATATTTGTCAGTGCCATGGTGTTAATGCTGGCACATAGATGGGTCGTCAGCTGCAAAAGCCCATCGTTAGTATTGTTCAGTGCATGGTGTGTTCAGACACACTTGTTCTCTGCTCAGCATTAAAGTCTGATGTTAGTTCTGCCACAGTTCAGTGCCTGTCCTGTTTTACAAGACTACCCAACCTAGACTTCTGACATCTGTAATGAGGGGTGGCTGCCCAACTCCACAATGTGTGGACATAGTTTCATCTTGGTTTCACCATGTGTCCAAGACACGTGTACGTGTGTGTGTGTGTGTGTGTGTGTGTGTGTGTGTGTGTGTGTGTGTGTGTGTGTGTGTGTGTGTAGCAGTCATTACTTGCCGGGTGATGCTGCTACCAGCTGGATAGGTTTAAATCAATAGGTCAGTGGTCATAATGCTTTGGCTGATCATGGTATATCCACATGTACGTACTTCGTATTCCTCTTTGCCATGTTCTTGACCTCCCCAGGCAACGTAGCAGACTCCATGAGATGGATGTACTTTTCCAGGAATCAGTGCACCCTCATGACGAGCACGACCAACGTACAACTGCTCATTGTCATATCCACCGGGAACAGCCCCTGGTGGCACTTCACCTGCCCTAGCAGGCACCCAAGTTGCAGCACCACCACTTGGAGCAGATGGAAGACTCCAACCAGGTTGAGGAGCTGCCAAAAATAAATAAAAATAAAATAAACATTATTAATAAGAGTAAGACTACTGATAGTGTGACCAAGCAGAAAGCTGTACTGTTGGATTCTGTAGTTTACTTGCTCCCTTCATTATTTCTGATAAATATTTTACACAAAAGACTTTTCACAAATGAGCCTTTTAAACAAGGAGGGAAACATGTGGTGGTGGAAGGGGGGGCGGGGGACAACAGCACAGAGAGTGTAATTCCCATATTAGTCCCAGCTGAGGGAATGGATTTGTAATTCTTACATATCTCTAATTTTTCATTGCAGTATATGTTGTCCCTTTCATTAATTTTATCAGTAGGATGTAGTAAATTATGTTAGCACACTTATAATACAAATCTATTCTGACATAAGAAGCAAAGAGCTAATGTATGCCACCGATAATCAAAATTTTGTTGACTCAGAGTGTAGCATCTCATAGAATATTCCAAAGAAAGTTCACTACAAATGTCATTTCTATTTTTAAATATCCTGAGGTCTTTATATTACAAAATGATGAATTACGCATATTTTCAAAAGGCCCACGCATATCAACTGACAGTGCAGTAAAATTGTGTTAAAAATTTACTTGTATGTAAACTGCCTTACGGATTTACTATTGAAGCTCGTTTCAATTAACAATGGCCTGTTGTAAATACATTCAAATGAAAGCTTCAGATTGGACCAATTACATTATTGTGGCTGTCACAAACCAGTTGCAAGTACAAATCTAAAGATGATTTCATTTAATGCAGCTTGTGTGCTAAGTGAACAATGATATACAACACATTTTCAGATTTTTTTTATGAGTATCTGCAAGAGCAACAGTTCATATGATTTGAAACCATTAGCATGGCTCACCATCCTCTTCACAGGACAGCCTTAGTCTCGTGTAATCAGTGGTTCTCTTATTCATCAGAAAGAAAGAACACAGTATCAATGCTATCTATGCCATTCTTTGACATGGAAACTTACTTTAAGGAAGCATAAAGAATTGTGTACTCTTTACACCTGGAGTGTCAAGAAACATCAGGATATCACTATCACCTTTGATTGTCATTTGATGTTCATAGATTCTTGTGCAAATATTCTCCAGTATTATGATGATTGGTTTTTGGGGCACTCAACTGCGCGGTCATCAGCACTCATACAAATTGCAAATTTTTACTCAGTACAATTTGTTACACAGTCCAGTCTAGCCACTGGCATGATGATGAAATGATGAGGACAACACAAACACCCAGTCCCCAGGCATAGAAAATCTGCAACCCAGCCGGGAATTGAACCCGGGGCCCTGTGATCCAAGGCAACACCACTAGCCACTAGATGATGATGATGCCAACAAATTACTGACTTCATTTGTTTACATGTGCTTTGAGGAGCAAAATGAGTTAACAACAGTGTGACCTAGAAAGTCTCCAGACCTTAATGCTACTCAGCTTTATTGGTATACTCCCATTTGTGTGAAATGGGCTTTCTGCCATCCATGGCAAGTATTTCTAAGGGCTCTCTAAATACTAGGCACTGATACTAACAAGTGCAAATGAATTCTAAATAACAAGTAATGGACCAAGTGTGCCCCACGACACACACAGACAGCCACAGGTAGAGGAAACACATCTCGTTTGCCTCTTCAACTGCAGGAAAAACATACTTCCATTCCATGCTTCTTTAAATCAGAAATGACACAAAGATAACAATTAGATAAGAAATTTGGTTAACAAACTATAACAACATGTCATGTTCATTTATGATAATTATTCCTGCAAATTACCCAGGGGTTAAAAGCAACAGCATTTAACAATGTATATTGCAAAGCTTTTGCACACAGTATTGTTTCATAAACAAAGCTGGTTGCAACTGGAGATAAGTCAATACTGATCTAAAGTCATCTAACTTTAAGTGACTTGATCCACCCAGAAGCTCTTACAAAGGGGGGGGGGGGGGGGGAGGGAGGGGGGAATTACAATGAACATAAAGCAAATATTAACTAAAATCTTTATTGTTTTTTCTCTTAAATATGTGATTTCAGTATTTTACATTTGTGTGCTTTGTACTTTTAACATTCATTCAGTTGAGTAAAAATCTGTAGTAGACTTTCTTTTTATTCTATGCTTTAATTTGTATTGGAACCTTTAATCATTTTAGTTTAAAATACCCACAGTGATCTTCAATGAATGAGATCACCAACCAGAAATGTCAATGTGGGAGAGTTAACAAAAAGCAATTATATGAAAACATAAAATGTGCAGTGAGTCTCACATCAATGTTCTAAAAAGACTTCTTTTTTTTCCTAATTAGGAGAACCACCAATTCTGAAAGCTGAACATATTTCAACTTTTGAACATATTCTATGATACTGCCTCCTTCTATATTAACAAGAATTTATTTTGCTAGTACTGTAATATCACCTCTCTATTTGATTATGAACTTGTATTTATAAGAATTATTTTCAAACAAAAGAAAAAAACTAAAACCCCTGTAGACAAACAACTGGCCAATGAAGAGTAGTAATCTTCAAAAAAGCTTTAGTCTGAGTATAAACTACAACACAAAGATTTTACTCAACAACAATTAATAGAGATGCATATCAGAGCTAACAAATTTGTTAGCTTTCAGAACCTTGGTTGCCCCTCCACAGCTTTCTGCACTGGCCTTTAACAAAATGTTCCTACATATAGTTATTTCCACATACCATAAAGCCCTTGAGATATCTCTGCTTGTATAAAAGAGTGTGCTTCCCCTTTTGGTGGAGACAGGGCAGATGGAAAAAATTCTGCAGCAGGTAACCCTACATTCCAGCCTGCTACATTTACTGAAATAAAGTGCAAAATCTGATGCCTTTTGCAGATATCCCAAGTTTGCTCCTTCCTTAATTGTAGTTTTAACTTTTAATTTAGTATTTAATTAAATACCACACACTACAACATTTTAGTTATAAGTTAGAGAAAGACAGACACCTTTAGTATTGTGTTAACATTTAAAAAGGTTATTTGACTTACCTTGTTCTTCCACCACACTTTAAAATGGAGCATGTAAATTATTTTTGTTTGATTCTAAACTCTGAAGTAGTAGGTTACTGTTTTAATGAAACCATGCATGTGACAGCTTATTTTAGGCTGTAATATTTCCTGCAAGGTGGAAATTATGTATCTGCTCTTTTTATGACAGCCATGCATTAGCAACAGTAAGTACTTCATTAATGTTCCTATGACAAATTCAGTTGCAGAGTAAATGCATTTTAGTTGCTATTCTACTTTCACAGTACTGACAATCTGACTGCTTTTATTCACATTTTACACTAAGCACAAAATATTACAAATTTTTTTTTGTCCCCACATTCACAAGTATAACTTGTGACTATTCTAGTAGCACACAAAAGCTGTTGAGGAACAATTAGGCTAGAACTGCAGAATTTAAAGTTTGAGAGGAAAAAACATTGAGACTATATGAACTATCTAAAACTGAGTCAGTCTCAGTCCACAATACATTCAATCACAAAATGAGTACCAGTTTTCAAATGCAAGAAGGTCCGATACACCAGAATTTTAGTTCAATTGCAGCACACAAAGAAGAAAGATTTTCTGTTAATGAGAGATTTCTCTGATAACCTCAAGCACAAGCCCATGCTGTTGAGGCAGCACATGTTAGTCGATTTCTGACAAATCCCTGGCCATCAGTGGCTGTGCACCCTCTTCCAATACCTGCACGAGGTGCAACTATATGCTGGGGTCCTGTTGACCCTGGAATTGAGTTGCGCACTTTCCAGTGACCAGTTGCCCCCCACGCTGTTCGCACACCATAGTACGAGATACCAAATGGTGCTGGATCACGCCATTCTATCAGCACGATGCCGTCCTTCTTAGCCTGGATCACACCTCTGTCCCACTGTATAGTCAGCCGGCGAAATTCACCATCGTGCAGCAGTCCAGGAGTCTCTAGATGAACCTTTTCAAATTTTTGCAGTGTCACATACAATGCTAATTTTAGGACACCTACTTATTACTGTGTTGCAGGTTGCTTAGAGTTATGACTAATATGTTTATTTTATTTTTTTATAAATGCAGTGTAAGACTATTTTAGTTTGAGAATTCTCTGAATGAAAATCTAATGTATACTGAGTGTATACTTCAGTATAGAGGCAACCAATGGTAGAAATACTACAGCTGTGGGGAAAGTTATTAAAGAAGCAAGTAATTACTTGTTGGTCATAAACAGAAATTATTGACTAGAACAACAGAATAATTTTTATTATATGCAGAAAGAAAGTGGTTGGTTTGTTTAACAAAATTTCTCAGGGGTGGCAGCAAAACTTGTAAGAAATAAGAACTGCAGGATTATTAGCATGGTCTATTGTGAATTTAGAAGGTTAGCATTTGCATTGGACAAATACTGTTTGAAGGTGAAAAGTAAGGGAGAATGAAACACTCACTTATGAAAGAACAGTACTGAATTACTTATTTGGTAATTTAGACAGCTTACTAAATAGTTAACTGAATTCTTGCCACTTTCATTAGAATCTTTTATTATGCTCAAAATCTGACAACATAGTGCTTTTGTTAGAGGACTTAGTACCTTATCTGGCTTAGTGCGGTTGAGACGGATAGCAGATTCTTTGTTGTTCCAGCCTCCCAGAATTAATTCATACATTGGATCTGCCTCACGAGGTCCAGTGGTGAGTGCAACATGGGCATTTGAAGGAGCTTTAACTTCTATCTCCAATGCACCCTTACAAATCGCCAAGAATTTGTACTCCAGGCGGTCAGGTGTATCTACCTTCGAGCCATCTGATAAAACAATTCAAATGTTAAGACGTTTCACTGGTTAGTGTGAATGTTTCTTAAGGCCAAGGGAAATTATTCTCTCTCTTTAAGAAGACAGTGCCAGTATTTTAAAATAATTTCCCGCTCTGCAGAAACAAAAATTGGTTGTCAAGGCTTTTCAATTATTTGTTGTTTCCTTACTTCAGAAGCAAATGGTTTTGTTCACTATTTAGCACATTATGAGTACACTTCTAACACCAGGAAGGAAACCTATCTCAATAAATCTACACCAATCTAAAATTATGTTTGTTCTTGTGGCTTTTTGAAGTATAAATGTCATTCAAAATCTTGTTCCTTTCCACCAGCCTGTTCTACACTATGAAACACGATTAAAACTTCATCACACTGTTCATCAAGATTAAGGCAGTAAGTCACTGTTTATTTTTGAATGGCAAGGAAATAAGTGTATTATCCTATATGTAATTAATGTAATGTATTCCACTATTTTCTTCTTAATTTTGCTAGTATTGTTTATGCGTTGGGGTATATTCGACATACTTGCTAAATCTTTTACAAACACAATTTTAATAGAAGATTACACACTCCAAACACTTTTTTATAACTTCTTTGTGATAATGTTTTAACATTGATATTTGTAAAATTTTGAGTTTCGAGATCTTACTATCACTAGATGACATATTTTCAGGTGTCTGGTCATTTTGATTCCATATTTATACACAGTGCTTGGAGAGCTTTATCTCATTTCCATCCTTGGGTGCTAATAATGAAATCTTTCATGTCATCAAAGCATTCATGTAATCAGCAGCAGATGAGACTGTGAGGTATAGTCAATGAGTGCAACTAAAACCAGTGGTTGCATCTAATGGAGATATGATCTTTATCAATAAAAATTGTTGATAAACATGGAATCATTGACCTGCTGGGCATGAGAATAAAATCATCTTTACAGAATTGTTGGCTGCACAATAGTTTATGATGTTTTCCACATTCATTTGTGCTAGGTGTACTCACCTCATCCCTACCATGATCCAACTGGTGACACACAAATTTTGTTCTGCTTCTTCCATGCAGACCTGTTTCTTTATTTGAAAATGAATACACCATGATGGATGAAAACTTGTGTCGGACCAGGACTTTAACCAAGATTTCCTGCTTTTTGCAAGCATTCAATTTAACCATTAGGCTGTCCAAGCATATCTCCAAGCCTGACCATCTTTCATTGTCACTGATGTTTCCAAAATATATGCGAGTAGCACCACTGGGCAAACAGTTAGTGAAGGACAATGGCTTACCTTGCCATGCCACACAGGATTTGTATAAGAAATGAATTTAATTCATTATTTTACCCCAAATAGTGAGTTGGTTTCATTTCAGTGAATCCAATTCATTTTACTTATATGGAAAATTAAATAGTGTTTCAAACTAAAGATTCTGCACTCCATTTCAAAAACTATTTGCAACACTGATCCAGTATAAAATTCACAATTAAAAAATGTAACAGTGGTATATGAAAAAACCATAAAAAACCTTTATTCACATTTCTGAAAGCAGAAAAATTATTCTAGAGCAGCTTCCATGAACTCTCTTACTGATAATTTCCTATTGCTTTGACATTTACACCAGAAAGACTGCCAACTGTAGGAAATCCAGTATAACTCAACCAGCAGCAGGAATAGATCTCCACCACAAAAAAATTAATTTGTAACTCATTGTTAATGCCTGTGGTACAGAGCTTTCTACAGTTACATTTGATTTACAGTTCTTGTGTGATTAGTATCTCAATTGTTGATCCATGAAATGTGGCACAACATGCAAAAGAAAAATATCTGTATCAGTTAATTACAAGAATTATACGTTTTTTAAGTTTTTTCTGATATTAAATTTTGCAGCTTTTCCTCTGCTCTTTAATGTATGAAATTTACTCCAGTGACTATACAGGGTGTTACAAAACGGTATGGCCAAACTTTCAGATAACATTCCTGAATTAAGCATTTCTGGACACAAGTCCACATAACATCTTTTCCTTATTTGTGTGCGAGGAATGTTTCCTGAAAGTTTGGCCGTACCTTTTTGTAACACCCTGTATAACTGCTAGGTACATAAAACAGAGTATACAAAGAACAAAGGTGTTACATACAGTTAAAAATTTACTTCTTTCTGATAAGTAGAACCTATCACTGATAGTAGAATATTTCTGAATTTATTTTCTCTGCAGCTTTTGAATTTTTTGCTCTAAGCATGTACATAGTCAAAACTTGCAGAGTCTCTGAACAATCTGTTCTGTTCATTGTTTCTGTACTAATTACTGAGCAGGGTATAAAGTGGTTCTAATGAAAATTATGTTCTGCAGTTCCAGCATAGACAACAGCCAAATTACAGCCAATATTGCTATTATATACATAACAACAAACTTCATAGAGCTAATAGCGTAGCTCACAATGCAATTTTAATTAGCTGTGCCTTACCTATTAGCTTTGCTTATTGGAGAATTTAACTGTCTCTTAAGATGGTACTTCTCCACAAATATTAAGATTCGAATCACATGAACAGATCTGAACATGGATTTTCTGGGAAACTTTTGTCTACTGGCATGCAACTGTGCACCTTTCAAATATGCAGTTAAGTGCATCATGCTTTTGTTAGATTCAGTTACCAAATTATTTCTGTACTCACCTTCTAGAAGCCATGAACCACTTGCACCCCATCCCGTACAAACTCCATAGTAACCAATACCAAAAGGTTCTGGATCATCCCATGACATAAATGGGTGGGCTTCACCTTCCTTTCCACAAGCAATTGACCCAGCTGACCAGCGAATCCAAAACCCTCTGAATTCGTCACCACTGAGAATTCCTGGTGTTTCAACTTCTACCTTATCTGGCTTTTGCCTGTTCTTACGAATGATTGACTTGGTGTTTCCCCATCCTCCAATGAAGATCTATGGAAGAATATTTTACTTATGTGTATATATTTTCCAGACTGCTTACAGCAATAAAATATAATCATGGCATATGAATCATTACATCTAAATATTATCAGCTAATAGTAATTGCAATGTATGCTGCTAGTCATTGTAAATGCAATTGTTGAAATAATAAAATCACATACCAGTTTGTGCATTCCAGATTTAATTTGGGAATTCACCATTGATTGATTTTGCTTGAATCATGGAGTAATAGATGTTACAATGGAGTTAACATTATTACCAACATAATCTCAAAATACACACAATGAAGCTGAATGAACTATCTATGTCATTTGCCTTACTAAACTGCACATAAATATCATCTATTTAATTTGCTGCATTTTATTGTACAGATTTTCTTACCTCTTCTTGTTATTACTCAAGCCTATACACTATCTTATATCAGTTTATATCGAAATGTTATCAGATTAGTTAACTGTAGGCATTGCACTGGTTCTATAAAAATAGCAGGAGTCCTGTCCAATGATTGTGATAGTATTTTCTTCATTTCAGCACTTTATGATTGCTTATTAGATTCAAATCTTTTGTATTTTCATATGATACTGGAAAGTTCTGGTTGGAATATAAATGGAAGGTGTACAGATAACTACTCAACCATATAGTTGAGGTGTTGAGCAGCAAAGAGGTACACAAAGAAGACTGAACTTATTGATTAGCCAAGCTTTTCACAGTGTACCAATGAAACTGGGCTTCACTTGTAGGATAATGCAGATGCGCATACAATATGTGATCAAAAGTATCCTGACACCCCCAAAAACACACTTTTTCATATTAGGTGCACTGTGCTGCCACCTACTGCCAGGTACTCCATCAGTGACCTTAGTAGTCAGTGAACATTGTGAGAGCAGAATGACATGCTTTGCAGAACTCCTGAATTTCGAACATGGTCAGTTGATTGGATGTCACTTATTTCGTACATCTTTACACCACATTTCCACATTCCTAAACATCCCTAGGTCCACTGTTTCTGATGTGATGTGGAGTGGAGTGTACAGGATGACCTCGTCTGTTGCCTAACAGACTGCCAACAGTTGAAGAGGGTCATAATGTGTAATAGGCACACATCTACCCAGAAGAAAACACAGGAATTTGAGACTGCATCAGGATTCACTGCAGGTACTATGACAGTTAGGTGTGAGTTGAGAAAACTTGGATCTCATGGTCGAGCAGCTGCTCATAAGCCACACATCACACCAGTAAATGCCAAACAACTCTTCGCTTGGTGTAAACATTGGACGACTGAAAAAACAAGGTACGGCGAATGGCCAGTGAACATCATCCGTCAGTGTGTGTAGTACCAACAGTAAAATTCAGAGGCGGTTGTGTTGTGGTGTGGTGTGGCCATGTTTTTTATGCAAGGGGCTTGCACTCTTTGTTTTACATGGCACTATCATAGCACAGGCATGCATTGATGTTTTAAGTACATTCTTGTTTCCCCCTGTTGAAGAGCAATTCAGGGATGACAATTGCCTCTTGATATCACCGAGCACCTGTTCATAATGCATGGTCTGTGGCATGACAATAACATCCCTGTGATGTACTGGCGAACACAGAGCTCCAACCTGAATCCTACAGAACATCTTTGGAATGTTTTGGAACACCGACTCCACACCAGGCTTCAGCGGCCAATATCGATACCTCTCCTCAGTGCAGCACTCCATGAAAAATGGGCTGCCATTGCCAAAGAAACCTTCCAGCACCTGATTGAACATATGCCTGCGAAAATGGAAGCTGTCATCAAGGCTAAGGGTGGGCCAACACCATATTGAATTCCAGCATTACCGATGGAGGGCGCCATGAACTTTTAAGTCATTTTCAGCCAGATGTCCGGATACTTTGATTAAATAATGTATGAATCTACATTTTTTTGTCAGTTATCTCTGAGGAAGAACATTGTCTGAAAGCTTAGTGAAAACTTTATTTTTATGCTTGCTCAATGTCTCCACTACACAGTAAGTAGTTACCTTTATGCCTCACATTATGTTTTGTACGATTGCTGTCTACAAAAAGAGAGAAGCAGGGAAAAAGATCTCTAACTGTTGAGGATAAAATTTCTGCATTAAATGTAATGAGCAGCTCACCTCATACATCGGATCAGTTTCTGCTGGTCCTGTTGTCAAGGCAATGTGTGCGTCATTTGGAGTTTTCACCTTGAACTGTGTTGAACCAGATGTAACTGGGTAGAAGTTGTATTCCAACTTATCCGGAGTCTGGAGTTCTGAAATCAAATTATTGATCAGCTGTAATTTTTACCTGAAAGTACACTTTCCTGAAGAGGAAGAAGAAGGAGGAGAAATTTATATTTCCTGTGATGTATATTGATAAGAAAGACATCAATCATCAACAACTTCCCTGTACTGCCTAATGTGCTTTTCTTATTTCTGTAAGTCATGATTGATTGATTTATTGAGCACCTGTTTTATCATGTACAATGATATGGGATTTGCCATATGTTACATACAGAAAAAATATGAATAACAACATATTATGTAAAAAATATCAGTGAAAAATCAGAATTAAATATATGGGCAAAAACAATTATAGCTTACATGATATAAATTTGTAACAATATAGGACACGAATAAGTTACATATATTCTGTGTATAGTGGACAGCAACAAGAAAATGATTATAACTGTCTATATTGACAAATTAATTTTTGTGTGTGCATAAAGGAGTCTACCGCACGACACAAGTTTGTATACGAGTGACGTATAAGATAGGTGAAGGCCCGCTATCTTTCTGAAGAATTCATGTATTCATTAACACTGTAAAAGCTATTTCTAATTAACATTCTTTTGAGTTCACTTTTAAAACTGCTCATCTTTTGAATCTTTTTAATTTTTAAGGGAAGAGCTCTACAGAGAATTTTCGGGTGGTATATTGCACTCTTGTTGTACTGGGCCTTCTTATGCACTTCTCTGTGAAAGTCATTACTCTGTCTTCTTGTATAGTCATGGAACTCACTGTTTAAAGAAGAAAACTGGGGGTGACACTTCAGAAAGCATATACTTTCATAGATGTAAATGGATGGAAGAGAAAACACTCATTTAGAAGTTATTTTCAGTTGGAGCACTGAAGAGTGTTTACTGAAGTTAATCAGAAGATTTAGTTTTCACTGTGTCATTGGCAAAAGAAAAAAAAAAAAAGAAAAGAAAAAGAAAAAGAAAAAAAGAAAGGTTCTCTATTACAATACAGAAGAAAATTCTCAAATACAAAAAAAGAAGCTGATGAATTAAGCCATTTAAGTGATCATTTTATTTTTGGTTTGTGGTGTAAATAGAAGTAGCAAGGTATAGTTACTATTACCAAAACTGGGCAATGTTGTTTATTGCTCAGTGTAGTGAAAAGATGTTTGGACTGCATATGATTCAGAAATATGAATCCCACCTTGGTTATTGTGCTTTTTTAATACAAGGCATGCCTTCTTAATCAAAGACTAATATAGTCAAGACAGCTGCATAATAATTTTGATGATGATGGGTGAGGGTTTTTTCCAAAGTTGTCCATGTGATTCACTTTTCTAGAGTAAGAAAGACTTCTTTCATAGAAGTTGTTCCCATGTGATAAGGGGGCACCACTCCCCCCTTCCCTCCAACACACACACACACACACACACACACACACACACACACACACACACACACACACACACAGCTAACTTCCAGAGAGGAAGTAGCATGAAAACTAAATCTCAAAAAAATGGAATCGCTTTTTATAAATTACAAGCTACATTTCAGTTCTTTGTTTAAGGGCCAACCCATCAGGATGCACTTACGACTCTACCAGTGACGCTGTAGCTACATAAATGGGTGAAGATACACATTTCCAGTCTGACAGTAATGGTTAACAACAAATCGAACACTTTCTGTACAAATCCCCCCACCCCCAAAAAAAACTAGGATGAAAGGGGTGGAGGGGGGGGGGGGAACACATTGAGTCCTCCAACATTGATGGAAACCACTGAAATAAACAGCATCTATAGACTCTCATAGCCATAATGTTCAGAGTTTTATTTATAGTCTCAGTGCTACTGTGGAAATTATGACTGTCAGTGTTGAGAAAGTTTGTTATGGCACAGTAATTCTCAAATTTTTGGGCAATTGCTTTCTTTGTAGGTGTTATATTTATATGAATTGCTACTTCTTTGGTATTCTTTCAAAACAACGTAGTAAGGACTGAAGTAAATGAATCACCACTACCATCATGCTAAAACATTTTATATAATATTTCAGTGTTAAAATTGTGGACATCTGTCGCAGAGTAAACGTACAAGTGCTCAGAAGTAAAAGTAATATTTGTAGGGAGGGGGTGGGGGTGGGGGGGAATAACAAGCTATGATATCCCCTCCTCCTCCTCCCCATCCCCTAATAACCAGACTGTGTTCTATATCTGCAAGTGGACACCATAGAAAGTGTTTTGCTGAGTGCACAAATTACCACTACGGTCTGGCTAAATTAAAATAAAAAGGCATTGTAATTCTAAAAAGTAAAGTGCTGATCATGGCTTTGCAATAAGAAGAACATACAAAATGTGTTGGTACACATAACTGTATATTTATGATTCTGTGTAAGGTCACATTCAACTCATTAACAAAAGAAAAACCGTTTCTAATTTTTAAATTTATTAATCATAAGTACTGTAGTTTCATAAAATTAAAAGTTTTGAACTGTGTAAATTCTGATACAAATATACAGATTATATGACACAGAACTGCGTAACTTTTAATGTGATTTAGAGCTTTGCAGATGAGTTGAAACCTTAAGATTGTCATATGAAGGGGCATGGAAGCAATCTAAATGTATCAGCGATTTTTAATTTTGTTCTTTGGATAGAGAGCTTTACTGTCGCAAATTCGCACAGTTTATTTATAAATGATTATCCACGGTGCTACCTAAACTCACTGTTTTACTAAGGCTTAGCTGCATGTAATCTCTCTTGCAGCGGTCTCTCCGCGATATTTTCAGAAATTTTATACATTATATAACTCAGTACATATCTCGAAATATCTCTTCTTATCTTACCGATTCCTAAACTTTAATATACGATGATTATCAATGTAAAGTAGTTTCAAGCCTTATTTCTCCTTGGAGCGTCCATTTACTCCATGGAATAGCTTCTCTGCTATCTGTTTTCTCTTACGAAAAGGATGAGGAAATTCTTGCGGATTAGCCGTGAAAGAAGGAGGATGTATATGTATTGTTGAGCTAGTCGTCATCTTGATGAGATTCTGTATGAGAAGGAATTTAATACATGAACTAAACTAAAGTAAGTGTGTTCGCGTATTATTTAACTGATTATTATTATTGACAGTCTCTGCTTATTACGCTGTGTTGCACGGGATCAGTGGGGAACGTCCGATTTACACTGGACGAACCTGCCGTTTTGTATGCTCAAGATATCCAGTTACTTCAAATAAATAGGCTAACACGGTCTTACCAGCACATCTCCGGTCTTCCTCATGTGATCACCGAAAGTTAATAATTATTACAAATGTTTTCAGGTGATCGACTGACAATTTTCGTCGCACCGAGACTTCGAAATTGCTTCACTGCCTTATGGAATTTAAGTTAAGCTCAATTTAATCAGGATAGAACAGTAGTGAACTGTGTGGATGTGATAAGCCTGCTTTGTGAATGAAAATTCCCTTAACATACGCATGTTTTTACTATCCTGATCAGTGAAGCTAAATCAGGCCGGTGTGAGAGGTTTTTAAATTTTTTGAATACCACAAAAAAATATTAAACGCACCACACGGTGGCTGCACCACTGAAGTGAATGACGTGTGACTTCATACTTTTCCATTTTGTTTTATCTTTCGAAAAGTGTGTAAAAATCGAAACGAATACATTCAGATGATAAAGTATAAGCAAATTATTGTCAGTACGTAGCCATTTTTTTAATACAGAGAAGAATGCGTAACACAACATTCGGCGCGCAATGCGCAGGGAGGACTGCCCGCAAATGACTTTGCTTCGCCCGGTTGGCCTTGCGCTCGTGCTGTGCCGATTTTGGCTGTCCGGAGTCAACGACCGCCCGCATGGCGCGCTGCACGAGGTAAAGAGCCGCAGCTGCACCTGTCGTGACGTATTGTAAGGGAGCTGTCGTTTCTAGGAGAACAAAGCCAGGAAGCTCACGACGGAAAGGAAGAAATCGGAATATTTTTTAACCATGTATGTCTCATTTTATTCACAAGAACGTAAAATTCAACATGGATAAAGAGATCCATATAGCCGCAGTCTCACTTTCATGACTTTACTTACAAAACAGAATTTTACAAGTAATTTAAGGCAATCGCCAAATAAAAGGCTATTTTAAAGCCACAGCTCTTCACTGGGCATGGTTCTAATAGCGCTACTGTTATCTTTCCATTCTACGATGTGCAGCGCAGCTCATCCAGTATTTGAAAGCAGAGAGATTTACTTAGAATACCAAGAATACAGTAATTTACAATGTTTCAAATGCTATACATACAGCTTTCAACATGTAAAAGTGAAAATATTTGCTATTATAATTATAGAAAAAATTGTATCAGTATGGGCAAATACTTTCTCGCATACTGTATAGTAGCTTCTGGATCATATACGCTTCGCGAATAACAGTTTTCTGCCGTCGTCTGAGAAGATGAGCGAATGAGTACGAACCTGGGGCGACATACGTCTGCGTCCGCCTTCACAAGGCAATGCAAAAGAATGAAATTGATGGTTCTGCAACAGACTTTCTGATTCAACCATACTCATGCGACGCATAACAATTCTTCCACGGTCACAAGTACGCGATGACACGTCATTCTAATTCCCCTTTACTTTTCTTGAAAAATGCGATGAATTTCTAGCTTCCCCATCGGCAAGTTTCCAATAAAACTAACACGTCGATACTGTTCACCCGCCATTTAGCAAACCTATGTGAGATATAGGAAATGTGATCAGATTGTTTATTTTCAGCGGCATGGACATTCCGTCAGAGATTCGCCTCCGTATAACGTGACAATTAATTTGATTAAGTTTAGTTTTGCAGAAATCTTTTACATCTCGCAGTGAAACTTGAGCACGGAGAATAGGGCAAATAATTTACAAAGAAAAATGTTTTATCCGAAATAACGAGATCTAAACACGCTGATAGCATAGATTCAAGCTCTGATGGAAGCAACAAAATTTTGTAAGTACACAACCGTGTCAATAGCACTGCTTTCGGAAGAGCAGAGAAGGCACCTCTGGTTAACAGTTGTTTGGTACGTTCTTTGGTCCACTCAAAGATGTGCACAGTATTGGAACATGTCCTAGATAAACCATTACCTACGAGAGAGGAACTCAAAAATTCTGGCTTCCGCAGGATATGATTTTAAATTAGATTTGAGGTGCGTCTGAAAGTTGTTAATTAATAACACCTCAACGAGCCAATGACTGTCGTTTAATTTCAGTGTGATACGACAATTTCAACCCACACACTGCTACATAATTTAGTGGTATTGGCATTAACTCGTGATGAAATTAACTAAACGGAATGATTTTCATCATGTTATGCTGTATAGAAAGTGACCCACAGACTCAAAATTAGTCAGGAAAATGTTCCACGTCGGTTATACTTACACAAGTTTCTTACATTACTTAACAGAGTGTATTAGTAACAGTCGTATGCCGCAAATGACACCCATAAGGGTGTGTTATTAGAGAAATATTGTAACAATGTCCATTCGGAACTGAAAAAAAAAACATCCATGTGCGAAGAACTGCATATACCTCCTACTGTAGAGATGTGGTAAGCTGTGAAGATTAGAAAACGCAAAAAAGTAGTAGTAGTAGCTTTTGACTACGGGGTTAATTAGTTAATCGGGAGTAAAGTCATAAAAATACGAGTCAGCAACAGTGTGTGCCGTTAAGTGCGAAGGCCACACAAGCTGAGCTGTACCTTAAGCAATAGTGGACTTTAGTGTATAAATAGAACGCCGCAACAACTGCCGTTTGTCTTCGAAACATTACAGTAGTTAAACAGCCCACAGAAAATATTGTTCAAGTTTGTGGGATCTGTAAGACGAACAGGTGACATGGAGCATGCATAAACAACGATGGCACGCGTGATCACAGGTTGTCTGTCGAGAGAAGAACAAAAACGCTGGAAAAATTCTTGGTCGGCAAATGCCATAAAAGAAGCTATATAACTCGCTAAAATCTGCTTAGAAAATGCCAAGAAACTTAGGTTAGGACAGAAACCTGCACAACGGCAACTCAAGCAAGAAAGATAAATTTGGGCTAATAATGTGAATCGTTCTTTCCACGCTCGTCTCCCGAATGTGACGGGACAAAATTAATTAGAAAGGACCCACCGCTACTTTTATAGCGTTTCGTATAGTAAAGAAGGAGGTAACTAAATGAGGGGGAAAGTCTTGTAAACACTGACCCTAGAGTTGAGTTTAGGTAGGGCCTTTAATCATTCTTTCATTTATTGTTTTGCAAAAAAAGTGTTCGATTCGTAAACAAACGAGTGACTTGGGCACTGTACTAGCCCTGCTGAGTGAAATGTAATGATGTGCAGTGCTTGAGTGGAGACGACTTTTCACATCACGAATGCTATCTGCAGAGCACTGCACATTATGAACCTGAGAACAGCAAAGAACATGAAACTTTCCGGCAGATTAAAACTGTGTGCCGAACCGAGACTAGGGAACTTTGACTTTCGCGGGCAGGTGCTCTACCAACTGAGCTACCCAAGCACATTAACTGAGCTACCGAAATCATGACTCACGACCCGTCCTAACAGCTTCAATTCCACCAGTACCTCGTCTCCTACCTTCCAAAGTTCACAGAAGCTCTTCTGCATACCTTCCAGTAAGTTTCACCTCAGCGCACACTCAGCTGCAGAGTGAAAATTTCATTCAGCAAAGAACATGATACACAACGCGGATGAAGCAAACGACCCGATATTCTGTTGCCTCCGTCAAAGTCAACTACACACACACACACAGACACACACACACACACACACACACACACACACAGACACAGACACAGACAGAGAGAGAGAGAGAGAGAGAATACTTTGTCTATATTAATTAGGTCGGTATTAGCCACAACAAGGAAACAACTATGAATATTTCGCTCTGGGGGATAGCGCGATGGTTAGAAATTTCCTGATAGATTGCAGATGACACACGGAATCAAACCCATAGCCTTGCCTTTTGCAGGTAATTCTCGTTTATGCCCCGAGTGCTTATGTAGCAAGATATGCTGGAATGTTGGTGTGAAGTTTGGAAGTAAGTATCAAGGCGGGCCATGAGCCAAGCCTAGGAAACAAAGTGGATGAGTGCATTGCCCGCGAAAGACCAGATTCTGCTCGGCACACATTTTTAATTTCAAGAAAAATATTTACAACAAAACGGTTAAGAATATTGCTTCATTGCTTAGCACAGGTCATGACATTTCATATGTTTATTCTTATTTTAAATTTTGTGTTCCGTGGCCTTTGGAATACGAAAAGAAAAGTGAAGGACCACAATAATACAGTTACGTACTTCGTCATTCCGGAGCTGCACGATGTGTATGTGTGTTTTATTCTTAACGCGAAAGAAGAAGAGCATCGCTTCTCTCGGTACATTATTTCTAGGAAGAGATGTCACTTAAGACAAGAGCGTTGCTTAGTCAACTGGCTGCTGCGCTGACTGAGGGGTCAGTACGACTAGCGGCCGCAGCACCAGAAGCTATTTTTAAAAGATTGTAGTCTTATCGCTGTGACTAGACTTACGGGTGAGTCATACTACGAAAGACATCTCTAAGCGGTTTCAGGCTGTCTGTTGTCTACCGAGAAAACCCTTTCGTCTTCTTCGCTGTAGGGAAGAGTGACTATGCCAATTGTATGTGGCGTTATTCTTTTGGCGATGTCAAATTACGTTTCCACCCAGGTGATCCTTCCGTTAGCAAAACAATAGTGTAATTTTTATCTCCTGATATAGTAGGATGTTCAATAAAAATACAAGAAAAATATCTGGGCATATAGTCACAGAATTAGATTAATACCGTTGTCGATACCCCTTTGTTCCATAAATAACTCTTAGGAAAAGTTCGTGGCAAGCGCCTGCCACCGCCAATCGCGCAAATCGCCTAAGTGACGTCAAATAGACTTGCACCAGGCCGCTGAACAACCACTGATAATGCCGCACCATCGTTTCATTACATCGCGATCCTCAGGTCATACGATCGATAAGTGTTCTCCTATATAGTGTATTCAATTTCCAGCTGTTGAATGTAACACAGACGCAATTTAAATGCCTTTCGAAAGACGTTAGCAAAAATATTTGCATTGAACAAACAGAGTGTTGGGCGTATGTTAAGAACATTATTTGCAAACTGAAGCCAAAATTGGTCCTCTGGACACAGCTGAACTTCAAAATACTGGAAGTCTGTGCCTCATCGGATCCTACCGTGGATACTACACAATGCCAGTTTCAAAAATAGTAAGCAGTTATTTTCTTCGCAACTTAAAGTATAAAAATATTTACGAAAACATGAGATACGTACTTTTATTGTTCGATTGCAATCCAGTTTTTACTGTATATGTGCGACAGAGTAGTCTATTGCAGCGACAGCGTATTACTCTACAGTATGAACCCGCACTCTGACAAAATCGCTCAGGGATGTATTGATATAATTGATCAGTGGTCTCCGGTAGTTCATTATAACTAACTGCATTTAGTTTGATTTCGTATATCCTTTATTATTGTATCTGCGATGCACAACAGTACAAATGTCGACGCTACGCACTTTGTCTCTTGTTTGGAAACAAATTTCTTCCATTCACTCACGGTACATATGTAAACAACAGTAATTCCAGCTTCACTCTTCACTCTCAAAAATGTTATTCGGCACTGCTCGGTTCTCTCTCGCCGGAGTTAGTTGTACGTTAACAGTCACGCCCAGCAGCTGCGTGATAGCCTGTTGATGAAGAGCCGGCCGATATGCACCTCCTGTAAATTTTCACAGAATGCAATGGAGAACGGCACAACAACGCTATGTTCAGTTGTTACCTCAGTTACAGCAACCACATCACAATACGCTAATGTTGCTCATTTTGGTTAGCGCATATTACAGGCTGTTTCACTGCTGTGACGATATTTTCACAGTAATTAAGGTAACTGGTGTAACAGTCCGGGTAAATCCATTACATTTCTAAGACGAGGGAATGGGGACCATGAAGTCTTAATACCAAAATGCTCAGAAAATATACCTGTACAGCATCCGAAATTTTGCTGGTGGATGTAGGGTTAACCCTGAAATTTGGTGGTGGATTACCTTCACATAGAAAGGTGGCACAGTAGTTATGGAGCTAGACTCTCATTCGGAAGCAGCGCGGTTCAAATCTTCATCAGACCAGTTAATAGTTTCAATGGTTTTCCTATCCAGTCAAGGCGAATTCCGCAATGTGATTTCTTTGAAAAGAATACAACCGATATTCTTCCCAATCCTTTTCATGTCGGAGCCTGTGCCCCATTTCAAAAGGTTAGTTAACACGACGACACTACGCTGCGAAATTCCGTAACTTATTCCGTGAAACTAGTTTCAGGAACCTAATTTCATATTGTGCAATGTGCTCTATGTTACACGTGTACAAGTGCGAAGTCGCCTGTGAAACGATTATATAATTATTTAAATAAAAATGTAGTCTCATCAAAATGTTTAAAATCCATAGACAAATTTCACACACACACACACACACACACACACACACACACACACACACACACCAGAAAAAATTATTTAAATAATTCTTTTTAATATAACACGGTTTTAAATTGCACTAAAGAGTACAAAAACTACTTCTAGCCACATGAAGGTTCTTAAGCCCACACACAGTCCTGAAAATTTGTTCTTGCGATTTTTAATAGCTGTGACCATATTTGTAAGATCTATAACGAAAGACGGGTGGTGAAGGCAACAGATAATAGTTAGGGAGTGAATTATTCGTGCATCAATTATTTACTGAATGCGCTCGCCATTTTTCGCTGTAAATCTTACAAGTATTGTCATAGCTCTTAAAAATTCACTAGCGCAAGTTTTCAGGGCTATCTATAAGGGTCGAGGAAAAATTTTATAGTTTTTAGTCAGATTTAAAAACGTTATGTTACAATTTATTTTAAGTTAAATAATTATTTTGCAATTAATTTGTGCATTTGTTTCTAATGGAATGGATTTTTCAGGTTGCGTAGTGTTGCCTCAAATGCAACAACATGTCACTGCTTATTATTGTAATCATCACTGAAATCCCGCGAAAACCTATCCACAGCATAGATGTCCTAGATCCGAACAATTTGCTCACTTTGTATTTCTTTTGACACGACACTTCACCTCAACCCACGCGTGAAGTTCGAACAAACCGACGACTTGCGCCACCACACACCGCGCATGCGCAATGGCCGCTAGCGCAGTATCGAAACACTGTTGGCAGCCTAGTGCCGTCGTGTAGCTTAATCTCGTCATCGGCGGGACGTTAAACCTTGAAAATGTCATATGGAACGTCTTCACAGCGCATGATGTGAGCCTGTCTGGGACAAGTTCTGTCTAGAACAAAGTATCAGTCACTGCATCCGGAACGGAAGGTAAGGTAAGGGAATGGGCGCAGCGTAGAACTTTCCGCTCGCTGGCAAGTGGGCGAAGGACGCCGGGTGACGTCACCGCCGCAACCACCACCATCACACGGTTGCGGGTCATCCGATGTCGTGTGCAGCCTACGACCCAAGAGTCACGTGGCCCTTGCCGTCCGGCCTTCTACTGGTTTATTATGCCGCCACAGGAAGTGGGCGTTCCGCATCCGCTTCGCTCTATACGTACTTCCATGTCTGTTACACAGGCGCTTTTAATCTTTACTATATGCGTACGAAAAAATGGCTGACATCGAAATAAGTGTCCAATGAATAGAAAAGCAACTGGAATGAGTCAACAAAGTAAAGTCCACCGGACCTGACGGGATACCAATTCGATTCTACACAGAGTACGCGAAAGAACTTGCCCCCTTTTTAACAGCCGTGTACCGCAAGTCTCTAGAGGAACGGGAGGTTCCAAATGATTGGAAAAGAGCACAGGTAGTCCCAGTCTTCAAAAAGGGTCGTCGAGCAGATGCGCAAAACTATAGACCTATATCTCTGACATCTAACTGTTTCAGTCCGTGTCCTAGCAGCGCCTCTAAGGAGCTAATAATTTTAGAACATGTTTTTTGCTCGCGTATCATGTCGTTTCTGGAAACCCAGAATCTATTCTGTAGGAATCAACATGGATTCCGGAAACAGCGATCGTGTGAGACCCAACTAGCTTTATTTGTTCATGAGACCCAGAAAATATTAGATACAGGCTCCCAGGTGGATGCTATTTTCCTTGACTTCCGGAAGGAATTCGATACAGTTCCGGACTGTCGCCTCAAAGTAAGAGCCTACGGAATATCAGACCAGCTGTGTGGCTCGATTGAAGAATTTTTTAGAAAACAGAACACAGCATATTGTTCTCAATGGAGAAACGTCTACAGACGTTAAAGTAACCTCTGGCGTGCCACAAGGGAGTGTTATGGGACCATTGCTTTTCACAATATATATAAATGACCTAGTAGATAGTGTCTGAAGTCCCATGCGGCTTTTCGCGGATGATGCTGTAGTATACAGAGAAGTTGCAGCATTAGAAAATTGTACGAAATGCACGGAGATCTGCAGCGGATAGGCACTTGGTGCAGGGAGTGGCAACTGACCCTTAACATAGACAAATGTAATGTATTGCGAATGCATATAAAGAAGCATCCTTTATTGTACGATTATATGATAGCAGAACAAACACTGGTAGCAGTTACCTCTGTAAAATATCTGGGAATATGCGTGCAGAACGATTTGAAGTGGAATGATCATACAAAATTGTTGGTAACGCGAGTACCAGGTTGAGATTCGTTGGGAGAATCCAAAGAAAATGTAGTCCATCAGAAAGGAGATGGCTTACAAAACACTCGTTCGACCTATGCTTGAGTATTGCTCATCAGTGTGGGATCCGTACCAGATCGCGTTGGCGGAGGAGGTAGAGAGGATCCAAACAAGAGCGGCGCGTTTCGTCGCAGGGTTATGTGGTAAGTGTGATAGCGTTACGGAGATGTTAGCAAACTCAAGTGACATACTCTGCAAGAGAGGCACTCTACATCGCGGTGTAGCTTGCTCGCCAGGTTTCGAGAGGGTGCGTTTCTGGATGAGGTATCGAATATATTGCTTCCTCCTACTTATACCTCCCGAGGAGATCGCGAATGTAAAATTAGAGACTCGAGCGCGCACGGAGGCTTTCCGGCAGTCTTTCTTCCCGCGAACCATACGCGACTGAAACAGGAAAGGGAGGTAATGACAGTGGCACGTAAAGTGCCCTCCGCCACATACCGTTGGGTGGCTTGCGGAATATAAATGTAGATGTAGATGAAGTATGAACTACACTTTCAGTCCGTGTCCTAGCAGCGCCTCTAAAGAGCTAATAATTTGTTCAACTTCAAAAATCCAGCCCTTCACACAGATGTTCCACCACATCCCATAAACACTGTATTACAAATATGTTTACGCTATAGCTCTGCGCATTGGTGTCAAAACTTCAGGAGTTAACTTGCTAAATCGCTTTCGACCGAGTGCTAATGGGAAATTAGAATCATTCAGGATTCTGATAGCTCCTGGGTCGCAAAATTTCAGCAGTTGGCCATATCAGTGAACAACTGCTATCTGTTCAACTACAGCGCATGCTTATGAAGCCACATGCCAGGGGTGTGCGGGTGGTCACAGCTGCTGCTGCTGCATAAACTGTTTACATTCCTTCAAGGTAAAGCAATTATCTCCTCCATTCATAGAAGATAATCGAGGCAGTCCTCGTCACTGAGGAAATGTGTAGCCTCGTTGACGTCCCAAAATCCATGTGAGGAGCAAGAGAAACCTAAGTAACAGAACAAGTGATGGTTTCAGCGAGCTTACCGATGTTTGTTGAAACACTTAAGAAGTTTCAGTTTTTTCTGTTTAGTTTACTGTCCCGTAAAGCGGCAGACAACCAAATTAGAAAAAAGCGCAAATAAGAACAGTTTCTGCACGAAAAATGTCTTCTGTGGCTGCTGCAGCGCGACAGCTTTCTCCCCGCCACGAAGTTGGCAACACTGCACCTTCACCCGCATTCCTGGAGCGCCGCCAGCTAGACAGCCGCACGGATGCTTCCGAGTAGTTCTGCGAACTCTCTGGCGCCAAGTCGTGAGAAATGTTCTCTTCAGTGTTCCTTTAACAACCCGCCAGAGTACTCAGAAAGCTATTCCGCGGCAGCTCGTCCGGGCATTTCGGAACCAATGTCTCGGCTTAGCCGTCAGTGACATTGCCCAACCATTGATTCGTGCGGACGTGATATAGACGCTCAGATTCAAAGAAACTGTAATGAAGTCTGTATAGGAAACTGGCACCGGTATTTTGCATCAATTTTCTCCGTTATAGGCAAAGCCCTTTTGACTAGTTTGTTGCCGTCTGCCATCTGTTTCTATCGTGCGTTAATGTTTTCACCTGTTCATATCTGCCATATTCTAATGTCTTCACTTCAAAAGCCTGCTATTGCAGAGGAGCATAAAAGCAGAGACGGAGCTTTCTCCATTGCTTGATTAGGGTACCTTGACCATACCACCTGAAGGCCAACTTCTATACATTTCAAGTCCTTATACATTCTACTTTTCTGCTTCCGCGATGTTGAGCTACTAGAGAGAAACTACTCCTGAAATTGATTCTCTGCTAATACTTGGGGCCAAGAGATTCCTTTGTCTTTTCTAGAGACGAACCCGTATATTTGCCACATTTAGTTACAAACAGTCGTTTTCTACAATTTGCCTTCACGCTGATCTGTTTTACCACTAATCCTAACGGAAAGAAAATACTTTGTTGAACTAATTAAACTGCGCTCAGGCTTCCTTTCAATAGCTCATGTGACCGGTGAAATATAACAAGGGCATCCCAGTTTTTATTGTTTGTATTTTTATTCCGTTCTGGACTTCTGTCGCTAATTTAGTGCCTTTTCAACATGCAAGTCATTACCAAGCAAACAATAATTTGCTGCACTTTTTTTTTTTAACAAAATCATATCCATCGCCTGCATTTATGAGAAGTCACGGATCAGACAACTGATTAAGACAAACCTACCTCAGCAACAAACATACGTTTATGGCCATATTAGACGTAACTCTATTGAATAATCTGGTCGATGAAAATCAGAGTAAAACTCGAATTCGTGGATACTGGCGCTGTAACTAATAAAGAGGTCACAACCCTTTACGACGTGACCAAATGTATGGTTAGTCTTGCAGTTTAACTTCAAATCGGTCTAGTTTGCAGCAAGCAAAATATACACACAAAGTAGCGAATGCCACGCCGTTGTCAGATCTATGCGAAGTACAGATTGAGGCGTATGGATCAAGTGTGCCATGGTTTTTGCTCACCTCTCATATGTTGAATACCCTAGAGATGAACAGTACGAGACGAAGACATCAGATGTGGAATTTTCTGCTTTCATATACCAGATCTTATACATACAGGGTATTTCAAAGTCTTTGCAACAAACATCATGGTGGGGCAGATCACCATGGGGAACAATTTTTGTTAGAGACAAAACGTTCTCTGGCGCTTCCCTGTGGCACTAGCCGTCCTTTGATAATCGCCGGCCCTGGAACGACGAGATTTCACCGTACTAGCAGGGTCTACTAACCGGACGTGCAGCATATTACCTACCAAACTGAATTGATAACAGTTATTTTCAACAAGAAAGAGTGTCTCGAAGCGGAGAAAGTTATTTTAGAAGAGGCTCAAGAACTTTGATTTTGCTGGGCCTACCCCCTTTCATAGTGAGCAGCTGACTGAACTGAAGGCAACATACAAGGCATACGCACTGCGCAGACTACTTACATCCTGAATGAGATTTTCACTCTGCAGCGGAGTGTGCGCTGATATGAAACTTCCTGGCAGATTAAAACTGTGTGCCCGACCGAGACTCGAACTCGGGACCTTTGCCTTTCGCGGGCAAGTGCTCTACCATCTGAGCTACCGAAGCACGACTCACGCCCGGTACTCACAGCTTTACTTCTGCCAGTATCCGTCTCCTACCTTCCAAACTTTACAGAAGCTCTTCTGCGAACCTTGCAGAACTAGCACTCCTGAAAGAAAGGATATTGCGGAGACATGGCTTAGCCACAGCCTGGGGGATGTTTCCAGAATGAGATATTTACATCCTGCCGCCTCTCAGGCCAATTACAAAAGGACGCATAGCGCCGCCAGGATGCGTCAGCGAACATTTTGCCCATGGCATCATCTGTCAAGTTTGACGCAGACTTAGAAACACCGTATCCATTTCTGACGATTTCTTCCTGTTAAAACGACGTGCTGAGGTCTGTTTGCAAGGACGTCTTCAGTCCCATCCAAAACCTTGCCTGATCTTCCGTAAGCTTGTATTTTTTCACTGGGCGACAATGCGAACTGTATACAGTGTGAACCGTGGACGGTTGCTGGCGATGTTCATCGAAATCCTTGCGCGTCTTGCTTCATCTGCCGTGGTTTCTATTTGCTAAGTTTACGTAACTCAAACTGCTGTTATTAAAGGCCTGTCTGTTCCCTTTTAATTAAATTAACAGCTATTTCATAATTTGGGTTAGCTGAAACACTTATAAATGAAGACTTATTTTTATTGACCTATTATTTAGATCTGATATGTTACTCAGTCTGTGTTGTAATTAATTGAAATTGTGATTGCCAAAGGCCTACGTGTTTCAGAGGTATTTATGACAATAAGGTAGTAACAGGAAATGACACTTGATGGTACATGGGCCCTAATCATTCGCCTTACGTCCATCCATCCATCCATAATTGTAGATTTCACAGTGTCTTCCAGAGGTCAAGAAACTTACAAACCTGGGCTCCGCTATTACTACGTCATGTACGTCAAAGAAGAACAGGGACAGACCACTGCTTAGGGATTTTATGTAATATCCACACCTACGGTTACAACTACACTCTGCAAGAAATCTTAGGGTGTTTTGTGTGGAGTATATTGTGTAATATTGTCACTCCGTCCTTTTCTTGTTCCAGTCGCGCATGATTTGCTGGAGGAACGATTGCCGGTAATCCTCCGTGTGAGTTCTGATTTTACCTTCGTGGGCTTTTGAGATACATATAGGGCGAAGCAATATATTGGTTGGCTCCTCTATGGACGTACACTTTCGGAACTTAAAACAGCAGACCACACCGTGGTGCAGAACGCCTCTCTTGCTCAGTGCCACTGGAGTTGGGTGAGTGTGTCTGTTATATATAAACGTAGGCTTCCGCGGCCATTGTCACATTCTATAAAATTTTTCTGGGTTTGTGACCGCAATTTCAATGTATATAAAACTACCTACGTGCTGTTGTTTACAAAAACATCCTGAGGAAGGTCGATTGCAACAGGAACCGAAAAGTCGGTAGTTGTGATGCAATGCGGTCACAAACCCAGAAAGATTTGAATCTCTGTTTTAATTTCGCGGTCACTAAATAAACTTGTGATGAAACGTGCTGCTCTTCTTCTGATATTTGTTTCCTCTATCAATCTCATCTCGTACGGATCCCAGGCTGACGAGCAAAGAAAAGTATTGGTCGAAAGAGAGTTTCTTAAGCTACGTATCTCCTTTCTGGAGGACATTTCCTGGCTTTACGTGCGATTAGTTTTATGTGCTCGTTCCATTTTAAATCGTTCCGTAGGTATTTTGTGGATGTGACTGTTTGAAGTGACTGTTCTGCAATCTGGTAAACATACAATAATTGCTCATTTCGTCTATTTAAATTCAATATGTTTCGTGTGTGTATTTGATGGTTAACTGCCAATCCCTGCACCAAGAGTCAATCCTTTGCAGGTCTTTCTTCGCTGTATATAACACCATCAGCCACATAAAGCCTCATTGAACTTCTAATTCTAGGTCACTTCTAATGTATTCTGAAAAGTAATGGTCCAACAACACTCCCTTGGTGTACGCCCGAAGTTACTTGTACGTCTAAAGATTTTTCTCTGTTGAGAAGGACGTGATGTATTGTTGTTCTAATAATTTCCGGGTATGCAGCCGGATCCCGTCGACATTCTGCCACGATATTTCGGCCCAGAGACGTCCGGCCATCATCAGGTGATTACTCAGTCCAGTCACACAGATAGTCTGATATTCCGTAAGCTCGTATTTTGTTCATTTGGCGGCAGCGCGGAACTGTATCGGACACCTTCCGGAAGTCAAGGAACACAACTGCCTGGGCGTCGGTATCTACAGCTTTCTGGGACTCAGGCTGAGAGAGGAAGCCGAGTTTCACACCATAGCCGTTTTCGGAATCCATGTTGATTCCTAGATTTTCGAGCATAAAACGTTTTCCAAAATTCTACAACAGACATGTCAGACATATATGTTTCTAATTTTGTCCTTCGGTTGCATGATCCTTCTAGAAACCCAGAATGACCTGCGCTGTTTTTTCCAGTCATTAGGAACGCATCGATCCTCCAACTTTGTTAATGCCTATATGAGACTGTCTTCAAATGGACCAAAAGGAAGGCCACAGTTAGAACTACAGTCCACAAATGCGACATCTTTGGCAACATTCTAGCGAATATCTCCAGTATTACAAATGTGAGAGATATGGAAGAGAGCTCCAGAAGTAATTAACGTCTTAGATCCGGCAGATTCATCTCTCTCTCTCTCTCTCTCTCTCTCTCTCTGTCTGTCTGTCTGTCTGTCTGTGTGTGTGTGTGTGTGTGTGTTTGTGTGTGTGTTTTAACGTGGTTTACTTAGCCCAAGATGCCAAGATGCCGTGCGCCGAGGCGGCGTTCTGCCCTGCCCACTGCAGTCGCCAGAGAAATATGGGCGCATAAAAACTCACGGCCCGAAATAAACCGGCCAGCCTTCCGCACGGCGGACAGAGTACAGCAAACAACGCCCTTGGCGTCGCCCGCCACGTAAGAGGAGAATCTGGCGTCTGTCGATACTTCCGGGTATGTCTGGACGTCACCCGAGTAGCCGGTCTTAGAAACCAGTTGCGCTCTGGCATCGTTACAAATGCGCCGCTGTCAATCGCTACTGCAGGAAATGACTCCAGTGATCAAGCGGTTGCCCAAGAATATGAATGAACATCTCTTGCTCTGCTGCTCACGATTTATCCACTGGGAGCGTGTGCAATTTTCTTTCTAAACATATCACGATATTCACCAGCTTTTATCAGTTCATTACTGAATGCTAACCTTATTTACATCCATGTTTAACTGAATAGGAAAAGTTTATTACCAATTATATAAAAGACACCACAGTTATTCGTGTTAGTCACTTGTTTTCATTTTCCTCCACGACGTTTTTCAAGGGCTTAAATCCTTGCCTTCAGGTGGATCAGTAGTTCATATGAGTATTTTCCTGGATGCAACCAGGAGTCTGCCTTACATTCCATTTCGCTACAAATGTTTGTCATAATGTGGTACTAATGTCACGTTATGAACATTGTAAAAATTGTCGTTAAGATGAATCCTACTGAGGATGACCGTTAGTGAAGAAAATATCAAGTCCCTTGAAAAGCTTAAGCCATTCTCCCTTCGCTTAACTGCAAAATATTGTTCAATAACATTTGGTTTCCTCAGTCACTCAGAGCAACAGGTAAGAAAGCGTCCGGTGTTTAGTAATGATGTGGCGATAACGTTTCTGTACGGAAATCTACAAACAGAGTACTCTAGAGCAAGATGGAAAGTTTTTACAAACTTATACGGAAATGTTAAGACAAACATTGCGTGTCAAAAAACACTGATCCTTAATATAATTGACTTATTAAAAAATTAGTTTTCTGGTATACTTTGTTCGCCTCTGTCGCTGGGTACATTATACTGTCAGCGTCGACGTTGTTTGAGAAGTAGCACGTACTCCAACTCGCCAGGACCACAAAGTAATCTGGCAAGACATTCTTGACCATAGTGTAACATAACCCAAGCTCCTAAGTGTGTGTTTTCCAACGAATGCTCTCATGCGATCGGGTAGCATTGCATCAATTAGAAATAAACGGTAGAGTCGCTTACAGAAGTGCGGTAGACAGCTCCTCGTTTGATGAGGTGCAGCGTGCCATCCCCTAGCCTCTAGATAAAAAAAAAGACTACCGATACGCATGCGACAGCAAGCGCTACCAATATGTTCCACAAATCCGCGCATAGAAACTGAAGTTTTTTCAGGGCTCATACCTCGGGCTTTATTGGTGGTAGAAAGGTAGGATCTAGTGTTTTGGATAGCACTTTGTCTAAGGACCACATGTATACCCAACAGAAGGATTGTCAGTGTCGCTGTCAACAGTACAGGGTCAAAGTACGAGTATTACACACTTCCCTCAGATTAGGAAAATGGAGCAGATCGGTTGATTCTGTTTTCATTACATGTGCTCTACGGTGCACCTTAACGGGCTTATGGAGGCACCATTTAGTTCGTAGGCAGCACCTACGATGTGTCTTTCACGATGTTCTAGCCGTCAGCAGCAGATATCTAAATAACTAATTGCAGCCAATCGCTCGAATCTTAACAGTATATTCTCTAGGCATTTATCTATAATTTCCATCTTCCCGATTACAAAAATCTTTATACGTTATCAAGTGACACCTCATAAACATGGCTGTTGGATGTCAAAACCGAGCCGCGGATTCCAAGATGGCTGTTGTTGTTGTTGTTGTCTTCAGTCCTGAGACTGGTTTGATACAGCTCTCCATGCTATTCTATCCTGTGCAAGCTGCTTCATCTCCCAGTACCTACTGCAACCTACATCCTTCTGAATCTGCTTAGTGTACTCATCTCTCGGTCTCCCTCTACGATTTTTACCCTCCACGCTGCCCTCCAATGCTAAATTTGTGATCCCTTGATGCCTCAAAACATGTCCTACCAACCGATCCCTTCTTCGAGTCAAGTTGTGCCACAAACTTCTCTTCTCCCCAATCCTATTCAATACCTCCTCATTAGTTACGTGATCTATCCACCTTATCTTCAGTATTCTTCTGTAGCACCACATTTCGAAAGCTTCTATTCTCTTCTTGTCCAAACTAGTTATCGTCCATGTTTCACTTCCATACATGGCTACACTCCAAACAAATACTTTCAGAAACGACTTCCTGATACATAAGTCTATATTCGATGTTAACAAATTTCTCTTCTTCAGAAACGCTTTCCTTGCCATTGCCAGTCTACATTTTATATCCTCTCTACTTCGACCATCATCAGTGATTTTACTTCCTAAATAGCAAAACTCTTTTACTACTTTAAGTGTCTCATTTCCTAATCTAATTCCCTCAGCATCACCCGATTTAATTTGACTACATTCCATTATCCTCGTTTTGCTTTTGTTAATGTTCATCTTATATCCTCCTTTCAAGACACTGTCCATTCCGTTCAACTGCTCTTCCAAGTCCTTTGCCGTCTCTGACAGAATTACAATGTCATCGGCGAACCTCAAAGTTTTTACTTCGTCTCCATGAATTTTAATACCTACTCCAAATTTTTCTTTTGTTTCCTTTACTGCTTGCTCAATATACAGGAAATATCTAAGTTTTACAATGTATTCCTAAGACATCGATCTCGAAGTGACCAAAACTTTCTTGATATCTTTATTCGCTTCGGAAATACTGAGGTTCAACGTTGCTCTACTTTTACACACAAAACGCGCACATAAAGTATGGTGAGATGTAGTAGGCCTATATAAAGCAACGCAGCAGGGAGAAATATAAAGTGTCTCCGCCGTCATCATCAGAAGGGTACTAGAACCCCATGCAGCACTGAATCTAATGAAAAGTTTTTGTGAACGCAAAATCCGGTCTGAGATGTAAAATTACTTTTGTTATTTCAACTTCATATGTTAAGACTAAAAAAAAATTTACTGGCCCATAAAGTTATTTTTATATGAGTGACATGCCCTGCTGTAGCAGGGAAAAAGAAAGAAACCGGCGGAAAAGTGCTCCTATTGGAGCACAAAAAAAGGCAGATATGCTCCTACGGAAAAGACAGACTGAAAAATGTGGTACCAGCTGCCTCATTCTACCTTCCTCGGTACCTTTAAAATTTTTTTTCCAAAAGTCTTAGCATGCGAATATATTCGCGTTTTTTTATGCTGATTGTGGAGGAGACAATGGCAGTGGCAGAGACGGAAAGTAATGAATATTGGAAGGCAGTAGACAGAGCAGGAGACAATGAGAAACAGGGGACACAATGGCAGTGGAACATAACTGATAGTGACAGAACAGTGAAGGACATACTGCCAGTGGGAGAGGAATAAAGAGAAGGAGAAAGTGGGTGAGAGGCAGTAATAATGAGAGACCGAGTCTATGACAATGATACCGAACAAGAGCACTAGATACAACGAGAAGAGACAGCAGCAATGGGAATGAATGAATGAATGAATGAGATAGTAGCAGTAAAAGAGAGCAAGAGGGAGACAATAGTGGGAAAGGACGAAGGACACCGTGGCTGTGAGAAAGGAGACAGGGACAGTGAGACACAAAGAGAGAATGACAATGAGTTGGACTGAATGAGTGAGTGGGAATGGGCAAGTGGGAGAAGTGAGCACGAGCAACTTACAGCGATGGAGTACTGGGTGAGAGTTAGTTACTCTCAGAGAAGTCTGTGGGGGTGCGAGGTGAGTTGCATGTTAGAAAGAGGCTGAACATGTTCGCATGTCAAATGTTCTTGGAAAATTTTTAAATGTTGAAGGTAGAATGGGGCATCCGGTACGTCACTTAGTCTTTTAAACAAATTCGCCTTTTTATAAGCTCCAATAGTCTCATTCTTCAGCTGGAGTTAAGTGTGAGGTTGTAAATGTCTTATTTACTACACTAGTTGTCAGTTGGTGTCGTCTTAGACTTCTTGTGGGGAAAAGTAATTCTAGCGAAAGTTGGCAGCAGTGCAGACCACTAGAGATGATGCAGAGCGAGATTACGGGCAGACTGCGGCAGCTACACTGCAGGCGTGGGCTGCCGACCAGCGACGAGGAGGCGGGCGAGGTCGTCCGCTAGCCTGCACCATGCCCACTCTCAGCACCACCACTGCACGCATCCACATTTGGTTCGCGTAGCTCCGCTCAGCGACCTGCACATATATCGTGTGCGTCCGTGTGGTGGGGAGGGGGCGGCGTTCCCTGATCAGATTGTGTGCCAAAGTACCGATAGTGTGGTCTACAGGTCGCGCCAGAAGTATCGATAGTGTCGTCTACAGGTCGCGCCAGAAGTATCGATAGTGTCGTCTACAGGTCGCGCCAGAAGTATCGATAGTGTCGTCTACACGTCGCGCCAGAAGTATCGATAGTGTCGTCTACACGTCGCGCCAGGAGTATCGATAGTGTCGTCTACACGTCGCGCCAGGAGTATCGATAGTGTCGTCTACACGTCGCGCCAGGAGTATCGATAGTGTCGTCTACACGTCGCGCCAGGAGTATCGATAGTGTCGTCTACACGTCGCGCCAGGAGTATCGATAGTGTCGTCTACACGTCGCGCCAGGAGTATCGATAGTGTCGTCTACACGTCGCGCCAGGAGTATCGATAGTGTCGTCTACACGTCGCGCCAGGAGTATCGATAGTGTCGTCTACACGTCGCGCCAGGAGTATCGATAGTGTCGTCTACACGTCGCGCCAGGAGTATCGATAGTGTCGTCTACACGTCGCGCCAGGAGTATCGATAGTGTCGTCTACACGTCGCGCCAGGAGTATCGATAGTAACGACTACACGTCGCGCCAGGAGTATCGATAGTAACGACTACACGTCCCGCCAGGAGTATCGATAGTAACGACTACACGTCCCGCCAGGAGTATCGATAGTAACGACTACACGTCCCGCCAGGAGTATCGATAGTAACGACTACACGTCCCGCCAGGAGTATCGATAGTAACGACTACACGTCCCGCCAGGAGTATCGATAGTAACGACTACACGTCCCGCCAGGAGTATCGATAGTAACGACTACACGTCCCGCCAGGAGTATCGATAGTAACGACTACACGTCCCGCCAGGAGTATCGATAGTAACGACTACACGTCCCGCCAGGAGTATCGATAGTAACGACTACACGTCCCGCCAGGAGTATCGATAGTAACGACTACACGTCCCGCCAGGAGTATCGATAGTAACGACTACACGTCCCGCCAGGAGTATCGATAGTAACGACTACACGTCCCGCCAGGAGTATCGATAGTAACGACTACACGTCCCGCCAGGAGTATCGATAGTAACGACTACACGTCCCGCCAGGAGTATCGATAGTAACGACTACACGTCCCGCCAGGAGTATCGATAGTAACGACTACACGTCCCGCCAGGAGTATCGATAGTAACGACTACACGTCCCGCCAGGAGTATCGATAGTAACGACTACACGTCTCGCCAGAAATACCGATAGTGTCGTCTACAGGTCGCGCCAGTGGTATCGATAGTGTCGTCTACACGTCGCACCAGAAGTACCGATAGTAACGTCTACACGTCGCGCCAGAAGTACCGATAGTAACGTCTACACGCTGCGCCAGAAGTACCGATAGTAACGTCTACACGCTGCGCCAGAAGTACCGATAGTAACGTCTACACGCTGCGCCAGAAGTACCGATAGTAACGTCTACACGCTGCGCCAGAAGTACCGATAGTAACGTCTACACGTCTCGCCGGAAGTACCGATAGTAACTTCTACACGTCTCGCCGAAAGTACCGATAGTAACTTCTATAGGCGGCGGCAAGTTTATTATTGCGTTCCACGTCAACGAAGGTAAACTGTTGCTAACGTTAATCACAAGGGTACAATCTCGGGCAGAAAAGGAAGCGAAGGATAAATGTTGACAGGCAACATTACAGACAAGTGTGTGCCATAGTGATGAACTAGGTTAGTTCTTAAAGAACGTCCTTTTCTTCGCCAATTATCGTGAATTTTCCAGAATGAACTTTCTTTTAAACAGGTATCTGTCCCTATCCCGATAAACGACGGCACCATTTGTAGGTTGGAAACGGGAGATTTAGGAAATTTCATGAAGAAGATCGAATTCAGATATCGCTGGAACTTGCTGGCTGTATCTTAGAGGAATCTGATGAAGTACTCAGCAGTGTAGCTACGAAAACTGATGACCCTCCACAAAAAAATGTGAAGGAACCAGGTTTCGAAATGTGGTTACTAAACATTCCATCTTGTTAAGTATTCATCACCTAGTATCCCCTGATTTGGTACTGCCGCACTACAATCTATGTCCATTTTTTAAGAAGCATTTGAGGATGAAGTTCAGCGTCATGAAACTTTAACCCATTCATCAGACTTTTAGATTGAGGATTTCGAGAACTGTTTACATTGCTCGATTATTTGATCAATGGTAAATATTAGTAAGCAAACTTTCACCGTTTCTGAATCTTGGTAGTTTAATTTTAAAAAGTAGACAATGATTTCGTTTGTTTGTATTTGTTTAAGAAAACTTGTGTCATGCTGATGCTCTTAGTAGAGGAAGGCTTTATGAAGGATCAGACTGACGGAATTAGCAACAAGCATCTTCAAAAATGTTGAAATTTCAAGTTATGATTAATGTTATTTTGTAGAAAATTAATAAGTTGAGACCGTGGCTGCATAAATATGCTAGTTACTTATTAAAAAGAGGAAACAGCGTTCAGATACTTTCAAGGGTAGTTTTTATTAAGAAAAAAGTAGCATCGTTACCGGTAATTGAACTACAGTTATCAATAAAACTTCTGTATGAATTAACCAGTAATTAATCATTAATTCCGAAATACTAGATAATTACTAAATCTCACAATTTCCTCTATTCTAGGTTTTATTTCTTGCGATAGTTCCGAATTATTCCAGCGAAACTTTGCCTACATTACGCCGGGATACTGCGAGTGTAGTAATACTGCCAACACTTCTTTCCTATTCTGGATACGGCTGCATGTTTCACCTTAATCATTTGCTCCTCACGTATGCAACTGGCGATTCAGTGGCTAGCTTACTGATGTCTCCTTAGTCGACGATGCACACTGCTTGTGCAGTGTTTGAGTTATAAGCACTGTGTAGAGTAAGCGTTATCGGCAGCTTCTCAATGAAACATTTCTGGGTAAAATCTAAGAATATTAAGATTACAACATCGACCTGCGTACATACCATAATCTAGGATTTGTCTAGTTGTCATTCTATACAACGAATGTTTGTTGTTTCCTCTCGTATGAATATTATCTTTCACAACATGAATTCTATGTCTCCAAACAAACGTTTCTCTCAACGACTATTTGGAGTATCATTTACAGCGTTCACCACCAAAATACTTTTGTGTAATTTTTAACATCACCCAGGCATTAGGTCGTCTCCTGGGTCCCAATTTCCCTACCGTAGATTTAGGCAATTTCCAAAGCTGCAGGAAATTTCATTGGTTTATCTGCCGTGCTATACTCAATAACTGCTCGTTGCAAGTTTGTTTATACAACAGTGTAGCGCGCCACTATCTATCTAAACGTCACCGTAAGTTTTGTCCATCAGATTACTAAGTTTGAAGCGTAGCTTCTTTCACCGCTGGGTTCATAGTTTTGTTAATATGGTTTTTCGGAATAGATAAACTGGATTACCGCGCAGCCATAAAATTCTTTAGTGTGGTCCGTATACCTCCAAAGTACATAATCCAAAATCAGTGATTTTACAAGAGGACGGCTCATTCAGTCTCAAACAGTAGCCTGCACAAATTAAAAGAGAGGGCTACGTTTAATGCGACGGTGAAGGATGTCCCTGGACAGCAGTCACAGATGAAGACATTGAGAAAGTGCACAATGGGGTACTGGCCGAGATAGATTAAAGTGTGGAACAGCTGACTCCATAGGCACATCAGAAGCAAGAATATGGTACAACTGACATGAAGAATTGACTACAGGAAACTTTTTTCTTATATTGGGGCCCCATTTGCTTGATAAAAGTAAAAACAAAAAACGAAGTTCTCAGCATTGTTTAAAGCGTTTTAAAAGGATTCAAGTGATTTGATGCTCTGCTTTGTTACTGCATATGAGACGTGATTCATGTTTCTCGCTAGAATCTAAACGGCCAAGTACGAGGACTGAAGCCGGTAAGCTGGCACGAAAAGGCAACGTTTAATCCATGGCCTGTGTTTACTATGATGTAGCTGAAGGTATTATTCTTACTGATTATCTTACAAATTTTAATATAATGAGCGACATATATATGAGCATTTCTGGGGGAATTGGATGAAAGAAAGGTCAGAATTTAAAGAAATCACCACGAAATTGCAACCATTTACATGGCTGCTTTGGAAGTGTAAGACCGATTTTAAATACAGACTGTTGGAACATTCATGAAAATCGCCAGGATTGAATCACCCTGACTTGCACTGATTCCTACATATAAAGAAATGTTTGGTTGAAAATAGTTTTGAGCTCAGTGACGAGGTTATTATATCATAGTCAGCATGAACCTGAGGAAGTTGAGACAACGGATATGTAGTTTCTTATGATCGAGGGAACGAAAGTAATCTGGATACGAGAAGTACAAAGGGACCTAGAAAAAGATAGTACAGGAAAAAGATTGTCAACAGGATGGCTTTGGAAACAAAAATGCAAAAAAGGCTCCAAGCATTATGAGACTTAACATTTGAGGTTATCAGTCCCCCTAGACGTAGAACTACTTAAACCTAACGAACCTAAGGACATCACACACGTCCATGCCCGAGGCCGGATTCGAACCTGCGACCGTAGCAGCATCGCGGTTCCGGACTGAAGCGCCTAGAACCGCTCGGCCACAGCGGCCGGCTACCATAACTTTCCAAAGGAGAATTAGACCCAGGACAAAAATATCTTGGTCATATGATTGAATATGTTTGCACGGTATGAGAATGAAAGAATATCGCGCGAGGGTAAGACCAGGACAGAAGCTAATTCGAAGTAAAGTAGTCCTCATATGGGCAAAACCGAAACAGGAGAACTGCATGGCATAGTAGCAGTTTGGAAATGAATCACAGGGAAATCGTTGAATAAAGTTTAGTGAGGTGGAAGGAAACGGTTGATAGAAAAGTATTTTTGACGTAACAACCTTTCGCTTTGATTCTGTGAATTAGGGTCACCCGACTGGAGTTGAACCCTTTCCAGAAAATATGAGTTCAGCTGGAAAACAGAGCTCCACAAAGACCTGTGTGAGTAGCTGGAATGATTCGAGTAGCGCGAACAGGTTCGAGAAGCACGACGACAGATTCACACACCAAAGAACGCTCAGAGAGAGGCGTTTGTCGCGCTCTGCAGACTGCGTGCAGAGGGAGCGCCAAACGGTCACGCGCCGCAGCGCACCCAGCAGGTGCAGCCGCTAGCCTGCCCAGAGGTCGCAGCTGCCCGTGTCGGCAGTTGGGAAATGCTCTGGAAGCTTCTTTCCTTAAGATTACGGACCAAGCGCTCACTGCCAGAGAGCGACTCGTACTCGGCAATTCGCCTACGCGTCTCTGCGCTGCCACTTTGTTATGCCAGAGAACAAGCGAGGAGCGCACTGCGCAATGCTCAACAAATGTTTGCGTTGTCTCCGACATGTGTGTGCTAATAGATAGTTAACCGGTCGACAATGAAGCAGGAATAACACAGGTAATTCTGACAGACTGCCTAAACGTAAGGAGCGCGCCGCGAACTGTACACACTACAGACTTCCGTCTGGATTGCACATCCTCCTTACGGCTCGGGGGAAAAGCGAATATTTTCGTGGTCTCTCTCTCTCTCCCTCTCCCTCTCCCTCCCTCCACACTGATTAACATCAACGTTCACAAATAGACAACCACGACAGCTTGACAACACTGTTCAAATAATCAAAGCGTGACGTCACTGTAGGAAGCAGCCAAGCATAGCTCAAGATGTGTCGAGTGGAGGGGGGGAGGGGGGGAAGAAGGAAGGAAGGAGGTTGCTACAAAATGAGACTGGAGATTGCAGGAACGTGGACGAACAAAGTAGCATAGGTTGCTGATGGACTCTTCTCTGAGAATACGATGTTACAGTGTTAAGAATAACAATGCAATATTCCTTCGGACTTTCATTCTTGCACACAAAATGTCAAACAAGATTTTTAAGCTAATTACAGGTACTTCACTTCACTTTGATTTTTAGGATCTTCTTTAGGCTCTAGTCCTGATACAAGAATGCCTATGAAAAATGAATTTTCATCTTGAAATAGTTATTTTCCGCTTACACTGATGCGAGTTTCCAACGTAAGCCAATCTTTAAATTGCCTTCGTTCAGGGGATTGTTGCGGTTTACTACAAACCGCCAGTGAATTTGTTCACTATATGAATTCTATATAACCCCGTTTAATTATACCCCTTCTATAAGCAATATGTACTTTTTCAAGAGCCCCTTGCTCTTCAAAGTAACTTTTAGCAGCGGACCCACCAATGTTCAAGGAAAACCTTAACGAGAAGCTGGACGCTGGTTTGTACTACACCCCTTTCGAAAATGACCTTTGTCCTCTAACCACTATTCATCTTTTGTAAAGAAAACATGCAAAAGAAATCAGTGACAACGGGAGAAAACCCAACACATCTGCAATGGTATACCACAAGTCTTATCAACGTCTGCTGCCATTGCGTCAGTGTCAATCAGTTCTAGCGAAACCCTCCAGGTTTTCTAATATTTCTCTCTGGAAGTAAAGTTTCCTAACGTCTACCGAGCGAGGTGGCGCTGTGGTTACCACACTGGACTCGCATTCGGCAAGACGACGCTTCAATCCCGTGTCCGGCCATCCTGATTTATGTTTTCAGTGATTTCCCTAAATTGCTTTAGGCAAATGCTGGGATGGTTCCTTTGACAGGACACGGCCGACTTCCTTCCCTAATCCGATGAGACCGATGACCTCGCTGTTTAGTCTCTTCCCCGCAAATCAACCCAACCTCTTCCCCCAAATCAATGTAAATCCTTACGTCTCTTCTACGTCGGCGTCATTAGGGACTCAGCACTAGTTTTGTTCACCGGCGAATTAACTGGTTGAGGGCTCTTCCAAGGAACCATTCGAGCATTCAGATGAATTGACTAAGGTAAACCAAAGGAAACCTACAACTGATTTCGTGGTCTCTGCAGAAACAACTCTCGGGATACCAGACAATGAAGTGGAGCTCTTAATCATAAAATCCGCGTGTCTTTTTACAGCGGTTTTACTACACGCTAGTGTACATTTCGATGTTATGGAAAACCTCGCTGGGGAACTGGATGTCGGTTCATATCACCCTCCTCCAAAACCGATCCCAGTCATCTAACCGCTGCCTCATTTGGCCTGTCATCTGAGCTGCAGATTTTATGCAATGAGTTTCATTGCGATGTCAACAGCACACGGGTTCCCGGCGTGCTGAAAGCACAATGAAGTTCCTTAAATAAAAACTAACGCCAATACGATTAAGCTGTGACTTCGGAATGTACACAGCCATCACTGTAAAAACGCTACAAGGAGGCAGTAGACGGATTTCATTATTAAGGTTTCCTAAATTTAATTGCCAGGGCGAATCCTCTCGTAAACGACCTACACAATGGACTACGTCACTCGGTATGAGACAGAGCTAGAAAAGAACGATTATGGATTTTCGGTTAGGGCTGGCTACCGCAATCCAGGTGCGCTAACTGCGCAGCGAGGGCCTTCGTTCGATCCGGCCCGGGGGCGCCGGCCACCCATAAGACGCCCCCGGCTCGCCGAAATGAGGCCGTGCCCAGGAAGGGTGCGATCGACTGCACTGCAGCTGCCGCTGCCGGCAGAGGGCGAGCGTCGGCGTCGCCGATGGCCACGTCAGCACGGCGGGCCACGCCCACCACAGCACACCGGCTCTGGCCGCGCGGACGCCACAGCCGCCAACGGCTGAACCTCGATTTTAACAGGCAGAACAGTTAGGCGCTCCAATTAAGAAATCATTTCGCTAATGTAGCCGACTGTTTTCCAAGACGTCTTTCAAAGAGTATCTGCAAGCTAATTCTCTGCTTTGTTACGGAGCCTTTGCCAAGACATTATCGGCGAAGATTCTCGTCTTTGACAACTCTGGTGCGAGCGAAGTTGGAAAAACTTGCACAACAGTAATACGACAAGAATTACTAATTCTACCAGAATTAGACGAAATAGTATGTACAATAATGTTAGCAGCATTGTAGTGTGCTAGAATGGTTTAGTAATAGTCTTTAGTTGCCGTCTTCTCTATACAATACATAATATAACAAATTTACGTTAAAACATACATATTATTAACCAAGGTAGATTTAGATTGACAATATCAGTTCAAACTATTCGTCAGAAGAAGTCTATGTAAATACACGATATCTTTGCACAGTTTAACTCGTCACTTAATGCCAGATCAAGAATCGAAATAAGCTTTCATGCGTTCTTTAGAGACCGTTTTACCGACATCCATTCGAAAGCCACCTTATTTCCAATACACTGCTCGATCAATGTTAACCATGGCCCGCATATAGCCACTGGACGAAGGTGCCATGCTCAACATAATATGTATCAAACACTACTGGAATCTTACGATTTACGACCATCAGACGTGCGTAGTTAAATAGTAGAAACGAACACAAAGTATTAAAGCTGATTAATAGTGGCTCGGATATATGGTCGTGAGGTTGCATGGGACTCTTCCACTATTAGCTTCCCATAGACGTCTAACATGTCACTGCCTTATTTTGCTGTGCGTGAGGAAGGAAGAAAGGAAGATTAGCGTTTAACGTCCCGTCGACAGTGAGGTCATTAGAGAGGCAGCACACGCTCGGAATGTTTAAAGGGCGATGAGGGGAATCGGCAATATGTCCTCTCGAAGGAAGTATCCCACCACTGGAGCGATTTAGGGAAACCACGAAAAACCTAAATCTTGATGGCCAGCATAGGTGGAAGCATAAGCGGCCAAAGACACTACTAGCTAGGGCATAACCACCAATGGCAAGCTAACATACACCAACAAGCGACAAACGTCGGGAAGCTCCTCTGTATCAGCAGCGTTGACTGGAAATACCAGCTGGTATTACAGCCGACCAACAGGCTAAAGCAGGACAAAGCAGGACGAGCTCGCCCACTAGCGCGCAAACAAATCGCCAACATCACCCTACACTGCGCATCTAATACATGACAAATCGGACACAAAACAATGGTGAACCTAACTGTTACAGGTATGCTGCCGCTGACCGAGAGATCAACAGCGGCAGCCGCACAACGTCAAAGGTGTCGACATGCATGATACCCACTACTAGCAAAGCCTACCCTTGCATGACCTGTCGCAAGCAGCAAGAAAACTGCTGCTGCTCTTACTAACCGACCAAACTATCTCAGCACTTTTTTCCTCTGTCCTTCAAACCGCTACCCTTCGTTCTACTTTCAACCCAATCTACCTCCAGATGAGCGCGTATTAATGGTTAACCTTAACCAACCGTACGCAAACACCGCAGTACCCACATCCTGCGACACCTCACATTAGTGAAAACTAACCCGTATGCAGAGATGGCAGTACACCTTTAGAGTTGGCCATTATGCCAGTGTGGGCGTGGAGAGGCTCCACCTCTATTATTATTTTTTTACGGGTGTGACCATCGTCCTGCCGACTGCGAGTCCAGCGTGCTGCCCTCTGCGCCACATCACTCGAAGGTGCAAGGAAGAGACTGCTACGGCAAATATACATCCCTGTCTTCTACGGAACTAGTTCATTGTTATCAACCCATAATATTTACGTAAACATATCAGTTGTTAGTGGCAAGCAATATCAAAGCTGTTATTGCTGCTTTCCTTACCGACTGCCATGGTTGTCGAGCGCGAATCTGCGGCGGTATACTCTCGAAAGCTGCAGGACACAAACTGCAAGCGAGGACGAGCCGGTGAGGGGAAATATGAGACTGACTCGATGCCGCGCATGCGCAGAACGGCGGTTGCTGGAGGCGCGCCCGTTGCGCCGCTCAGCGTCACGTGGCTGTGACGACGTAGCGCGCCGGGAATGCAAATGCGGCCCCGTCACCGCCAGGAATACCACGTGAAACGGTCACCGGTCAGACGCGGGCGTGACCTAGCGTCATTCGTCAGCAATGACGCTTTATCAAGCCACGTGTCGAAGGGGTAACATGGTAGGAAGCAGGCTACGTCTGCCACGTAATGCTTTCCCAAAAAACGATTACGCAAAGCCGCCGAAGTCACTTTAACTGACCTAAGAGTAAACCATCCACAGAGAGATAAGATGCAGTTGTAATCTTAAGTAAATGTAATTCATTCACGAAAGTAATTTCTCACATAACACTTGTTCGACTGATTCTTGAGTGTTGCTCATCAGTTTATGACCCCTAAAACTAAACTCCGCCCCAACAGGCCTTGAAGGCACAACGGCACCGACCGGCCGCCGTGTCATCCTCACCCCAAAAGCGGCACCGGATGCGGATATGGAGGGTCATGTGGTCTGCACAGCGCTCTCCCGGCCGATATGACCCCTGCCTGGTTGAATTAATAGACGAGATAGAGAAAATCCAATAGAGATGGGCGTGTTTCGATACAGGATCATTTAGTAAGCGCGCGAGTGTTGCGGAAATGCTCAGACATAGTCTATGGGAATAAGAGAGACGTTTACTGCCAAATTATTAGAGAGTCGTTCCGGGAAGAGACGGGTACCATATTTCTTCCTCCTACATATGTCTAGCGCAATGACCAGAACGAGAAAAGCCAGAAAATGAGTCCATCAAGAGGTTTCTTGACAATCATTCTTCTCACTTGCCATACGCTAATGGTACAGGGAAGAGGGAAAATGTCGTGGTACCAGTCACGCGCCATAAGGTGGCTTGTGGAGTATGCCTGTATGTAAACGGATGATCTTTGCTGAGTGTTCTGCCACACAAACATATTGCAACGTCCGGAAGAAATTATCGTCAGAGGCTCTCAGTGGCACAAAAAGTGTTCCGAGTTTCTGTCAGCGATATTGTAATTCCACTGACGTAGACGAAACAGCTTGGAGCTTGTTGCTTCGGTTTGAAAGAATCGTCCGTTGTAAACGGCAGTTTACATTTTTTAGCTTTTAAAATGCACAGGCCTTACTGACATTGTACACACAGGGCGTTCACTTCCTTTGATAATATGTTAAACAAATGAAAATTCGAAAACGATAGTGACATTCTCTACACATATAACATCCCATCTCTGCATACGCAGCTCATGTCCCTTCGTTTACTGTCCATCCGACGTTTCTGTACGCATAAACTGCATAGTCCTTGAACTGCTAGGAGTCAGCAGTACTCGGTCTATGATCTTTTGCACTAAAACGTATCTACATCTGCAGACACACTCCGCAAGTCACCGTACGGTGCATGGTGGAGGGTACCACTTACGACTTCTATTCATCATTTACTTCTGTTCCACTCGCCAATAGAGCGAGGGAGAAACGACTGTACAAAAGCCTCCATAACAGTCCTAATTTCTCGTGTCTTATCTTCGTGATCGTTATGCGAACTCTATGTTGGCGGCTGTAGAGCCGTTCTGCAGTCGGCCTTAAATGCTAGTTCTCTAAATTTCCACAACAGTGCCTCTGAATTTCTTCGATGTTTTCTTTAATCCAACCTGGTAAGGAACCACACACTCGAGCAGTACTCAAGAATGGGTCGCATTAGTGTTCCATACGCCGTCTCCTTTAGAGATGAGCTACACTTTCTCAAAATTCTCCCAATAAAACGAAGTCGAGCATTCACATTCTCTGCTATCAACCTGGCGTGCCCATTGCATTTCATATCTCTTTGTAACGTTACTTCTAGATATTTAATCGACGTGACTATTTCAAGCAGCACCCTAATAATGCAGTATTCGAAAATCACAGGATTGCTTTCCCTTCTTATCCGCATTAAGTTACATTTTCCCACATTTAGACCAAGTTGACATTAATCACATCAACCAGAAATTCTGTCTAAGTCATCTTGTATTCTTTTATAGTCGCTCAATGACGACGACTTGCCGTACGTCACAGCGTCATCGGCAAACAGTCATAAACTGCTGCTTAGCCTGTCCGTCAGATAATTTATGTATGTAGAGAATAGAGCGATCCTATCACATGTCCCTGGGACACTCCGGACGATACCCTTGTCTCCGATGAACACTCGCGATCGGGGACAATGAACTGTGTTTTATTGATCAAAAGGTCTTCGACCTACTCATAGATCTGGGAACCTAAACTGTATGCCCTGCCCTTCATCAACAGTCGGAAGTGCTACACTGTTTCAAACTCTTTCCGCAAATCTAGGAATATGGAAAACGTTACATGAAGTTCATATGAAAGTGGATCCGCAAATGATATGTATGAAAAGAATGACCTGTAGCGACTCTTGGTTGAGTAATTTACCTCAGATGTGCATTTTTAGTCGCTTACTTGTTTACAGTTGGTCATGGCATGTGCTTTATTTTGTCTGATAGTCGTTTATTCTATTTTAGATTAACTTCCATTAAAAACAAGAAAATAAAGTTTTCACCCTCTGAAATGAAGAATATGCAGTACGTGTACGACCTAATATCGGGATTGCGGACACAGCACGTCAACTTTATGTTGAACGTTACTCTGAGAGACAGTTAACTTGTCAGAGAACGTCCGTACGCCTCCATCAACACTTGCGAGAGGCAGACTCGTTTGAGAACAGAGTTGTGCGGTGTGTGAACGCCTGAGTTCGAAGAACGGGCTCTTCGTGGAAAAGGATAGGAAAGCACCGCCGTTCTGGCCATAGCTTGGCCAATCGGGCCCGACCAACCGCCGTGTCGCCCTCAGCCAATAGTGTCATCGATATACGGCATAGGAGGGACGTGAGGTCAGCACACCGGTCTCCCTGCCGTTATCGGATTAGCAGACCTGGTGTAGCCACTACTCTTCAAGCAGCTCCTTAATTGGCATCACGAGGCTGAAGGCACGCCGTTCCAGTCCTCCCAACGAGGAAGAATCCGTAGCAGTACCGGGAATCGAACCCTGGTCTCCTGCATGGCGGCCAGTCGCGCTGACCACTTTTTTCAGCTACGGGTTCGTCGTACTGTCGATGAAACATCACCAACCAGTGCAAAGAGAACTGCGAGAAGGGAAGGCATTAATCACATGACGATCAGGAACATTCTGCATAAAAATTTTCTTTACCCTTACCACCTTCAACGAGTGCAAGTGTTAAAAGATGCACGCTTTCAGCCAAACATAAGATTCCAGGGCACTGTGCTGCGTTTCTGCAGCTTTTAACATGCACCTAAGTCACTGATGACTCTGGCTTTGCACATGATGTGGACTTCAGTTTTCATAACAACCACTTCTGGGCTTATGAAAACCCTCAAGAAGTGCGGAAAGACTAATATCATAGTTTAGGCTAACCAGCCATTGACTTCTTCTTCTGTGCTGATGCACACGTATTGCCCGAACTCTCACGGGACTCGGTAAGATTGTCAGCCGAGAGTAATGAGTGTAATGGGCAGGGACACTATGAATGTAGTGTGGGGACGTTAAGTTGGCAATGTGGGTCTCGTGGGAAGCGTGCAACGGATAAGTCCCTGCAGTCGCAGTCTGTGCTCTCGGTGGCTCAGATGGATAGAGCGTCTGCCATGTAAGCAGGAGTCGGGGCACACATTTTCAACTGTCCCCGTTGATGTATATCAACACCTGTCGACAGCGTAAGGTGTTGATTTGATTATCATTTCACTCTAGAGCGCTGAATGGTCACCGATGGTATCTGTTCTTTCGGACGAAAGAACAGATAGCGTCTTCATAATATCAACAGAGGTTCAGCCTCAACGTGTGGGGTACTGTCACTCATAATCATCTCATTGGTCCTCACTTCCTTCCACAATGCCTTACTGGAAAAAAGTATTTCCACTTTCTCACAAATGAGTTGCTTTCTTTACTTGTTGATTTACCCCTAGACGTTACCAAACGAATGTCGTTTTTGCACGATAGTGCTACATGTTACACAGATAACCAGCTTCCGAACATCTGGAGTGACAGAGGGCGATCCACTGGGTGGCCTGCCAGATCCCCATATTTGAAACCAATGGCCGGCCAATGTGACCGAGCGGTTCTAGGTGCTTCAGTCCGGAACCGCGCTGCTGCTAAGGTCGCAGGTTCGAATCCTGGCTCGGGCATGGCTGTGTGTGATGTCCTTAGGTTAGTTAGGTCTAAGTAGTTCTAAGTCTAGGGGACTGATGACCTCAGATGTTAAGTCCCATAGTGCTTAGAGCCAATTTGAATCCAATGGATATTTTTCCTTTGTGGACTGTTAAATTCTTAGTTCATTCAACTCCAGCACCCAAGAACGTTCTTAGGGGGCGTGACCGAAATAGATTTGAATACCTACAGAACACGGCAGGAGTTTCCCACAAGCACTCCATCTTAAGGCCACAAGTGGCCCATCGGGACCCATCCGACCGCCGTGTCATCCTCAGTTGAGGATGCGGATAGGAGGGGCGTGTGGTCAGCACGCCGCTCTCCCAGTCGCTATGGTGGTTTACTTTCACCGGATCCGCTACTATTCGGTCGAGTAGCACCTCAATTGGCATCACGAGGCAGTGTGCACCCCGAAAAATGGCAACAGTGGTCACCCATCCAAGTGCCAGCCACGCCCGACATCGCTTAACTTCGGTGATCTCACTGGAACCAGTGTATCCACTGCGGCAAGGCCGTTGCCAGTTTCCCACAAGGTACAGCATAGTAAGGCTCAGGGAACGCATGAAAGCAGGAAGTGTTCACTTCGAGCAATCTTTATAAACGTAAATGTTTTTGCAAAAGTTATCGTTCTTGTGCCATTAATAACAAATTCTTTCATACCTCCCTAAAGAAAGATTTTCGATCTCTAGTTCATATTAACTATTTATAATGTTTTGATGTCAACAACAAAAGTCTTAAGTTTCCAACGAATGTTATTTTTTTACATCCTTTATAATCTATCACCCATGCAAAAACAAAATTATTACGTTTTTGTCAGAACGTGGTCTAGCTTCATGTAAGAGAATCTGTAAAATGGTAATGAGACTCGACTTCTAGAATTACTCCCCAAACACGACCATTTCTTGACAGAAAACATAACGAATTGAGCAAACAAAAGGAAAATCATATTTAATACACTGTAACCCAAGAAGTGACGCACCACGAAGGAATCATCCGAATGGGACGGAAATCGTCAGATGTGATCTATATTTACAGAGAAACAAATGATTTCATTTTAGAAAATTGGATAACTTATTCAAGAGAAAGAACTTTACAAAGTGAGCAAGTCAATAACGCATTGGTCCATCTCTGGTCCTTATGGAAGCAGTTATTCGGCTTGGCATTGATTGATTGATTGATTGATTGATTGATCCTCCTAGGGGATATCGTGGCAAATTCTGTCCAACAGTTGCGTTACATCGTCAATATATCGAGCTCCAAATGTCATCAATTGGGGAGAGACCTGGCGAACTTGCTGCTAAGGGGAGGGTTTGGCAATCACGAAGACAAGCAGTAGAAAATCTCGCCATGTGCCCAGGATGGCTTGCCATGAAGGGGAACATAATGGGTCGTAGAATATCGTCGACGTACCGCTGTTCTGAAAGGGTGCCGCAGATGACAACCAAAGGGGTCATGATGTGAAAAAAAAATAGCACCCCAGACCATCTCACCTGGTTCTAGGGCCTTACGGCGGGCGAGAGTCGGGTTGGTACCCATCGTTGTTTGAGGTGGCTCCACACATGACTTCACTGGTAATCGGAGCCTGGAATCTCATTGACTGAAGCACAATTGTCTTCAGTGACGAGTCCCACTTCGAACTGAGCCCAGATGACATGGTTTATAACAACTTGTCACCTGTTCCGGCTTCTTCTCTGGTCGCATACCTCGTTCTGTTTTAGTTGCAGTGATCTTTCCCAGACCTGAGTGGCTGACTGTCGACTACTGCTGTCAGTGCTTGTCAGCCGATGACGCACGCATCATCTTGTAGTTAGATCAAATACGTTGCGTTGTCTGGAGGGCACAGGACTAAGCATCCCAGTTCTGTGAGCATAACTCTTTTAGGTTGCGGTTTTTAATTTTTTATCAAATGTAAAATGAACTGTTCAATATACTGACTTCTACAGGGTGGTCACAAATAATCCGAAAAGTTTGTGAGGGTGTTGCAGAGTAGTTTGCGCAGAGAAATAATTGTTAAGAAAAATTTCATTATGTTGCCCCATTTACGAATTACAGTAGAGCGCCGATTATCCGAAGTAACTGGGGGACATTGGTGTGCGGAAAACTGGTTTGTTCGGAGAATCGAACTGTACATGTTTATTTGCCAAAAAGAAGTACTGTACAGTAAATTTATTTATAACAACAGGCATCTCTTTCAGTATTACAAAGTAACATACAAAGGCAACTTCAGTAGGAATATATTGTATGTGGAACAGTTTATTAAACAAAAATATATACATATACATATACATATTACGGCCGGCGCATTTGTTTCAATTTTTATTTAGAAACGGTCACTGAACCAATTCGCCATGTTTAAAACTTTGCGATAATGGTAAATCTGGTAAAATAGTAACCGATAGGCCATTGCAGGACTGACTAGAAAAGAGAACTGACTGAGCGCAACAAGAAGTGAGTGCATCGACCGTTTGAAATTATGTATGCCACATTGTGGTAGCTGTAAACATTGCGCCGGAACAAGTGCTATTCCAAAGGTAAGACAAGAATCCAAACAAGATTTTTTCTTTAATCTTTAATATATTGTAGGAAAATGCCAACACCAAGAAATAATTAATGTACAGTAATGATATTACGTGAATACATTCGTCTAGGTACTATATTTAACCAAGGCAACATGTCCACATTCTGTAGAGCTTATTGGGTTGCAACAGCGGCATGTGGGCAAGAGTCATCCTGTTGGAAAACACCCGCTGGAATGTTGTTGATGAATGGCAATCAGGGTTGCGTGGAATAGATAAGCACGAGTCATCCTGCTGTCATAGGATATCGCACCCTAGACCATAATCCCAGGTGAAGATCTAGTGTGCTTAGGCCACAGACACGTTGGTTGCAGACGGTTGCCTGGCCTCACACGGCCATCACTGGCACAGAGGCAGAAACGGATTTCATCAGGAAACACTACAGATCTCCATGGTGTCCTCCAAGGACCTCTCGCTTGACACCGCTGAAGGCGCGAATGGCGGTGCTTGGGATTAATGGAATCCACGCTACAGTGTCTGGCTCGGAAACGTCCTTGAAGTAACCGATTTGTAACAGTTCGTCGTGTCACCGTGGTACCAATTGTTGCTCGAATTACGGCTGCTGACGTAGTACAAACAGCGATCACGACGGTCTTCCCTCTCGGTAGTGCCACGTGGTCGTTCGGAGCCCTGTCTTCTTTTGACCATGGATTAGATTAGATTAGATTAGTACTTGTTCCGTGGATCATGAATACGACACTTCGTAATGATGTGCAACGTGTCAAGTTAATAAAAAGTGTCTATCTAAGATATTACATTACACAAAATATTACATAACACACAATATTTTTAATTTTTTTTCTTTTGGGTGAGGGGTGGGGAAATTACCGACTTACTATATCCAAAAATTCATCTAACGAGTAGAAGGAGTTGCCATTCAGAAATTCTTTTAATTTCGTTTTAAATGCTATATGGTTATCTGTCAGACTTTTGATCCTATTAGGTAAGTGACCAAAGACTTTTGTGGCAGCGTAATTTACCCCCTTCTGGGCCAAAGTCAGATTTAACCTTGAGTAGTGAAGACCATCCTTTCTCCTAGTGTTGTAGCCATGTACCGCTGGCAGTACTCATGTACATAGCTTCATTCAGATCAAATGGCTCTGAACACTATTGGACTTAACATTTGAGGTCATCAGTCCCCTAGAACTTAGAACTACTTAAACTTAACTAACCTAAGGACATCCATGCCCGAGGCAGGATTCGAACCTGCGACCGTAGCAGCCGCGAGGTTCCGGACTGAAGCGCCTAGTAGCTACATTCCTGCCAAGTCTTTCTGCAGTATGGAAGTAACTGGTTACTCTCTCCTAAGGGCAGATCGCGAAACACGACGCGGGGGTGGTGTGGGTGCCTATGTTCGCTCTGATCTGACACCTACTGTACTATGCACATCGGATGCAAAGGGCGAAGGAGAAGCAGAGTTCTTGTTTTTCGAAATAAATACATCAAATCAGAAACTGCTAATTGGAGTAATCTATAAACCTCCAAACGTCGGTGCCATGTCCTCCTTTCAGTCTGCCCTGTCCTCACTCGTGACACAGTATGAACTCATAATCATTATGGGCGATACAAACATCGACTTACAGTTAAAATCTCCCTCTGCCGAAAAACTAAGGCGACTGTTCCACTCCAATGATATGAGTTTAACACCGCTGGACCCAACTCATCACACGCCACACGATCACACACTCATAGATATAATAGCAACAAAGCGAACAGAAAAAATAATCCGCGCCAATCAGACATCCGCTCTGGGACTCTCTGCTCATGACGTGATATTCTTAAATTACTCAATGCATACTACCAAAGAAAAATCTCACCTGGTAACCTACAGAAACTTAAAAAATGTTAACCATGACGCTCTTCAAAAGGATTGCTCAGACATCCCTTGGTATGATATAAGCAACGAACCGACTTTAGACGGAAAAATTCGGCAATTATGTCGCAAAATTATTGCACTGTATGATAAACATGCTCCTCAACGCACTGTCAAGGTAAAGAGAGCTCCCGCTCCGTGGCTCACCACTGCATTACGCCAGTCAATGGATAAGCGTGATGCTGTATATGGGGCCTTCAAGCGTAACCCAACTCCCGAGGCGTACGAAGCTTATAGGAAACTCCGAAACAGAACCAAGCAAAGCGTGAGGAATGCCAAAATCAGACAGGCCCGCTCTGTTGTATGTGGCATATCAAAACCTGCTGCACTGTGGAAAAAGCTGCGCAGTTTCGGTATAGGGAAGCGACGATCCGACGCTGTTTATCAAGCGTCTGCGGAAGAATTAAACGATTTCTTCTCTACATCTGTAAACTGCCACGCAGCGACAAATTACCAACCCCAAGATATCAATCTCTCGAGAGACAAGTTTTTCCTAAAACGTGTCACTACCGGCACAGTACACAAGGTAATTATGAGAATCTATTCTGAGGCAGTAGGAAATGATGGAGTGAGCATTGGCATGATTAAGAACGTCGTAGACACTATTATTCCAGTTATCACAGACATCTTCAACCTCTCTCTTGTCAGTAGTACATATCCTACTGAGTGGAAGCAAAGTTTAATTCAACCTATACCCAAGACTGACAACCCTAAGTCGCCAGGTGACTACAGGCCGATCAGCATACTACCTGCAATATCTAAAGCCCTAGAATACATCGTCCATGAACAGCTGACGGATTACCTCAAAACTCATAACATCCATGACGAATATCAGTCAGGCTTTCGAAAGCACCATAGTACAGCAACTGCATTAATCAAAGTAACTGATGACATTAAACATGCTATGGACAGACGTGAAGCTACTATCCTAACACTGCTTGACTTTAGCAAGGCTTTTGACACAGTTGACTTCGATATATTACTAATTAAAATGAAACAGCTGAATTTCTCAAACAGCGCAATACACTGGTTCGACAGCTACCTCAAAAACAGAAGTCAACAAGTTATTTGTGGGTCGGAAAATTCATCATGGAAAAACGTGCGCTCTGGAGTACCCCAAGGCTCCGTCCTTGGTCCACTACTCTTCTCACTGTACATTAATGATATTTCTTCAGTGATTCATTCCTGCAACTACCATCTCTATGCCGACGACATCCAACTGTACATAAGCGCAAGCCCCAAAAACATTGCTGACGCAGTAGCGAGTATGAACGCAGATCTTTGCTCTGTTTCTCGATGGGCACAGAACTTAGATCTGAAACTAAACCCCAAGAAATCCCAAGTCATACTTATATCTCATCCAAAGTTAATCAGCCGGTACTTTCGCGAAACAGTCCCTCAAATACTCCTCAATGGTACCCAACTACCATACCAAAAAACAGTAAAAGACCTTGGAATAATCTTGGATAAACACCTAAACTGTGAAGAACAAACAGTCACAGCTTGCCGGAAATCGCTCTCCTCCCTACATGCAATTCAAAAATTTAGAAAAATATTCCCAACCCATGTTAAACAAAAATTAGTCCAAACACTAGTCTTGCCTAATCTTTACTACTGCGATGTAGTTCAACACGGCACAAATAGTGAAAATTCTAGATGCCTCGAGCTAGTGATGAATGCTTGCGTTAGATACGTGTGCAATATTCGGTTGTATGATCATATCAGTGCTTCATACTCCCAGCTAGGTTTGATAAGCCCACATAGGGCACGCGATCTCCACACGATGTGCTTACTTCATCGATTTCTTAGCCACTGGTGCCCCCAATACTTATCTTCTCACATTAAACACCTATCATCATTCCACAATCGCAATACCAGATCGGACACGTCTAGCTTCTTGGCTGTACCTTTACATGACACAAAATTTTTCTCCGTGTCATTCTCCATCTCAGCCATACGACTATGGATCGCGCTCCCCTGTGATCTGCGTCTCATCGAGAACTACTCAACATTCAAGAGGGAACTCAAAACTTATATATTAGGGACGGTATAGCCACCATTGTTGTGCCCCTCTCATCTCTTTCTTTCTCCTCTCCATCACAGCTTCGAATTTTCCCATTCCATTTCTCTTCCTCTAACCTATCTACCTCTTATATATCTCTTTTACCTCATTCTATCGTCTTATGTCTGTGCTCGATGAGAATAACTCACAAGCTGCAAGAACATAACGAGAAAATTCCCAACTAACAATAGGACTGACATTCACAAAAGAAAAGTATGTTTACTTTCATATACATAGTCATTACTATTATTATTATTATTATTATCATTATTATTCTTGATTGTTATAATTATTTTTTATTGTTATAGTTATCATTGTACTACTGTTATAATCTCTATTTTTCTTCTTTAACATCAATACTGCATAATACATTATATGTCCTTAATGTTCTGTAGAAACTGTAACTCGTTCAATCTGAGTATGCCTGGTTAGGTGTAAGAGAGGGCCTGAAGGCCGTAATCTTGCCAGGTAAAATAAATGCATAGATAAATAAATAAATAAATAAACTCCAGCATCTCGTAGCCCTAATACACAACCCCGTTGAAACTCAGTCAACTCTCGATAACTGTGCTGTCATCGTCTTAAAAGCATTCTTAACTAACATCAACTCATTGTGTTCAATCTTAAAGATAACTAACTCTCATAGAATTTACAGCGCTTGTTCAAGCAATCCTAATTTGCATCCTCACAGTGGAGTTTGTTAGCGTCATTCTACTGCGACTGACGCGAAATGTGAATAGACATCATCTTTCAGATGTAGAAACAAGTCTACCAACTTTCGTTCATCTCGAACAACTCCTTGGTGTTGGGATTTTCTTTTCGTCAGTGTATTTAACTACCTAATTTCTGAAGATGTTCACGTCTGTCTAGTGAAACTTGTTAATGAAAGAGAGTTGCGTGCTACTTGTGGATGCTCTACAGTTTTAGTTTCTAACAGTAGAGGCTACCCCTCAGGAGGTCCCTTGCTAGCTGAAAATGTGAAGTATCCCACAATACCAACAAATATACGAATCATCACAATTTAGAGATGATATAAGTCATTAGTCCAATACTATATACTACATTCTAATGCCCTAATCTTTTAACACGATCGTATTCGATATGTCATTTGCAAATTGTGCAAAATACACACTTTGAGTTAAATTTAACTTCTCGTAGTTGGATGCTCCTGTACTTGAACAAAAATTATGCAAAATGCGTTTAAGTTAAGCCGTTTCCCCCTGTACGACAATCAAATCGAAGCTCTGAGCTGGACTTGTAAGGCAATGTGAGAATGTCAGATGTAATGATAGAATGAGGACACACACTGAAGAGCCAAAGAAAGAAGCTGGTACACCTGCCTAACATCGTTTAGGAACCCCGCGAGCACGTCAAAATGCCGCAACACGACGTGGCATGGACTGTGCTAATGTCTGAAGTAGTGCTGGAGGGAAGTGACGCCGTGGATCTTGCAGGGGTGTCCATAAATTCTCACGACTACGAGGCGGTGGAGATCTCTTCTAAACAGCAGGTTTAAAGACATCCAAGGTATGCCCAGTAATGTTCATGTCTGGCGAGTTTGGTGGCCAGCGGCAGTGTTTAAACTCAGAACAATATTCCTGGAGTCACTCTGTAGCAATTCTGGACGTGTGGGGCGTCGCATTGTCCTGCTGGAATTGCCCACGTCCGTCGGAATACACAATGGACATGAATGGATGCAGGTGATCACACAGGATGCTTAACGTACGTGTCAGAGTCGTATCCAGACGTATCACGGGTCTCACATCACACGCCCCACACCGTTACAGAGCCTCCACCAGCCAGAAATGTCCCCTGATGACACGCTGGGTCCATGGATTCAAGAGGTTGTCTCCATACCCGTACACGTCCATACACTCGATACAATTTGAAACGAGACTCATCCGACTAGGCAACATGTTTCCAAGTCATCGACAGTTCAATGTCTGTGTTTACGGGGCCAGGCGTGGCGTAAAACTTTGCGTCCTGCAGTCATCAAGGTTTCGTTGAATGGTTCGCGCACTGACATTTGTTGACGGTCCAGCATTGAAATCTGCAGCAATTTTCGGAAGGGTTGAACTTCTGTCGTGTTAAACTATTCTCTTTGGTCGTCGTTGGTACCATTCTTGCAGGGTCTTTTTCCGGCCGCAGCGATGTCGGAGATTTGATGTTGTACCGGATTCCTGATATTCACGGCACACTGGTGAAATGGTCGTGCGGGGAAATCCCCTCTACATCGCTACGTCGGAGGTGATGTGTCCTATCGCTCGTGTGCCGACTGTAACACCACTTTAAACTCATTTAAATCTTGATAACCTGCAATTGTAGCAGCAGTAATCGTTCTAACAACTGCTCCAGACACTTGTGTCATATAGGCGTTACCGACCGCAGCACCGTATTCTGCCTTCTTACATATCTCTGTATTTGAATAAGCATGCCTCTATCAGTTTCTTTGGTGCTCTAGTGTATTTCCTGAGTACGCTGAAGTTAATCGATTCCTTAAAAAAAACTGTATGTGAATAAGGAAATTTCCTTGATAGCTTCAGTTCGACTCACCAATGCGTTCCAGACGTGCAATCTAGATTTTTTTCTTCTTTGTTGTTATTTCATTTCCCACGAAGTGGCAGGCTTGCAGTGAATGGAGCCGCTCTTCAGCCAAAGATTACACATATTTAAAAGAAGTTTTAGAAGACATAAAAATAGATGACTATTAATGACGTTTAAAAACGCTTTGGTGAACAATGTTTATGAGTTTTAAAATGTTTTTACATAATTTTATATTACAGTTAAGATGTAATCACTGGTGATAATATTAATGCAGCTATGGTATAACGGTGATGCTGGTGGTGCATGAAAATGATTATGGTCATAATGAAGGAAGAAAGACGGTTATCACCAAGGGGCTCTGCATAACCTCGGGTAGTTATTAAAAATCACTGAGGTGGAGGAAGGGACGAAAGTGGGAGGATGGTGTGAGGTGGAGCGTTGAGATTAGGGCTAAAAAAAAAGGGTGTATAACTTGGGACGGAGTATATCACTGGGTAATGGGTGTTGGTTGAAGTTGTGGTGGGAGAGGATGGATAAGATATGAAGATGCATAGAAGGTGAGATACAGATACAGTGCCGTAAGAGAGTACCCGAATTGTTGATTTCAAATCCGAGGCTGGTCTATGTGGTGTATATCTTCACGAGTGAGAAATTAATTCGTCAGAGAAGCGCGATGTCGACAGAAAGTATAGACCAGCTGCAACTGAAGAGTCACAAATGTAGTTACATTTAGTCTCCTCTGCTCGTATGGGAGTGCTCTAACTGTCAACGAAGATAAGTTTCGCACACTCATCCAACATCACTTCACTCCACCACCAGGACATTAGAACCCGAGAACTGGTCTCTGTTCACAAGGTTCCTTGTACTTGCCACCACTTTCCTTCCAGGCGAATGCGCAATGGGCAGCGTTCGGTAAACTAAAGCGAGATCCTCTTGTAAAGATTACATTCTTCCTTTTGTTGACGGTCAAATCTCGACGCTAGTAACTCAATAATCTCTTTACTGCCACGTACGGGAAGTCTGGCACACAAAGTTTATTCCGACCTTACGATGTGCGGTTTGTCGGGAAACTGAAACTACTGTATGCTCTATACACAATTGTATACGGACAATATAATCGTGCAGTTTAAGCCCTATTATAGTTCTACTGTGGACTGTTACTGTTGCTCACCTTTCACTGTCCTACGACGAACATTTCCTGCGTCTCAGTCCGTCGCCGAAGCCTTCAAATGACACTGCGTAGACGCTCAACACTGCCGAGACTCCAGTCCATGTTGACATACTTCAAGGCCTCACTGAAGTCCAAACAGCAACGCATGACCCAAATGGCCTCATGCAGCATCACGTTGTCAGTTTCACCAAGAGACTGCACTGTACTCCCGAACAAATTGCAAACACACTCGAGACATTATGGATTTCATGTTATGAAACTCGCTGAGTTTGGATCACGTGAGTGTGTGATCATAGTTAGAGATGTTAAGTTTTATGATACGTAGTTCAGCACATGACTAGTTTAGTTCTTATTTAAGAAACAGGATGTGTTACATTACGCTAGGTTGTCCGAGCAATACAAAGTGAGTCGCCACATCATCTGCATGAGAAGAAATTACAGTTACAGTGTTCGGTCACTGGCCCAGTACTGTCTTTATAAAATGGCTCAAATGGCTCTTAGCACTATGGGACTTAACATCTGAGGTTCTCAGTCCCCTAGACTTAAAACTATTTAAACTTAACTAACCTAAGGACATCACACATAGACATGTCCGAGACAGGATTCGAACCTGCGACGGTAGCAGGGGCGCGGTTCCGAACTGAAGCGCCTAGAACCGCTCGCTCACAAAGGCCGGCCAGTACTGTCTTCACTTTATGTTAATCATCTACTATTTTCTTTGAAGCAAGAGGCACAATTAGTATTATTTGCAGATGATATGAGCAGAGCTGTGAAGCTGAGCAAAGAAGCATCATCAAATAAAATAGTAAATGACGGGTATGTGAAAGTTACTGACTGGTTTTCACAAATGGACTACGCTTACACTTTGATAAACACGGTTCATCCAATTTTCTGCTGTCAAAAATATCCCATCTCCTGTTAACCTAATATACTAATAAGAAATAATAATTCGAATAGAAAGTTTCAAGTTATGAGGTGTGTTTATTAATGAAAACTTGAACTGTGAATATCATACAGTAGAACTGCTAAAATATTTTGGATCTGTCATGAGAATTTTTGCAATCTTTGGGGTTACAAAAGTCAGTAAGTTAATTTGTTCTGTATATTTTCATTCGCTGACGGCCTATGGAATAATATTCTGGTGTACCTCCTCATTTAGGCAACACGTATTCGTTGCTCATATGCCGATCACAGTATCTTTGCTGGCACGGATTGTCGACAAATTTTACAATACACAACGGTGACATTGGAACTTATAGGTATTTGGCATTTTTACCACTGTGCGAGTATCCAAGTCTCGTCACATAGGGCGTACACAACACTGAGGACTAAAATTCTCAGTTGTAGGTATAGATTCACGTCACGCAGTCGTAGTATTGACTGCCGGCGTGGCTATTGTATGTAAAGCTCTCAGCTCTACTACCATGCATCCAAAGTAATTAGATTTGTCATTCTTTTTTATGTTGTAATACAGATAGAGTATATTCTTATGCACGCACAGCTGAGTTGTTTGTATATTCTTCACTTTTATTTTAGAGATACTCAACCATATACCATATTTTTTTCGCAATGACTTATCGCTTCTGCTGGTAATCTTTGGTCCACGAACTTTAATGGCAAATTTATTCATTTTTCTGTGGAATAGTGTCCACCAGCATCTGTAATGCGAGAGCTCGCCTAAAAGTAAATAATCTGAAAAGATATTGAATTCCATTTATTTATTATTTCCTAGGTTTTTGCAAGGTTTGGACGCTGTATAGCCTGAAAATTTCCCAGAGAAATATTAACCTTGACTAGATGCTAGTTATGCCTTTTTTAAAGATTGTTTTCTCAACGACAGTATTTGAAGCTTAATTGGAACTGAATAGTGTTTGTCGACAAGTTTTAATGATCGAAGTTGCCAAGTTAAGCCGGAGCAAGCAGCAGGCAAAACAGACGTTAATACTTGCACCTGCATGAGGCAGAAACCGGATGTCAAGTCACGTGAATACGGCTCCTGCGGAAGCCCATTTTCAACGAAGAGACTGTTACGTCATAGTGTACAGATACGTGGCTCGATAGCGCAGTGGCCACTGCAGCACGTCCGTCGCCCAAATGGCGCCGGAAACCTACTTGCTCGGCAAGCGAAAATAGGTCTGTGGTTCACGAAACAAGTTTGACAACTAGACAAATAACTACATTGTTTTCTTTCTGTTAATGCCGGGCGTTGTGGCCGAGCGGTTCTAGGCGCTCCAATCTGGAACCGCGCGACCGCTACGGTCGCAGGTTCGAATTCTGCCTCGGGCATGGATGTGTATGATGTCCTTAGGTTAGTTAGGTTTAAGTAGTTCTAAGTTCTAGGGGGCTGATGACCTCAGACTTAAGTCCCATAGTGCTCAGAGCCATTTGAACCATTTTTTTTTTCTGTTAAGTTTGGACATACTACACTGCTGGAACTAGAAAAGAAAATTTATTAATACCATCACTACGTGGCAAGCCTGTGCATGGAAAATTACGAGCAGAAGTGTATGAAGCATGGGCAAACATCGAGAAAAACTTATCGTATTGCACGGGGCATAGTGGGGGAGGTCCTGAATCTCGCTTTAAGGACGGTGCGATTAGATAATTCCTTCATGAGCACTGCGAATGACATTTGGCGTACTCTCTCACGAAGAAGTCTGTAGTGTAGCGTGAAAAGTGATTTATTCGTCGCATAACGTACACGTATTAATCATCAGATTATGAAACAGACGACATGCTTAAAATTAGCTATACAATTCACTGGGATTCGGTGATAAAAATTATAGGTAATGAAATGGAGAATAAAGATATTTACATAATAATGCTAACTATCAATGAAATCTTGCTTAAATTACTAGATCGTCCTTGCTGAACTGTTCCACCGAGTAGTAGTATTTCTGATACAGAGTATCATGCAGCTTCTTTTACAGTACGGCTAGTTTCATGTTCAGAATGTTCTCATTTTTTAGCCTGTTGAAAATTTTCATTCTTATGTATTGGGTAGACTGAGCGTACAATTTTAATTTATGAACATGAAATGTAAAATTATATTTATTCCTTGTCTTATAAGATCAATCAAAATATTTTTCGTGAATAATCCTTATTAGCAACATAAAAATATTATTATCTCATAAATGTGTAGAGAGCGATTTTAAATGATGGACGACATGATTCACGTAGATGTGCAGCACATATATTTCTGAAGACTTATTTCTGGAGCTTCACCATACGCGATGCATTACTGAACCTTCCACAGAAAACAGTTCCATACCTGATTACATAGCTATGGTATACAGTTTTTATATATCTATGTCAGTGGCACTGGAAAATATTTCCACAGTAAACACAAAGCTGCATCTTTTACCTGATAGGTCCTCGGTATGTTACCTAGATTTGGTCTAGCATATTTTCCGACTTCTACTTCTGCTGTGGCCATATTTTTATTTCTTGGTATTTTGACTGTTTAGTCCTGAATTTTATCATATGTGCTTTTTAGAGGTTCAGAATTAGTCCACTTAGCTGGAATATATTTTAAAGATGTCGAGTGTAGTAATTATGCAGTTAAAGATTTTTCTACGCCACGAATTTCAATTAATACAGATGTCTTGTCTGCAAAAACATTTAACAGAGTGTTGACACTATCGCAGGATCCATTTTGAGAAAGCGGATGGATATGGGACCGGGGAATATCTTCTGCGACATTTTTTATGGTGTTGTTATACCGTGATCAGTAAGGCACTGGTCTGGTATTCGGAAGGGGCAGTGCTCGAATTATTGCCCACCAACCTAATTTAATTTTTACACGGTGTACCTACATCATACGATATGAATGCCTGAGTGACTCATTTGAGAAAGCCACGGCCGATTTCCTGCAGCAGACCAATCCGAACATGTGTCACAATGAAACTGACGGGATGTAAGCCCTCATCTTTCTTCCTTCTGTCCGTTCAATGTACTCATTTTAACGTCGCGATCTATAAATGCCAATCATATAGCATCGTGAGTTGTAATAATTGACATAAAATTAGTCGCTGGGTCTATTCAACATTGTCAGATGCTCTCCCAGGGGTATATAGCACTACGGAGACGCTTCATCATAAATTGAAAAGATGAGTTGCGATTCCTCGAAAAAGACGTGTTGCTGCTGAACAGCATGTCATTGTCCTCGCTGCTGTGAGAAGTAAGACGTTTGAGGGTTTGTGGCAGTGGGGCGAGGTGACTTTTGCCTGGCCACAGACACCTCTCATTTCCGCATGTCCACACTGACATCTCGTCCTGCGCACGTCACTCACTAAATGGAAAATAAAGCCCGAGAGTTAATATTTCACTGTGTACTAGTTCTTTTTTCCCTTTGTGTAATGATGGCTGCTAAAAGGAAGGATGGTGATTAGCGTTCAACATCCTGTCGCAGAAAATTACGTAAGGGACGGAGCACAAGTTCTCACTGCTGGAGGTAATCGGCTGTGTCGTTTACAACGGAACCATCCTGAAATTTGCCTTAAGCGATTTAGGAAATCCGCAGAAAACCCAAATATGCTTCGCTGGGCAGGGATGTGAACCGCCGTCCACCCGAATGTAAATCCACTGGCTTAACACTGCACCACGTCGCTCGATCAGAGTGGGAGCTGGATTGATAACACCTGCTAAATTCACCGAATATGACAAGTGCGTGGATCGATGTACTACGGTTTTGGGGTTGCTTGACTTGCCGACAGAACGTCTGTGTCACGTGAACACACTGGTAGCTTCCTGTTGAAGGCGCATTTGGACCCTTCGTCTTTTAATTTGTCTTCTTTATTTACATATATGTTTTGGGTGACCTGCATAATTCCGTTGGGACTTATCTCTTTTCCCCCTTCTTCGTGTACCTGTAACTCTTGCAAATTTCCGAAATAATCGCACGCTTTCCGCCGTATTTGACGCTCGCGATCGGTTTTGCTGTCGCTTTCTCAGTTGAGCGTGCCGGTACATTTAACACAGTCAGGAGATTCGTTAAGTGCCCCGACTGCTGACAGATGACGTAGTGCGGTGATGCCGATTCAGGTCGTTGTGGAGATACCACTTGCTAGAAATACGGAAACTTGGTCTTTGAAAATTCATTTGTTTCTGATAAAACTGTGGGGCAAATGGATTCTATATCTCGTCAGATGTTATTGATACAAGTAGTGTCGAACAATTCTGAACGTACTCACACATGGCGAGACGTGGGATCATGTAATGCGCCCAGGAACATAGTCGAACATGAACGTTTTGGTGGCACAGGTGTTGTTGTGTGTGGAGGCATAATGTTGCATGGGTATACTGAGTTCCAAATCTTTGAACGCTCACCGGTCAACGTTATTGTGCAACTTCTCAGACGTGCATTCGAACTTTTCTTCATTTTAATGGATAACAATGCGCGACCGACCACATTGAACAGTGCATATGGAGGAGTTCTTGGAACGAGAGGATATTCGGCGAATGGACTAGCCCGCTCGTTCCCTCGACTTAAATCCCATCGAGAACGTGTGGGGTGCGCTGGGGCGATGCATTGGAGCACGTCCAAATGGCCCAATCCAGCTCTTGTCAGCCGCACTCGTTGATGACTGGGGCTTCCTGCCACAACAATTCTTAGCAACTCTGTCGTCAGCATGGTAGCACATCGCAGAGTATGCATTGTCGTCCGTCGTGATCACTCACCCTGCACACCCTGTTAAGAACCGTGTCTCGCCTTTTCTATGTCCTTGGGATCCCTCATGAATCGCGATTACTTCAGTGTGATTATTATCTTTGAATAAAAGTGTCAATTCTGCCCGTCTCATTGTGTTTTCCTTTCAGTTATCTTCTGTACTATACTGTATCAGTTCTTCCTCCTTCTGGTCCTAAGTATCGTTCAGCTATGTTCCTTGGCAGTGACACATGATGCGGAAGTTAGTTTCGTTCTTAGGTTTTGCACTGTAGCAAATACAAGGGTAATCCCAAACGTAAGATCTCCTATTTTGTTTATAAGTATATAGACTTGTTTATTTCTACAACGGCTTACATCAGATTACAGCTTGAAAATTTAGCGATTTTTTGACATAATAACCATTTCTCTCGATGCATTTTTGTAGACGCTGTGGCAATTTTTGTATGCTCATGTCATACCAGCTCGCCGCCATGCTGTTCAGAAAGTTATGAACCTCTTCTTTCACCTCGTCGTCGGAGCTGAATCGCTTTCCGGCCAAATATTCTTTTCATATGGTTCAAATGGCTATAAGCACTATGGGACTTAACATCTGAGGTTACCAGTCCCCTAGAATTAGAACTACTTAAACCTAACTAATATAAGGACATCACACACATCCATGCCCGTGGCAGGATTCGAACCTGCGACCGTAGCAGCAGCGCGGTTCAGGACTGAAGCGCCTAGAACCGCTCGGCCACAACGGTTGGCGACTCATAATCAATTATGATTTATCACATTATTAACAATTCTTTGCCAAAGGGAAAAGAAGCGGTAAACAACAAAAAAAGCCATAGATCGACCTAACCTAGGGAACAGGTGATAGTCGCTGGGTGCCAAGTCAGGACTATAGGGTGGGTGGGTGATTATGTTCCACTGAAACTGTTGCAGGAGAGCAACAGTTTGCCGAGCGATGCGTGGCCGAGCGTTGTCATGGTCAATGTGTACGCTCTTGTTCAACATTCCTCTATCCGGGTCTAAATTTCCCGTTTGAGTTTTTTCGGAGTCTCACGGTACCTGTCAGCTTTAATTGTGGTCCCACCGATTCAGCTCTGACGACGAGGTGAAACAAGAGGTTCATAACTTTCTGGACAGAATGGCGGCAAGCTGGTATGACATGGGCATACAAAAACTGCCACAGCGTCTACAAAAATGCATCGACAGAAATGGTGATTATGTTGAAAAATAGCTAAATGTTCAAGCTGTAAACTGATGCAAACCATTGTAGAAATAAACGGGTCTGTGTACTTATAAAAAATAGACCTTACTTTTAGGATTACCCTCGTAGAACACAATCTGAAAGAATGTAGTGTACTCCAGAAGCAAGTGCTATACTCTGAAAGAATATTGTGGAATGAAAGTGATGATTTGTTTATTGATTTTTATCAAACTTAACATTTTTTTTACCAACTCCTAATTCGTGGTATTTAAGTAATCATTTATTGTATACTAAAGTATTATTAACGAGGGTCTCTGAAACTGCGTTTTCAAACATGTTGATTACAGGTATCTTTTTCATTCCCTTGGGCTGTTTATTTTACAGTTTGATTCCCCGGTACAAGAGTCTGCTTTTTCTTAGTAAGTGTAAGTTAAGTCTGGCTTCTGTTTCATGATCATAAATAAATACGGAGAGATACTCTCTGGTAGCGCAGTTAGCGTCCGCAACTTTTTAAACAGATTTTTACGAGTCCAAGTACTTTTTTAGTTGTTATTATTGTCATAGTCTTTTTCTTACGATTGAATAATGTGGCCACATGTTTTACACTTCATCTTGAAAACATGAAACCATAGCTAAGGAATGAATATAAACAATATTTTTATAAAAATACGAAGCAACTTCCGTGACACAGTGACGAAGGATTCCAAGAGCAAAACGTGCTGATGAAACTCACTTCGCTAATACCTTTTAGTGCTCATTACACTTCAACCTACAGTCAGTAATCGTACCTAAAAACGTTATGTCTCATAGTGTGTGGAATTATCGTCTACATTTAATGGGAGAGATTATTTTTCCCCATTAAACCCAAATTCATAATGCTTGTTTTCTTTGTGTTCGATGTTACTTTTTAGCTTACTGACTGTTTGTAAACGTTAAAGGCCGTTTCATTTGCTTTCCCTACTAGGACTTGTAGTGTTTTCTTTGTAATTACAAAATTTATGCCACCTGCAAAGATGTGCCTGGAAAAAAAAGAATTGTTCAAATGGCTCTGAGCACTATGGGACTTAACTGCTGCGGTCATCAGTCCCCAAGAACTTAGAACTGCTTAAATCTAACTAACCTAAGGACATCACACACATCCATGCCCGAGGCAGAATTCGAGCCTGCGACCGTAGCGGTCGCGTGGTTCCGGACTGTAGCGCTTAGAACCGCTTGGCCACTCCGGCCGGCGCCTGGAAAGATACTGAAGTATATCGAAAAGAGCAATAGCCGTAGGATCTTACTTTGAGGCTCTCTTGTGTTAACGGATTTTGGATCTGATAAATGTATTACTAAACATTTCGCGACATTAGAAACCCGTAATGTTCTATCCTCCTTAACCTTCCTTTCAGATACAATGGGGACGATTTACTTGCAACTTCTCTTTAATAAGAGATATCATCGGTAATACATGCAGTCACGTCTCTGAAATAATTATTTCCAAAGCTCATAGAATAATATTTATTATAAGCAAAGAAAAATAACATTCTACTTTTGTTTCTTGGCAGCAGAACTACATGAATAACTGCAATGAATAAATACGGAGCATCGATGTTTTAGTGTCTCAATTTGTAGCTTTCCATATTAGAAACATACTTGATACATCTCATCTAGTCGATGCAGTTTTCATAAATAACTACGTAGCAAAATAAGAACCACATACATGAAATAATGTTGTTACAAATTACAACTGATACAAGCAGACGCTCTCCTGTGGTTAATATTCTACCCTCCGTGCTAAACAAGTTTAGTTGCTTCGATGTATCCCGTTACTGATGCAAATATCTACCTCTCTGTTCTCCTCCGAGGAAAATTTTAAAAATATTTGCAGATAATACGTTTTTCTTTTGGGATACTGATTCTTCCTCGCAGTTTCCTTTTCAATATTTCGAAATCTGTTTCTTCTATGAACACTCAGTGCCCTTCTTTGGTAATCTCGTATTTACACCTGAACTATCAATGTTATACACCCTGCAAACCACGGCCTCTTGTCACTTTCTTATAAGAGTCTAATTTTTTTCAGCAACAGCTCACTAGGCCCGTGGCCTCTTTAGCAATGCACCATATCCCTAAACGTTTCAATGTGCCTCAATTTCATCCTTTTCTTAATATTAAACAAAAAAACGCTTATGCGTTAATATCATGTACCAGCTGCTATTTTTTCCCCATTTGCAGTCTGCCGTCCTTTTCATCAGGTTATTGCTACTTAAAGTAAAATAAATTAAAATTCGGCACTTTTTCGCCATTATGGGATTATTACCCTGTCAGGCGACCACTTTGTCTTCCTGTATTAGGTGACATGTAGGTATCACACTGTCCCACCGGCCGTTATTATCAGATATCCAACTCTAAGCAGTTAATTACATCTACATATACATGGAGACACAATTAAGTGCATGGCAGAGGACTGATCGAACTACCTTCACAATAATTCTCTATTATTTCACTTTCGAACAGCGCGCGGAAAATAGCGATCAGCTGTATCATTCTGTGAGAGCTCCAATTCTCCTTATTTTATTATGATCACCGTTTCTCCCTATGTAGGTCGACGTCAACAAAATATTATCGCATTCGGAGGAGAAAGTTTGTGACTGAAATTTCTTTTGAAGATCCCGCCACAACGATAAACGCCTTTGTTTAATGATGTCCATCCTAGATCCTGTATCATGTACGTTACACACTCTCCCCTGTTCTTCGATAATATAAAACGTGCTGCTCTTCTTTGAATTTTCTCGGTGTACTACGTTAATCCTATCTGGTAAGGATCCCATACCGCGCAGCAGTACTCCAAAATAGGACGGACAAGCGTACTGTAGGCAGTCCCTTTGGTAGATCTGATACGTCTTCTAAGTGTTCTACCAATAAATCGCAGTCTTTGGTTCTCCTCCCCCACAACCTGTTACATGTGCTCTTTCCAATTTAAATAGTTCGTAATTGTAATTCCTAGGTATTTAGTTAAATTTACGGCCTTTAGATTTGATTGATTTATCGTGTAACCTAAGTTTTACATTCATGTGGACGACATTACATTATTTAGGGTTAATTGCCAATTTTCGCACCATAGAGATATATTTTCTAAATCGTTTTGCAATTTGTTTCCATCTTCTGATGATTTTCCTAGACAACAAACGACAGCATAATCTGCAAACAACCTAAGAGGTCTGCTCAGATTGTCTCCTAAATCCCTTTATTAGGTAGGGAACAGCAGAGGGCCTTGGGGAACCTTGGGGAACGCCAGGAACCTTTTCTGTTTTGCTCGATGATTTCCGTCAATTACTACGAACTGTTACCTCTCTTATAAAAAAAAATCACGAATCCAGTCGTATAACTGAGACAATATTCCCTAGGCAACCAGCATGATAACAGGCCGCGTTAGATCTACAGCGTCAAGAAGCCTTCTGGAAATCTACAAATACGGAATCAATTTGAAATCCCTTGTCAATAGCACTCAGCACCTTGTGTAATACCCGGGGTATCTTCTCAGATGTTCTCGACATGCTGATTGGCTTCGTATCAGTCCTCCTATAGAGGAGAATCGCGGGTGACAGAGGGAGTCGATCGACTTCTCGCGGCAACTAGACATAATTCTCACTCAACTATGGAGACAGACATTTTTGTTCATCCTCGTATATAGTCTGCTAACACTGGCACCTAGATCGAAATAGTTTCATTTCAACTATTATGGCTATCTCGATGAACTGACCTTGTGTATTTTATTACATACTTTTCGTGAAGTAACTGTGTGTGCTGTTTCCAAAAGTAGACGGAATTCATTGTAGGCATGCTTACAGTGATGCTATACGTGTCAAAATATTTAATCTGACTTTTCAGCGTCACCATGAGTTCTGTTGCTAAATGTGCTTTGCTTACTCTGAAACGGATTCACCGCTGTGTTCCCCGGTACCGTTCCCTCCTATGTTCTCCGTTGCTGGGCGATGATGTAATTTGAGCGCTCAATTGGCTGGAAGTGTGGGCTTGTTGCACTCATCACCTACGCTGTTATAGCCGTGACAGAGCTTTCTGTGGCGTCTCTTTCTTTTTGTACCATCTCGCTAAAATACACTGCAACCCTAACTGCATCTTCCAAACAGTGCCTTTCTTCAACAAGTACAATTCATGCTAATTAAGGAGCGTCTTATCCAGGCATTCTCTCACACTTTCATTTCCTTTTAAAACACTCATGTTCATAAATAGAGGATAATTGCAGAATGTGGTGCCACACAACGTGGCGATAAACATAACTGCTGCTAATAGCATAGGCACATAGGGAATACACACGATACAGATCTGTAAGTCCACACTATTGGTGATAAATTGAGAAAAACGTTCCGAAACATATGTGCTACAAAACGCCACTATTTCCTGCACATGTACCACACCATCAATATGGGATATGATCACCATGCACACGTACACAGGCTGCACAACGAGTTGGCATACTCTGAAACAGGTGGTCGAGCAGCTGCTGGGGTATAGCCTCCCATTCTTGCACCAGTGCCTGTCGGAGCTCTTGAAGTGTCGTAGAGGTTTGAAGACGCGCAGCGATACGTCGGCCGAGAGCATCCCAGACGTGCTCGATGGGGTTTAGGTCTGGAGAACAGGCTGGCTACTCTATTCGCCTGAAATCTTCTGTTTCAAGGTACTCTTACACGATGGCAGCTCGGTGGAGCCGTGCGTTATCATCCATCAGGAGGAAGGTGGGACCCCTTGCACCTGTGAAAAGGCGGACGCACTGGTGCAAAATGACGTCCCGATACACCTGACTTGTTATAGTTCCTCTATCAAAGACATGCAGGGGTGTACGTGCACCAATCATAAAAGCACCCCACACCGTCAAACCACGATCTCCATACCGGTCCCTTTCAAGGACATTAAGGAGTTGGTATATGGTTCCTGGTTCCCGCCAGATGAAAATCGTGGGAGAATCACTGTTCAGACTATACCTGGACTCGTCTCTGTACATATCCTGGGTCCACTGTTCCAATGACCATGTACTGTGCTCTTGTCACTAGGCTTTACGGTATCTCCTACGACCAGGGGTCAGTGGAATGCACCTTGCAGGTCTCCGGGCGAATAAACCATGTCTGTTCAGTTGTCTGTAGACTGTGTGTATGGAGACAACTGTTTCAGTGGCTGCAGTAAGGTCCCAAGCGAGGCTACCTGCAGTACTCCGTGGCCGTCTGCGGGCACTGATGGTGAAATATCGGTCTTCTTGTGTTGTTGTACACTGTGAACGTCCCGTGTTGTAGCGCCTGGACACGTTTCCTGTCTGCTGGAATCGTTGCCATGATCGTGAGACCACACTTTGTGGCACACGGACCTGCTGTGTTTGACCAACCTCCAGTCGCCCTAGTTTTCTACCCCTCAAACGTCATCAATATGTGTTCTTTTAGCCATTTTCAACACACAGTCACCATTAGCACGTCTGAAAACGTCTGCACACTTACTCGCTGCACCGTACTCTGACATGCACCAACACACCTCTACCCATGTGGACTGCTGCCAGCGCCACCGTGCGGAGACCGCAGGTCAAATGCACCGCATGGTCATACCCCGAGGTGATTTAAACCCGCAAACCGCCCACCAAAGCGTTGTTTTACCATGTATCAGCATTATCCTTAATTTATGAGCATGAGCGTATAAATGCACTCTCCATATGCTGCAACTTTGCGACATAGGAAACAATTCGTTTTACTTGAGCTGCATCTTTTGACGTGCAACGTCTTACGTCGACGTATGTATCAGGGATTTTTGCTAAGGCTAGCGTCACAATAATCTAGTGTTTGCAATTGTCACTGATCAAAGCTACAAGTGTGTGTGCAAAACCGTTTCTAGATGATCGTTTACATCATTTGTTGTTTGTGGAGATGAGATTTCAATAAAACAACACGATTAAATTGCTTTTAATAGGTTCCAATCTTATCCCCGAAGCCTTCGATCATTTCTACAATTGATCAGAGCGCCGTAGACAAAGGGACTCGTTTTCATGCACCGTTCCTTGACTTCCGGAAGCCATTCCATGCAGTTCCGCATTGTTGTTTACTGCACAAAATAAGAGTTAACCGACTATCGGAACGGATTATGGCTAGAATCAAGATTACCCAGAAGACAGAACTCAACAAAGTGGTTCAAATGACTCTGAGCTCCATGGGACTTAACATCTGAGGTCATCAGTCCTCTAGAACTTAGAACCACTTAAACCTTGCTAACCTAGGGACATCACACACACACACACATGCGCGAGGCAGGATTCGAACCTGCGTCCGTAGCCGTCACGCGGTTCCGGACTGAAGCGCCTAGAACCGCTCGGTCACCGTGGCCGGCCAGAACTCAACTTGTTGTTCTTAACGGGACAAAATCGATAGATGTAATATCCTTAGTAGACCTACCCAAAGAATGTATCACACTGGTAGTGGACATAGAACATAAATAAATGAAATGTAATGAGCGCAAATAAGAAAATAAGCTCATTAGTGTTCGATTATACTGTTGGCGACAACCCACTAGAAACGCTAACAACCGTAAGATGCCTAATTCTAGCCGTTCGCATCCATCTTATGTCAAATTACTGCATAAGATTAACGCTGGGAAAACCAGAAGATAGACTGAAATTCTTTCGAAGGACATTAAGGAAATGTAATTCACCCACGAAGGAGGTCGCTTACAAACATTTGTACGACCGATTTTGAGTATCGCTCATTAGTCTGGAACCCTTGTCATAGTGGGTTAATACACTGACGGAAAAAGGTCACAACACCAAAAAGTAATCAATGTAGGGTAATGAAATTTTAGGAATAAATTTGTCTACGTAACATATTTGATTGACACTGCAAGATCACATATTAATACAAGTGAAAAAGTAAAATGCTGGTACAGTAATAACCGGTGTAATCGTCAAAATGTTCAATGTAGGCATGCATTGTGTTGTACAGGTGTCAGATACCAGTTTGAGGAATAGAGTTCCATGTGTGTTGCACTTGGTCGGTCAATACAGGGAGGTTAATGCTGTTTGTGGGTGATGTTGGAGTTGTCTTCCTATGATGTCCCATATCTGCTCGATTGGAAACAGATTTGGTGATCGAGCACGCCAAGGAAACATGTCGACACTCTAGATAAGTTTCGGTTACAACAGCGGTGTCCGGCCGAGCGTTATCTCGTTGGAAAACACCCGGTGAAACGCTGTTCATGAATAGCAGTACAACAGGGAGAATCACCAGATTGGCGTACAAATTTGTAGTCAGGGTGGACCGACCGGAGTGGCCGTGCTGTTCTAGGCGCTACAGTCTGGAGCCGAGCGACCGCTACGGTCGCAGGTTCGAATCCTGCCTCGGGCATGGATGTGTGTGATGTCCTTAGGTTACTTAGGTTTAAGTAGTTCTAAGTTCTAGGCGATTGATGAACTCAGAAGTTAAGTCGCATAGTGCTCAGAGCCATTTGAACCATTTTTGAAGTCAGAGTGGGCGGGATATCCACGAGAGTGCTTCTGCTTTCATAAGAAATCGCACCACAGACCATAACTCCAGGTATAGGTCCAGCGTTTCTAGCACGCAGACAAGTTTCTTGCAGATCTTCAACTGCCCACCACATAGCCAACACACACGGCCATCGCTGTCAACAATGCAGAATCAGCTTTCATCAGAAAACACGACAGATCTCCACCCTGCCCTCCGACGAGCTCTCGCTCGACACCACTGAAGTAGCGAATGGTGGTGATTTGGGGTCAGTGAAATGCGCGCTACAGGGCAAGTAGCTCGGAGCTGTACTTGAAGTAACCGATTTGTAAAAGTTCATTGTGTCGCTACTGCTCGGTTTGCTGCTCAAGAAGGAGTACGATGCATCAGAGCCATAGACGATGGTCTTCCTCTCGGCTGTGCCCCGTGGCTGTCCGGGACTCGTGGCCACAACTGCGAGTAATCCTGCACTTTCGCAGAAGGAACATCTAACTACTCGCAGCCCTGTTGTACGTCCCCGAAATAGAAGCTCGATGATGTTACCAGGTGACATTCACCGTAAAGAACTACAGCGTTATCCCGTTCCGCACAGTGACGCGACCGCTCTGACAGTAGTCTGCTTATCGCGACCTGAGGAGGAAACAAGTAGGTTAATTCGTGTTTAATGAAGAACGGCTCGCGGTGCCGGAGACCTCGTGCCACGATCCCAGAAAAGGCTGCACGTTCAATAGCTGCTGCAGTCGGAGTGCATCAAGATCGGTGTTAGGAACAGTTAATGACCTGCTGCCCGTACAGGTGTAAAAGGAGGTAGTTGGAGGGTGTGGGGCATACACGCCTGGAAAAAAGTAAAGCATCCTGAAAGGCAGGTGGAAAAAAGGAAATGTTCCTGATTGAGGGGGTGAAATCTGGTTTCACAGGATAGAGTAGAGCTGGTTATGGACGTGGAGGGGGCCGTAACCAGTTACTGTCAGTTGCACAAAACACACAAACCTTTATTTTCCTAAGAACCACGTAATTACACATTGCCTTAAAAGGATCCAAATAAAACAACATGGCTGAAGGCCTAGTTAAGAAAACTTGAGATACCTCCTGCGCTGAAGGTCCAAAACCACAATAAAAACAAAAACGGCTGAAGGCCTAAACACAAGTTATAAGAAATTGCTTTAAAGAATACACGTAGATGAAGGTCTTACTTTAAAAAAATATTTCACGTAAATACTCGGCTGAAGGCCATACATAAGATATTGAACAACTCAGGGTCTAAGGCCTGGATCACAAGAATTTCAGTTAGAACAAACTTTCAGGATTTAGTTTTTTAAACAAATCAATCGTCAAATTTTAATTTAAGTCATCTTAAGGCCTTATCTTAAAAATATTTCATATAAAAGCTTGGCTGAAGGCCACACACTGGACACTGAATGACTCAGGGCTTAAGGCCTGGATAACAAGAATTTCAGGTAGAACAAACTTCCAAAATTTAGTTTTTAAACAAATCAATCTTCAAATTTTAATTTAAGTCAGCTGAAGGCCTTATTTTAAAATAAAAACAAACTAAATTAATAGACGGCTGGAGGCCTTGCACATTACTTCACACTAACAGGAAAATCACAATCTAAAACCAACAGAACAGTGGTGCTCAGAAGTGTTCCAAGGGTCGGCCTGAGGAGGTAGCTCTAACGTGAGGTGCGGTGAGACAGGCAGCCAAGAGTAAGGTTAAATAATCGGATGGCAACCCGACCCAGGGACGGCTGAAGGACCGACCAACGACCTAATTAATTCTGTTTCGCCCGAACAATGGCACGAAAACGAAAAGTATTAGCCGAGGACGAAGATACCGCCGCACTACGTCTTAAAACTGGCGTCTAAAAACAGCCAAGGCACAATAACCACTCAGAAAAATAAAAGAACAAACTTCTAAAAGGCTGTCTTACTACACACCGTGCCGGACAGCATTAACACGGCGAGAAAAAACACACTGCGGAAAACTACGCTAATGACCAGGGCAGGTAACTGGGGCGTTAACGGCCACAAGGCAGAAAATACCGCTGGTGCAGTTCACTGATAAGTCACAACCAATTTAATGGTTAAGACCATACAGGAGACAACATCAAAATTTCGCCGACTCCAACAGGCCATATGTTGCTGCTAGCTGGAACGGCCCAGGAAGCAACAACCGGCAATGAACGAAGCCTTGTCACAGCAGTTCAGGTTTCATAATGGGTTAATGGATCACTCAACTTCAGTGTCCAGGTTCGGTAGGCAACGAACTTTGTAGCTCTCGCAGCTAGCGCCTCACAATCTGACCGCTCGTGGACGCCACCAGCGGTTCCAGCCTGACCGCACGCCGTGGAGACTCTCGCTGCTCTGTCCCAACCGACCACCTGCCACATACACCACCACACTAAAATACAGTGGTCACGCCAAAGATGGTACAGCAGTACTAGTATCGATAAGCGCTGCTGCTGGCACTGACAGGCAACTCAGCAACTTATTATGGTAGTAACTCAGGGAGAAATAATACACCACTTGATCGTGACAGAATGCCAAAGAACAAACGGTATCAACGCGAGCCAGCCATGTCTCATGAGGTATGTGACATTATTGCGGTATATACAATATAGAGTCAAATTAACTACGAACTTGTCAGCATAAGGCCACCTACCAGTATGACTTTGCACACTTCCGAGCCTCGATGCGTAAAGTGATTCGGTTGGGAAGATCGTTACAAAGCTGTTGTATCCTCTCCTTAAGAAAGCTAGCTCACAACTGTTGAAACTGGTGTTTGATATTCTGGATACTTGCACTGGGACCAAGCTGACACCCGAGCTCGTCCACACCTGCTCTATCATGGACAGATCTGGGGATCTTGCTGGACACAGGAGTACCTCAACATCACGCATGCAGCTCATAGAGAGACGTGCCATGTGCGGACTAACAGTGTCCTGTTGAAAAATGGCGTCACCATACAGTCCCATGAGAGCACGAAAGACGCCCGTGACATACCGTTGTACCATCATAGTGCCCTCGATCGTTACCAACCGTGAACTGAAGCCATGATGGCTCCTCCCATGATATCGCTATGCCTCTCTAAAACATCAAAAGAACGGGAGTTCTCCCCTCGCACGGAACCACGATTCTTCGCTGTAAATGCAGTGCCTTTCATCTGCAGCACGCTACACTTAGATTTTTGTGTTGTGTGTTAACGGTAGCCTACGCATTGGACGATAACTGCCTAGCCTGGCTGCTCCTAGTCTCCATCCGATGGTGGGAAATGGCACAAAATGTTGCAGGGAGGCCACTACTCGTTCTCTAATGGCAGGGGCAGATTTGAAGGCATTTCGATGTGCTTGATGCACAATACGGCATTCCTCACTTCTGGTAGTTAGACATGGCCCACCAGAGCCTTGACGACGAGTGTGCCTGCCCTCATGTTACCATACAATCCAAGATCGGGCCACTGTCACATCCGAACGCCCCAAAATTCTGGACGTTGCATATTTCGAGCAGGTGTCCAAAATGAAAACCACAATGATGCTATTGTTAACTTTCTGTCGACAATGTATTACACGAGTACGCGGCATCTCCGTGTTTTTCACAGTGATCACTAAACATCTGACGCTGTTCAAGCCTCTTGTAAATCATACAAGGCCTAGTTACAGCACTAAGCACGAACAACACTAATGTTGCTACATAAAATTTCGGGCGTGCAGCCGCATCAATTTCACGTCCTCTTCTAATATTTCGGCTGTATATCGTCCAGCCATCTTCTGAGTGAACTGAGGTGACTGACGCTCCAGCTCTTGCTCCGTCCTTTTAAACCGGCGGACCGCGCTACTGTGTATGCTGCCACGGATACAAAGTCGCCAGAGACGTTGATCGGCGGCAAAGAGGTATAAGAGATCTATGAAATTAGATCTATGGCTGCAAGGTCGATCCACACGGTGATATCGATGTATCACTGAGAGCTGCAAGGTCGCGACGTCTTTTCGAGTTTATCAGAGAAAGTGCCGGATTCCATGATTTGTCCAAGCTGAAGCCGATATCTCTGGTAATTAAATTCGTCGCCAACCGAATTTCAATTGTGACTTGCCATCAATGCAGTCTTTCAGTTGTCAACATTTAGTTGCACGCCTAAGGACATTTTCAAAGGAACGGGCTTGTAGCTAACCCAGAAAGATGAAGTCGGGGGTGAAATTTCGACGTTATCGTGCGCCGTAGAGTGCCCAGTGTATCCGGGTTGGGTTTAAAAGGACGGAGCAAGTGCTGGAACGTCGGTGACCTCGGCTCACTCTGAAGATGACTGGACGATCTGCAGCCGAAATATTAGAAGAAGAAGTGAAATTTTATGCAACAGTCATTGTGCCGCGAAAATATGAAGATGGACAACGATAATGCATTCTGGCGGCTGTTCTACCAGACCCAGAATATTGCAACTCTAATCATTTACGTACCTGTCGGACTGTGTGTGTACGAAGTCACACTCATATCCAACCATGTCCTCTGGTTGCTTCATTCTTTTTGCCAGGGGTTGTACATAGAACAGTGCTGCAGCCGACCACTCAGTTCAAGTACCCAGCTCAACAGTGTGGTACTGTGGATCACAAGGCTGCAGAATCTCACATACCGCCTACTTTAACATATTTCCCTAGCATTAACCATGCTATATGCCCGTTCCTTTGAAAACTTCCTAGCCTCGAACGAAGGCATGCAGCTAATTGTTAACAACTGAAAGACTGCATTGATGGCAAGTCACAACTTCTGCTGCTTACTGAAGATGGACGAGCAGATAAAGCGTGTTCACGAACAACTGAATTACAGATACTACTATCTTGAGAGAGAGAGCGTTACAGTAACCACTGTGAATGGATTAGTTCGACGTGTCACGTGGCTGAGTCTTCTGACTGGTTTCGATGCGACCTGCCACGAATTCTTCTCTTACGCCAAACCCGAGATTATCACTTGCAACCTTGTACCTTCTAGTATGATGGTTCCCAACTGGGGGTAATTACCCCCTGAGGAGTAAAATGACATTTTTGGGGTGTAAAAACTAAACGATGCGTTTCTGTTTCAGTCACGAAACTAAATTATTTTCAAAAGATCGTTAGTATTATTGCAATTTTGTAAGGCTGTAATATTATTTTTCAGTTATTAGCATGATTGCAGAGGATATTACAGGTTCCTCACATAGTCCACTCACTACAAACGCATGTTGTGCTTTTTCTTGTACATCGCTGATTATAAAAGTGAGACATAGACGTAAGAAATGCTAAATATCTCAAGAAAAGTCCTCTCCAAGGTGAAGATAGTACCTGCAGTAGTCCAGAAATTTCTTCATTACCCGCTTCGAAAGAGATAAATGAATTAATTGACAACATGATACAGCAGTAGCTACATACCGGATATTATAGTGCTGCAGACATTATTATTATTATTACTATTCATATTAGTGACTGTGGTCAGACACAAAGCATTAACAGCCTCAAGTCTTCCAATTTCTGCCATTTCAGAAGTAAAGAGTGCACCAATCATATGATTTACGAACAGTAAGATAGAGCACACATTTTAACTTGGTAGATTTTAAATGGGGTTGAGTCTGGAAGTCAAATAACTGCAGCAATGGAGAGGAGTAAAACGGGCGAAGTACGTTTTGCAACAAGTGTCTACCCTCGCAGTGGATGGTTAGCTTGCTAATCTGAGAAGGAGTTGCGGGTAGCACTTGCGACGCGCCACGAATTTCTTCCTCATTCAAACACACACACACACACACACACACACACACACACACACACACACACACACACACACTAAATGTCATTCATCTTTCATCATTTTAAAAATAAAAGTGTTCCAAGAAAAGTCTTTCATTCTACAGTTTAGTTAGGTGCTTAAGTTGGCAATAATATGGGGTACTGGGGGGGGGGGGGGGGCAACAGACGGTAGGCGGAGGGTGGGGGTACTAGCTAATATTTGATAACACTCAGGGGTAATGGTCTAAGAAAGGTTGGGAACCACTGTTCTAGTACCATGGAAGTGGCCCTGTTGTCTCAACACATGTCCTTTCATCCTGTACATTTTTCTTATCAGTATTTTCGATAGATTCTACATCATCACATCTGATCGTGGCGAGATCATGAGTACCTGCTCCTAGGATACTTCATCTCACTCGACATACAAATACTGGTCTTTTGATGTACCACTAAGGCAATGGCTCTCCGTGCATACAGCCGCTAGATTTAACTGATGGTGCCAAATACGTCTTAATAGCAGAGGTCTCCTTCGACTATCGGCGATTATTGAAGCGGATAGATGAATTGCAGTGCAGCAAACCACTCACATCAACCGAGCTCACATCCTGCTGCCCTATACAGATAAGCGCATAAATTTAGTATCAGTCTGCATAAAGCTAGCACATATAATGGATACTGACTAGTAGTATGTGACCTAAGATCCATTTGTCCTGAAATATCAAAGTTATTTCGTCATTCACTGCAAAATGGACTTTTTTTTATTTATTGTCATCTTACACCTTACACAAGGTGGGTTGGCAGTGCTAACTTTACGCCGCTCTTCAGTCACAGGCAGTACAAAGAGAGAAAAACAATGAAGACACAGAAGTTACATAACATAATGGTGGGAAAAAAAACAAAAAACAGTAGACACAGTAATTAAAAAAAGCACGAAGCCCTTCACATGCAAAGAAAAACAAAGAAACTATCAGCACTGTACACGAACACTGATGATTGAGATGACACACGTGAACCATGGAGCGTGGGCGGCGAAAAACACTGAAGCACAAACATGACGGCACACACACAAAACCTATGGCGATGATCTCTGGCGCGCTAATGTTCACGTGACGTGTGCGAGTCCAGGGACCTGCCAAAAGGGGAAAAAGGTAGGGGACTAGGGAGGGTGGAGATGCCAGTGGCAGAGGAGATGGGAGAGAGGAATGAAGGTACGGGGGGGGGGGGGGGGGTAGGGGAAACCTCGGGGGAGAACAGGGGAGGAAGGGAGAAGGGAGAGAGGGTGCCCTAAGGAAAAAACACAGGAAGTGGAAGAGGAGGATCAAAGTATATATGAGGGGTAGATGGAGGGGATGAGGGCATCATCAGGGAGGGGGAGCTGGAGGAAGACACCTTGGGAGAGGGTATGGAGAGTGGAGAGATGGAGAGCAGGCGGGGGACATGAGAATACAGGCGTGGCAGAGGACATGGGTGGGAGAGGACTGGAGAGACAAATGGGTGAGGGGGATCAAGTTTACGGGAGGTGTAGAGGATCCGTATCCGGAAATTAACATAAGTTGCCCGCTCTAGCCATATCCAACACATGATCATTGTGCAGGATGTAAGATGCAGGAAATAATATGCTTCTCAAGTCGTTTTGAGACGTGGACTCTTGGAATTTTGAGAGTAAACATCTCCGACTGAGAGTGTTTATAGATTCGTTTTACAAAAGTAACCTTTAATTGTGAAAAGGGTAAAATGTCTGATACAGCACTGAATACAATATATCTCCAAGTTTTATTTCGGCCTAACACTATTAGTTCCCGACGTTCCCGCCAGGTGAAATGCGCATATGAGTTATTTGAACAGTCATCATGGAGTCGTATAGGTGTAGAGGGTGAGTGGTGTTGTTTATGGTTTCATGAATCCATATCTGCTAAAATAGTTCTGAGATAATTCAACACTAAATAAACAGAAGCCGGGACGACAAATACAAACTGTTATAAATTGGTACAATCGTTTCACCGAAACTGGTTGTGTATCACATAGGAAGACAGGTCATGGTCGACTAGCAGTCTCTGACGCAGCAATTGAACAAGTTTAGCGGTCTTACATTGGTAGTCCGGGCAAATCAATGAGATATGCCAGCTTAGAGTTGAATATCTGTAGTGTTATTGTGATATTACGGAAACGCCTGTCATTCATACTATACAAATTGGAACTGGTGCAAGCTTTATAAGAAAACCGGCCGTGTGGCCGAGCGGTTCTAGGAGCTACAGTCTGGAACCGCGCGACCGCTACGATCGCAGGTTCGAATCCTGCCTCGGGCATGGCTCTGTGTGATGTCCTTAGGTTAGTTAGGTTTAAGTAGTTCTAAGTTATAGGGGACTGATGACCTGAGAAGTTATGTCCCATAGTGCTCAGAGCCATTTGAACCATTTTTAAAAGAAAGTGACAAAGAAAAGGCAGCTGAGATTTGTGTAGAAATGTTTAACGAAATGCAGACGGAAGATGATTTTCTTAGATAAAATTGGGTTCAGTGATGAATCCACCATCCACATAAAGTAAATAGCCACAATGTTTGGATATGGGGTGAGCAGAAAGCATGTCACTTAATTGAGCATGGACGGGATTCACCCAAGGTAAATGCTTTTTGCGTTGTAAGCTGTAACAAATTTGCGGTCCTTTCTTTTCTGCCGAGTGAACTGTAACTAGCATAACTTACCTGGTCATGCTTGAACAGTATCACTGCCTCAATTACAGAAGGATATGGGCAGAGAAATTATTTTCGAGTAAGATGGCGCACCGCCATATTATCGCCCTGAAATTGTCGCGTATCTCTGTAAGAATGCGCCGGCTTGGACGGGACATGATGGAACAATTTCCTGACCATCACGATCACCTAATTTAACTCGAATGGAATTCTTTGTACGGGATTAAATTAAAGACACAGTGTTTCTTCCTCCGCTTCCGAGAAAAATCTACGAGCTGCGGCATCTGGCAACACAAGCAGTTACCATCAAACATCCATACTTGCTTCAAAGGATTTAGCAAGAAATTATTACATATGGGACATTTGTCGTGTTACAAAAAGTGACCGTATTGGAAATTTGTAAATAAAACAGAGATATATTGCATTCAGTGCTGTTTCAAATATTTATGTAAGTTATTTAAGTTTTTCACAATTAATGGTTACGTTTGTCTAACTAACACTGTCTTTTCGTTACCCTCCCGCACTAACTAAACAAGCCAGATCCTCACTAATAATTTCTGAATCTTTTATATTCCACTTAATCCAACTTGGTAAGGGTCGAACAACACCCAAGAATAGGCCAGTCCAGTATTTTGTAACAGACAGCCTTCGTTCGTGTATTACACTTCCCTTGGATTTTCCCGATATAACTGAGATTTGCAATCGTTGCGCCGGCAGCTAAAAGTTGGCCATTTTAAGGTGTTACTTGTATTGGTACCAGCTTTCAATTTCGATACGATATGGCTGTATAAATGATGTACGGGCAGTCTAAGGCAGCTGCGAACACAAGCCGCCATAAGGATGGAGGGTAGACAGACCCTACATTAATGTCCACTAATTTGTGTACGGATACTTCTGATTGGAATAGTAAATATTTTAGGAGCTGGCAGCATAGACTAACTCGAGTAAAACGTTCCACATAAAACGTGTCCAATTTTATTAATTACAGAGATACGTCGGATTGCAGCGAGAAGTTTTCACTTCGCGTATTGGTACTGTAGTTGCTATGGGTTTATTTACCGACTGTCATTTCTGTTTCGTAGTCCATGTTGTGAAGCTGTGCTTGAGATTAAATAACTGAAATTTTCAAGTGTGAGTTGTTGACCTGTTCTAGTGTATCGTTTACCTATTCTAATGTATCTTTTAAGCATGCCGCGTATTTATAAATTCTGAGTGTGTCGATGCGGTATTTGTGCACAAGTTCCCTTATGGTAACGCTGCTACTGCCTATACAAAATGCGTTAGACGATTTCCCAACCACAGACTACCAGATCCAAGAGTATTACTTGTGTATTCCCTAAACTGCCTGAGAATGGTGCAGTGCCTAGGGTCATACGTCACGTGACGTGCAATGGACAGAGTGTGGTTTGAGTGAAAGACATTATTTAGTTTGTACAACTTAGCCCTTTAATAATCACGCGCAGAATTTCTACACGTATCGGTGTTCCACTTACAAGAATACGAAATATATTAGATATGTAGGGCCTCTATCCTTATCACTTACAGGGCATTCAGCACTTTCAAGAATGAGATGATGGAAGACGATTGGAATTGTGTCGTCGGCTGATTGCAGATCACCAAGTGATCCCATTTGCAAATGCAGCCACTTTCACTCGTGGCGATATCAGTAACACTCGTAACTGAGTGGTCCGGTGAAAATGCGCATGCCTTTGCGGAGACATATGTTCAAGAACACTTCTCCTTAAATGTGTGGTGTGTAACCTATATTACTAAAGGGCTAACCTAGTTCATGGCGCACACCAGCTACAGGTCGCGATCTAACGGCTTCTAGGGGCAACAAGAAGTGGATTTTCAATGTAATTATTGACGAAATGTAAAATGCTCCCATAATCCGCTCATTAGGAGATATAATCTTATGTTAACGGTGTAAGACAGTTATAAACGGTGTATATGTCTTGAGACAAGCGTAACTCGGCGCGCGAAAATTAGCCAAACTGTATTACACAGTATTTGAGAATGAGAGAACTTAGTTGCTTCCAACAAACTTTAAACATTTATTTCAGACCCTTCTAACCATCTGTCTCGCTAATACACTTAAAGTAAAATATTTAATAACATGGACTGTGTCTTGAAAGGAGGATATAAGATGAACATCAACAAAAGCAAAACGAGGATAATGGAATGTAGTCGAATTAAGTCCGGTGATGCTCAGGGAATTAAATTAGGAAATGAGACACTTAAAGTAGTAAAGGAGTTTTGCTATTTTGGGAGCAAAATAACTGATGATGGACGAAGTAGAGAGGATATAAAATGTAGACTGGCAATGGCAAGGAAAGCGTTTCTGAAGAAGAGAAATTAGTTAACAACGAGTATAGATTTAAGTTCCAGGAAGTCGTTTCTGAAAGTATCTGTATGGAGTGTAGCCATGTATGGAAGTGAAACGTGGACGATAAATAGTTTAGACAAGAAGAGAATAGAAGCTTTCGAAATGTGGTGCTACAGAAGAATGCTGAAGATTAGATGGGTAGATCACATAACTAATGATGAAGTATTGAATAGAATTGGGGAAAAGAGGAGTTGTGGCACAACTTGACTAGAAGAAGGGATCGGTTGGTAGGACATGTTCTGGGGCATCAAGGGATCACCAATTTAGTACTGGAGGGCAGCGTGGAGGTTAAAAATCGTAGAGGGAGACCAAGAGATGAATACACTAAGCAGATTCAGAAGGATGTAGGTTGCAGTAGGTACTGGGAGATGAAGAAGCTTGCACAGGATAGAGTAGCATGGAGAGGTGCATCAAACCAGTCTCAGGACTGAAGACCACAACAACAACAACTGATCTGTAAGGCAATCAGATCTTTGAAGTTGTTTCATACATGGGAGTTCGATTCTTTATAGGGGGGTTACTGTACACACAATAAGTTTTATGGGCCTATTGCCTTACCGCATTGTCTCACAGGGCTCCGCTATCGAGGCTTTCGTGAAAACGAGCTTCCAGCATTACTGGAAGAGATCCCTTTGCCTTCAATGACGAGTATGTTCTTCCAACATAGTGGGACCCCCAGCACCTTCTAGGCATCAAATGATATATCGTTATACCCAACATTTCCCGACAAATGAATCTGCATAAATCGTCATATTCCTTTGCCACCAACGTCCCCAGACCTTACCTGGGTTTAGCCTGTGGAGATGGCTGAAAGGCGAAACCTCCAAAGAGTAAACACAAGAGTGAAATTGATCGTTCGGTTATGCATGGTGCTGACTGCCAAGAATATGTCCGAAAATCTACTCTTGGTATTGTCAAGAGAATTCGAAACCGCTTTGAAGTCGGAATTTGACCTCAACGGCAATGAATTTTGAACTTGTCTTTGCAAAAAATGGCTCTGAGCACTATTGGACTTAACATCTGAGGTCATCAGTCCCCTAGAACTTAGAACTACTTAAACCTAACTAATCTAAGGACATCGCACACATCCATGCCCAAGGCAGGATTCGAGCCTGCGACCGTAGCGGTCGCGCGGTTCCAGACTGTAGCGCCTAGAACCGCTCGGCCATCTCGGCCGGCCTTATCTTTGCAGAACATCTCCTGCGAGTCTGTTTGGTTCACATTATAAACAGTTATAGCTCTGTAATAAATAAAAAGCGAACGCAAGTGCTGTGGAACGTTATACATGTAAACACTCCTTTTGAATTTGGCGCACTGAAATAAGTGCAATCGACCGCACATCAGAATGTGCATCGTTTTCAAAGCCACGCCTGAATTGGGAACAAACAATGTACCGCTTACTAACAGCATGTAGTTATCAGATATGAAGTGGACATCAGCACGGACAGGGGTGATCACTTTGAAATGAGGAATAGGCGGTTCATCGAACTGTGGTATTTCCTGTTACATCCAAGTGTTTCAAAGAGCATTATTGTCAATATCGCTAACGCTTACGTCGTGGAAAAATCCTAAAATGGAGCAGACTGAGCTGCCGCGTGTGCCCTAGTTCCGCATTCTGGTTCCATTCACGAGACGTGTTCGTTAGCTCGGAAGATAGACCGTGGCTGCTCGGACCCGCACAGGATGTGAGTAAGCGCGCCGGAAGTCCGTCATGTGAGCCTGTTCGGTCGTCAGCCGCTGTCGATGGCCGTACTGAGTAAGGTTTCCTAGCCTAGGCTTAAGAGGGGGGAATGGGGGGAGGCAGGGGGCTCGTTTCGAAACGGCATCGCCGGCCCAACAGATGTGACAGCAGTGGCGTAACATTAATAAGGCACCATAAACACCGCTACAAATGTGCACGGGAGTCTGCGTACTGCCTGTGTGTATAACAGCTGTCCAAACGGTTAACGAGCCCACCAGCTGTAGCCGAGTATAGATTTGTTAACACCTTCATCAGACCCACGCAAAACTAAGTGGCTGCTCATTGGTTGAAATATGTGCAACGAAACTAAGGAATTACTTCGTGTCACCAATTAATCTATACAAGTTATTCACACACGAATGACGAGTGAGTAGGCCACTTCATACTGATAAATTATGACTTAGGTGTCTATTATTTGCGTACTTCGATCTCTACATGGTTCGCTGAATTTTGTTATAGTCGTACGATTTTGACTGTCTTATTATGTCGAGGACGTCTAACAGAAATTATCACTGATCAGACTGTTAGGGAAATCAACAGGATTTGTCAAAATGTCATAAAGTGAAGACCTGCATGGTACAGCAGACTATAGACATAAGTAAAAAACAAAAGCGAACGTAGTACGACATTGATAATTGTGAAATTTTCTGCGGGTTCAGTTGCCTGATTGGAATGTTTCCTTTATATCCTACCAATCCACATAGATCGTTTTGGGGCGCGAGTGTTGTGTGGATTTTTTTTTTCGTTAGCGTTATAAGAGAGAGGGGGGGGGGGGGGAGACAAAAGGGACTCGGTAATATCGTATGACGAGAGACAGCTTGCCCCTCTGTAATACTGTAATAGCACCAAAGAAGCGACCGACTGTAATGTCAGTATCTTATAGATGGATCACTATGAGCTTTACCACCTGCCTTCACTCCACGAGACGCTACATATGTGTTTGAATATCATGTATGATACTGGCGCAATGTCTGTTGACCACGAACTGTATGGCACTGCCTCTCTCACTCCTGCTGTGGTGATAAAATTTCTCCAACTACCATGCTTTCAGCTTTTTATGCCCATGTCGACACTAACATCCTTCAAATGGTTCAAATGGCTCTAAGCACTATGGGACTTAACATCTGAGGTCATCAGTCCCCTAGACTTAGAAATACTTAAACCCAACTAACCTAAAGACAACCCACACATCTATGCCCGAGGCAGGATTCGAACCTGCGACCGTAGCAGCAGCGCGGTTTCGGACTGAAGCGCCTAGAACCGCTCGGCCACAGTGGCCGGCTAACATGTTTCAGCAGTCTCTGTTATGGAGATGGAAAACAAACATTTCAAGAGAGAGGGTGTGTGGTATGCAGCACCAATATTTCGGTATGAAGACGTCATGGGTACACAGTTACTAGTACTTTGTCAAAAACGATGTTAAATGGCCACTTGCCAGCATATTTTGGATAACTTTAGCTCAATAAAAGTAGGTTTTGAGCTGTAATGTCACTATTTATGAAATTTAAATACATTAATTCCAATATCAATGCTTGAGTCAAATTCCACACGCGTTTAACGTGGCGGAGAAAACGCTGGTCACGGCTTTCGACTGAGCGATGCAATTTTACACGCACAAAAATATGGTCCTGCTTCTCATTACACGTGTAAACGCGTTAGTAGTCCGTCTCAAGAACATAAATCTCTTCGTAGCGAAAAAAACAAAATTCACAGAATAATCCATCATGTTACTCCAGGGAATGCTTGGAACACTATCGTGTCGTTGGGAACTCTTTAAGAAGACAGTTAAGGACAATTTCCACTTATAATCTGTAACCTGCTGCTGTCGTTGGAGTTGACTCACATCCCGTTGCTTAGACTGACAGGTCCTGAGGAAGAGACCACTGTGATACCTGGCTGAAGTTGTTCATGACCAGTCTTGTACTGATCGTCTTCCAAGATGTGCCTTTGTTTGGACCCGCTACCGTCAAATTACACTTTAGAACATTGCAGAGCCGTTTGATAATTCACACAGTTATTTTCTGTCTTCTACATCAACAATCATGTAACTTGGAGAAGACCTGGGGACACCGGAAGGTTTCAGGCTGATTATGTAATGTTAAGACAGCGATTTCGAAGCAATGTTTTAAACTGTAAGACACTTTCAGAGACAGACGTGTACTATGATCGCACTTTATTACCTACGAACTGCAGACTGAAACTGATGAATTATAGCAAGGTAGGAAATGAAGAAGACTGGACCTGGATAAATTGCAATCACTAGAGGGTGTTGAGAGTTTGAGAATGTGCATTAGGCAACAATTGGTGAAACAGCGGAATAGAATACAACATAAGGCGAATGGGTAGTTTTGAGAGATGAAATAGTGAAGGCATCAGAGGGCGAAATAGATAAATATCAAGTCCTTATAGAAATCCTTTGATAATACAGAAGGAATAGAATTTAATTGACGAAAGGAGAAAATGTAAAAATTTAGCAAATGAAACAAGCGAAAGGGAATAAAGACATCTAAAAATTAGAATGACAGAAAATACAAAATGGCTATGCATGAATGGCTAGTAGACAAACGCAAAAAGCAAGTATAGCTAGAGCAGAGAAAGATGACACCTGAAGGACAATTAAAGAGATGTGAAACAAGCAAAGGGGAATACAGACGTCTAAAAATGAGATTGACAAAAAATTCAAAATGGCAAGCAGGAATGGCTATTGGACAAACACAAAGATGTAGAAGTAAGCATAGCTAGAGGAGAAAGAAGCGCTCCTGTAGGAAAATTGAAGAGACATTTAGAGAAAAGGGAAGTAGTTGTATCAATATCAAGTGCTGAGATGGCAAGCCAGTACGAAGCAAAGAGGAAAACGCTGAAAGTGGAAAGAATATACAGTGCTAGCCATTAAAATTGCTACACCAAGAAGAAATGCAGTGATAAACGGGTATTCATTGGACAAATATATTATACTAGAACTGACATGTGATTACATTTTCACGAAATTTGAGTGCATAGATCCTGAGAAATCAATACCCAGAACAACCACCTCTGACCGTAATAACGGCCTTGATACGCCTGGGCATTGAGTCAAACAGAGCTTGGATGGCGTGTACAGGTACAACTGCCCATGCAGCTTCAACACGATACCACAGCTCATCAAGAGTAGTGACTGGCGTATGGTGACGAGCCAGTTGCTCGGCCACCATTGACCAGACGTTTTCAATTGGTGAGAGATCTGGAAAATGTGCTGGCCAGGGAAGCAGTCGAACATTTTCTCTGTCCAGAAAGGCTCGTACAGGACTTGCAACATGCGATCGTGCATTATCCTGCTGAAATGTAGGGTTTCGCAGGGATCGAATGAATGGTAGAGCCACGGGTCCTAACACATCTGAAATGTGACGTCCACAGTTCAAAGTGCCGTCAATGCGAACAAGAGGTGACCGAGACGTGTAACCAATGGCACCCCGTACCAGCACGCCGGGTGATACGCCAGTATGGCGATGACGAATACACGCTTCCAATGTGCGTTCACCGTGATGTCGCCAAACACGGATGCGACCATTATGGTGATGTAAACAGATCCTGGATTCATCCGAAAAATGACGTTTTCCATTCGTGCGCCCAGGTTCCTCGTTGAGTACACCATCGCAGGCGCTCCTGTCTGTGATGCAGCGGCAAAGGTAACCGCAGCCACGGTCTCCGAGCTGATAGTCCATGCTGCTGCATACGTCGTCGAACTGTTCGTGCTGATAGTTGTTGTCTTGCAAACGTCCCCATCTGTTAACTCAGGGATCGAGACGTGGCTACACGATCCGTTACAGCCATCTGGATAAAATGCCTGTCATCTCGACTGCTAGTGATACGAGGCCGTTGGGACCCATCACGGCTTTCCGTATTACCCTCCTGATCACATCGATTCCATATTTTGCTAACAGTCATTGGATCTCGACCAACGCGAGCAGCAATGTCGCGATACGATACACAGCAATCGCGATAGGCTACAATCTGACCTTTATCAATGTCGGAAACGTGATGGTACGCATTTCTCCTCCTCACACGAGGCATCACAACAACGTTTCACCAGGCAACGCCGGTCAACTGCTGTTTGTGTATGAGAAATCGGTTGGAAACTTTTCTCATGTCAGCACATTGTAGGTGTCGCCACTGGCGCCAACCTTGTGTGAGTGCTCTGAAAAGCTAATCATTTGTATATCACAGCATCTTCTTCCTGTCGGTTAAATTTCGCGTCTGTAGCACGTCATCATCGGGGTGTAGAAGTTTTAATAGCCAGAGGTGTATGTAGTTGAAGACAGTATTATAAAAGTCGAAGAGGACGTATATGAAGCTGAGATGGGAGATATGGTACTGGGAGAAGAATTTAACAGTGCAATGGAAGACCTAAGTCCCCTGGAGAAAATGATATTCCCTCTGAGTTACTGGGATCTTTGGGAGAGCAAGTCATGAGAAATCTACAGGTATCTGCCCGGTGCGCAAGATACGGGAGACAGGCGAAATACCCTCATATTTCAGTAAGAATGTAATATTTACAATAACAAAGAAGACAGATTCTAAAGTTGTGAATATTTACGAACTATTAGTTATATAAGTTATGGCTTTATATTGCAGTTTCCAGAAAAATGAAAAAAAAAAACTCACAGAAGGCGACCTCGTAGAAGATCAGGTTTCGTTCTGGAAAAATCCAGCTTCTCAAATACTTGAATGCTCTTATCTCTTCTATGGCTTCTGTCCCTATGTAACAATTCGGTCTTCTTTTGGCATATAACCATGCTTTTCCTTTTCTTTTTACTTGTTTTCATACCGTGTGCTACACAGGCATCATCGAGGTCGTTTAGGATTTAACTCAGTGTCTCTTCATATTCTGAAAGAATTACCATATCGTCTGGAAATCTTATTCATTCTACACTGCGCAACAGAATGAAAGGATCACTCTCTCGAAACCCCGTAACTGGTTCCCACTGCGACGCGTAACTTTGAAATTCGGCTCAGAAATGTTACATAGTTTTCTTACAGGTGGCCGAGGAAAACATTTTAGCCACACCGCCCCTCGGAATAGACACGAAAAGGTCTCACCTCATGTGGTGACATAAAGTGCGTCAAAGAAACCACCTCTTTTCCTGGAGCATTTATTCCCACACACTCTGCGGTCGATAACGATAATACGCAGTGCGATGAACAACAAGAAGTTCTTCTTGACAACGTTTGACACTGTTAACACTGTCGGACGTTTCCACCCTTCTCTATGAACAATGTGGGGCTGCATCCCTATTGAATTGGATCACAACCCTTTGGAGTGCAGGGCGACCGCAATTTTTGTTCTCGTGTATAGGTTGGCGCGACAAGGCACCATGTAAAATGATTCAAAGAAATTTGAACGTGATCCGAAGCAGCGAAGAATGTTGGAAAAGAAAAGCCCTGGGATACTTGCCAAGAATCGCAGAAAAATAGATACCTATGCTTGTCCATAAACAGAACTACACTGGTGTCAAAAACTGCAGCAACATACGAAAATTTTGCAAGGCTACGTTTATTTTAGCACAAAACAGTGTAAACATGTGATAGTAAAGTAGAAACTGTAAAGAATACAGAACGCAAACGACTTCAACGATAGACAAAAATGTTCCTCGCTTTTTTTGCGATTTAAAGGATTTGTACACGCATTCCGACAATTGGTTAATGTGTTCAGTTAGTGTGTGCCCTCCTCTGGCAACAATACAGGCATTACAACGACCAGGCATGTTGTGAATGATGTCATCAACCCCATTTTTAGCCAATAACACCCAGTATTCCTGCTGAGCTGATCACTAGAGATGGGCGAACTCGTTCATCCTTGGGAACTAGCTCATTGGTCATTGCTTTATTTTTTTAGAACCGTTCATTTCTACTCGTTCGCCGTTCATTCGTGCTTGGTATATGGTTCTTATGAAAAATTGAAAATTACGGAGTTGTTATTCATAACAGAATAATTTTCGTGAATCTGCAGAACATCTCGTTTAGTCAACTGTAGCGTTATGTGGCTGATCGCAGTGGAATAATATAAGGTGGCTCACGAGAAACCGGCCCCTGGTACAGATTTGTTGACCGCTACGAGCAGAATAGATAAACATGTAATAATTAGGCAGTGAAGAAATAAATAAGCTAATTCAAACAACAACTTCGAAACACTAGACGACGATTGGTAGGCGACAATGAGCATTCTAGTACTCGGGGACGATTTTTCGTACGCTACACCGTACCACTGAAATTTTGTAGAAGTATTCTCTTCACGAAATGTGACACCAGACACTCGATTATGGAACGCGGACTTCATTCGGTTGTAAGTCGGTCTGCCTTCCATAAGAATGAAATTGCTCTTTTACCTTGTATCAAAAAAGACAGAAAATGGCCACTCGTGTGTGCCGTGCCGACCTCCTTTGCATGTGTAATAACAAAAAAACTTGCCTTTTTAGAAGTATTAATTTTGCTGTTTATCGAAATAGTGAAGTGAACTGATATGCCGTTTTGTTACCTGAAAAGATGTATGTATTGCATACCAGGTAATTTTATGTAATTTACGTAATTATAAAATACATTTTAATTACCGGTCATGGACGCTGAATAGAATACTAAAAGAATCAGAAGTTCAGAGTTAAAAAAAAAGGTTTGAAACAGATCTAGTATGGGCGTGGGGAGCGAATGAAACGAACAACTCTATACTGGACTATGGGCTGTCGGCAGTGGAACTGCGATGAGTGGCCACGCGAAAAAGGACGAATCCGGCCGAGCGAGACCGAGACAGATGGGAGCGGGACCGAGGCTGGAACGAGACCGGCCGACGTGCCGTTGCGGGAACGGGACCGACCGCTTCTCGGGGGTTGGGATTGTTTGGGGGAAGAGACCAAACAGCGAGGTCATCGGTCTCAGGAAGGATGGGGAAAGCAGTCGGCCGTGCCCTTTCAAAGAAACCATCCCAGCATTTGCCTGGAGCGATTTAGCGAAATCACGGAAAACCTAAATCAGGATGGCCGGATGCGGGATTGAACCGTCCTCCTCCCAAATGCGAGTCCAGTGTCGAACCACTGCGCCACCTCGCTCGTTCCGCTTGTCGGGGAGAGGTTGGTGGATGCTGACGCGATGCAACCCGCCTCCCTAGTGCTCTATGGGATTGAAATAGGGAAAGCGAGCAGGCCTTGCCATGCGTGCAATACCTTCCGTTTCGAGAAAACGTCAACTACCTGTGGTCTATGAGGTCAAGCATTATCGTCCATCAGTATGAAGTCTGGGCCGACGGCACCTCGCAACAACCGCACATGAGGTCCCAAGATCTCGTCACGATACCTGACAGCAGTTTCATTTTTGACACCAGTGTATTTATTTCTACTGTCAAGTCCGTTCCTTGGATCATAGCCTCCACCAGATAGGTATTAGCTCCACAGTCTAGCACAAGACTACCACCGAAGAGGCCTACAAATTTAAGCTGAAACACAATGGCCCTCCAGTAGCCGTTCCACTAAAACTATCTGCAAATAAAACATAACTGTGGCTACACACCATCTCTGCAAATACGAAATATATCTCCGTCGGTTAACAAGTAACACTATTTCCGCCCTAATAAAATAAGATAAAAATTATTACCTTCACCCCTCGTGTAACACTCCTCTTGCTTTCTATGCTTCACGAGGGTACATGACACAACTCCCTTATTTACGAGTGTGAGTCAAATGAAAACCTTCAATTTGTAATAACAAATCGAAATTTCGCGTCGTTATCCTGTAAGTTGGTAAGCGTGCACAAACAGCATGCAGAATGGCCTGTAGGTGGCAGCATAGTGCAGATGCACATATACCGTCGCAGTATCAGTACAAAGATGGCCGCCCCACTTGCGACTAGCACAAGGGAAGAACAGCCTTCTGTTATTCGGGTTTTGTGTTGTGAAGGTGTGAAACCTATTGAAATTCATCGACGGATGAAGGTTCAGTACGGTGATGCATGTTGGTCACTGCAGCAAGTCTACAAATGGAGAAGGAAGTTCGCAAATGGCGTGGCTTCAGTGGAAGATGATACTCGTCCAGGTCAGGCACAACAAGTTGTGACTACACAGAACATTGCAGCAGTTGAAGCCATAGTGAAGGAAAACCGCCGAGTGACACTGAATGACACTGCAGCATGTTTACAGGTTAGTCATGGGTCAGCACACCACATTGTGCATGATGTGCTCCAGTTTCACAAAGTGTCTGCAAGATGGGTGCCAAGGCAGCTGACTCTTGAAATGAGAGAACGACGTGTTGATGCTTGTGAAGAACTTCTTCGGCACTTTGAACGAGAAGGTGATGGCTTCCTTGCAAGAATCGTTACTGGGGACGAAACCTGGGTTCACTTCCACCAACCAGAAACGTAGAGAGCGAGCAAGGAATGGCGCCATTCCTCATCACCAAAACCAAAGAAGTTTCGAACAGAACCATCAGCAGGGAAGGTTATGCTGACTCCCTTTTGGGACGAAAAACGCGTCCTTTTGGAGCATTACATCCCTAGAGGGACCACTGTCACCAGCGCATCACACACAGATCTCCTAAAAAATCATCTGCGGCCTGCAATCAAATCAAAGCGGCGTGTATTGTTGTCAGCAGGTGTCCTTTTGCAACATGACAATGCAAAGCCTCACACTGCCCGTACAACAGTTGCAAAATCACAGACCTGCATTTTGAGTGTCTTCCTCATCCACCATACTCACCAGACCTTGCCCTAAGTGATTTCTGTATGTTTGGACCACGCAAAGACTCATTGGGAGGAAGGACGTTCCGTTCTGATGAAGAGGTACGCCACGCGGTGAATGAATGGCTGCGTGGACTATCAAAAGATTTTTTTCTAAAGGAATTTATGCAAATTGGTAAGCGCTAGAGGACTTGCATTGAACGTGAGGGAGATTAATTTGAAAAGTGATACAGCTTTGTACCACCTCTGCACAATAAATCATATTTTAAAAAATATTTAAGGTTTTCATTTGACTCACCCTCGTAGATCGATACCCACGGAAGTATAGAAAGCTGTAGCCTTGCAGAAAATCAGCGCTATACACTGAGGTGACGAAAGTCATATATGCACGTATACAGATGGCGGTAGTACCGCGTACACAAGGTCTAAAAGGGCAGCGCATTGGCAGAACTGTCATTTGTACTCAGGTGATTCATGTGGAAAAGTGTCCGACGTGATTATGGCTGCACGGCGGGAATTAACAGCCTCTGGACGCGAAATGGTAGCTGGAGCTAGACGAATGGGGCATTTCATTTCGAAAATCGTTAGGAAGTTCAATATTCCGAGATCCACAGTGTCAAGAACGTGCCGAGGATACAAAGTTTATGGTATACCTCTCGCCACTGACAACACAGTGACCGATTCTCCTAACGAACGACAGCAGCAGCGTTTGAGTCGAGTTGTCAGTGCTAATAGACAAGCAACACTGATTGAAATAACCGCAGAAATCAAAGGGGGACGCACGACGAATACATCAGTTAGGACGGTGTGGCGAAATTTGGCGTTAATGGGCTATGAGCCGAGGCGAGTGCCTTTGTTAACAACACGACATCGCTTGCAGCGCCTCTCTTGGCCTCGTGACCATATCGTTTGGACCCTAGAGGACTGGTCAGCCGTGGCCTCGCCAGATGAATCCCGATTTCAATTGGTAAGTGTGACGCAGACCCTACGAAGTCATGGACCCAATTTATCAACAAGGCACTGTGCAAGCTGGTGGTGGCTCGATAACAGTGTGGATTGTGTTTACATGAATGGACTGGGTCCTCTGGTCCAAGTGAACCCATTATTGATTGGAAACGGTTATGTTTTTATACTGGGAGACCATTTGCATCTATTCATGAACTTTATGTTACCAAACAACGATCGAATTTTTATGGATGATAGAGTGCCATGTCACTGGGCCACAATTGTTTGCGACTAGTCTGAACAACATTCTGGACAATTCGAGTGAATGATTTGGTCACCCGGATCTCCCGACATGAATCCCATCAAACATTTATGTGACATATTCGAGAGGTCAGTTCGGACACAAAATCTTGCACCGGAAACATTTTCACAATTATGGACGGATTGTATGGCTCAACGTTTCTGCAAAGGAGTTCCAACGACTTGTTGAGTCCACGCCATCTCGAGTTGCTCCGCTACGACGGGCAAATGGAGGTACGATACGATATTAGGAGGTATTTCATGACTTTCATCGCCCCCATTGTATCTGATTTTCGTTTCAGTCACGGGCAGTCGCATTGGTTCTGCTGACTCTTTCACCAATCAGTATCTTCTTTTTGCTATTATTCCTAAAGTATCTCTTGTACCATTGCATATTCTCTATGACAATTTCTTTTAATATCAGCCTACAGCTGTAATGCTACCGACTTTCGAATCCTATCGTCTGGGAGCAGTCCTCGGTCGATCTATGGCTTTTTTTTTTGTTGTTGTTTACCGCTTCTTTTCCCTTTGGCAAAGAATTGTTAATAATGTGATAAATCATAATTGATTATGAGCCGCCAACCGTTGTGGCCGAGCGGTTATAGGCGCTTCAGTCCTGAACCGCGCTGCTGCTACGGTCGCAGGTTCGAATCCTGCCTCGGGCATGGATGTGTGTAATGTCCTTAGGTTACTTAGGTTTAAGTAGTTCTAAGTTCTAGGGGACTGATGACCTCAGATGTTAAGTCCCATAGTGCTCAGAGCCATTTGAACCTTATGAGTCCACGTCAGACTGTGGGAGCCACTATAGCTGGCTAGATATGTCAACATCACATACTCAAGTACCACATCCGAGAATAAGACTTCATGCTGCGGCGATGTAAACCTATTATAATGAGAGAACTTTTTAATTTTTTGCGGAACGTTTTTAATATCTTGCGAAAAGGGCTGGATAGCAAAGAAATCAATTTAAGCAAAACAGTTTTTTGATGCAAAAAGTAAAATGTTATCCAGAAAACTATAGCAGTCACGCTAGATTCACATCCGACTACCGAGAACCTCACGAGTACAGCAGACTGCATAGGTGAAACATAGTGTCTTAATTACTTGTGTCATGGATGATGTGGACGCTTCTATGGAACGAGTTCGTTTACGGGATATGTATACATGATTAGTGTTAACGTCAATGAAGATTTTTTTAGTCTTACTGCCGTAACTCATGCATTCGGTGCCCTTAGCTGCTACGCTTCACTCATTAATTTCTCGAGTGTGTATTCGGTTTTTTTTTTTTTTTTTTGGTTCTCGAGAATAAAGTTCTTCTTTCTGGCCATCACTAGCATACCACTGCCAACCGTACCATTCCAAGTTAATAAATGTGGTTTTCAAATCAACCTCCAGGTTGAGGACAAGTTTATTACTACTTCTAAATTAACACACAGTCTCGTGATTACAAATTGCTCGTTGCCATCTCTTTTTCGTTTGTTCTCTACGCGCTCGTACGAGTGAAAAACATTTTTAACAAGGGACATATCCCAGTTCGAATAGCTGAAACCGGCTGAAAATTACTTTAAAATACACAGAAGTATCTTTTCAACACCCATCAACCTCATTTATGAGTAAAAAATTCTTCAACTGTGTACAATAGATCTTGAAGGTTGACTAATTTGAAGACTACAGAAGTGGAGGTCGCTGAAGAAACAATACCGTGTAAAAGAAGCTGTTATGATAGCAGATTCACAAGAGACGTAAATGAGACATTATTCGGCAAAAAGGTAAGCACGTGGTAGAAACCATTTATGTTCTCTCCCGCGGTACTTACAGGCATATTTCTCAAAACAGAAGTTGTTAAGTTGTCGTAAATTCTTACTTTATCTGTCGCTGAGGTGCAAATGTGAACTTTCACCAGAGTGATTAATACACTGCGCATTGGAACAGCTAGTGGTGAAGATGTGGACAATATGGTCACTGGAGCTTTTGATGTCGGACTATTGAAGAGCAGAGACTCCGAAAGGCCTATTAGCCTTGTCAGGTGTGCATACTGTTCCATTTCGCTTAGTTTAATTACCACAGTGATACTCGACATTTGGTAGTTCCAGTGACTGTTCGTGTAGCAGATGTTACTCACTACTCCTACCTGATAAAAGAGTGAATGCTGCAAAAATATTGTACCTTTCTGAGTGAAACGCATACGAATATTTTAAGTTAAAAAGCCTAGGTAAATTCAGGGAAATGAAATTTTAGTGTCACATGGTGATATGCTTAGTGCAACAATAAAAACAACTTCTGTTGACTTTTATTGTGGGATTTATACATTCTTTATACCCACTATGCATGTCAACATTGCAAAGCGAAAACCGCGTGTTTTTTGAATTACAGGGCGGGTGAAAGTTCCGTTTATTTATTTATTTAGTCGTGTCCAGAACATAACATACATATATATCCGATGGACAGCAATTTACAAACAATATAAGTACATGTTTAAATTCTATATGACATCAATTTAGAAACAGTATAAGTACATGATTAAATTCCATACGACATCCAAAATTCCGCTGTTTGAACTGCTGTCTTATTGGCGATAGCCAGGTCGTCCATTGGGCATGGGGTTGGGAGGTTTCTACATTTGAGCAGGTGTTGACGATCCTGCTGTTCGCCACATCTCCTGGAGACAAACCCCATTTCTTGAAATTGACCTTCCTTCGGGATATACCAGTTCTCAGCCTGTTGAGGACCTTCCATGTTTTATATGGGAGGTGACGTCCTTTAGCAAGCTCTTCTTTAGGATTGTTCCAGTACCTCTCTGATGGAGAGTTACGCCACAGTTGAATTCGACGATTTGCAGGTGACGTTAAAAGTGGTTCTGTTGAACGGAGGAAACTGTTTCTCGATCTCAATCTTGAATTTTGGTATTAACATCCAAACAAGGGGTGTCTTGGATCTGTCTCCTGTTTCCGCTTCTCTTTCTCTGCTGCTGTTCTTCTTCTGATATGTGCGGGTGCTATGCCCATGAGATGATATATTTCATTAATAGGAGTTGTCCGCAAGCAGCCAGTGACAACGCGTCCTGTTTCATTAAGGGCAATGTCCACTTGTTTGGCATGGTTGGAGTTCTGCCAGGCGGGTGCTTCATATTCAGCAACGGAGAAGCATAAAGACAATGCAGATGAGTGAAGAACATCTGCTTGTGCGCCCCAATTGTTACCTGTCAGTTTCCGAATGATGTTGTTCCTAGCAGATACATTCATTTTTGTGTCCTTGCAGTGTACTTTGAAAGTGAGGGAACGGTCTAGCTTTGCTCCAAGATATTTTGGGGATCCGTTATTATGGTACCACAGATTTGTAAAGAAAATGGCGGAGCGCTATAGAAGCTCGCTTAAAGTACAATTTAAAATTTACGTATAGCATATCATTGAATGAAATTTCATTCGTTTTCAAATTCTGGAACACAAGTGTATACACTAGTTATGTCGATTCTGACAAGTAATGAGATAATTGACCATCACAGATTGTGTTCAAAATGACCACCGGCAGCGGCAATACACACGTCTAGTATGGAACGACTGCTCTACACGTGCTACCATTTCAGTGGAGATATCCGAGCAGACTGCAGGAGTACATAGTTGCATATCGTCGGGTGTATTTGGTATGTCCTTGTAGACAGTGTCTTTCATCTTTCCCCACAGAGAAAAAACTACAGGCGCAAATCCGGGGAATGGGCCGGCCAAGATACAGTTCCTCTACGTCCAACGCAACGATTTGGGACAATTCGTGAAGATAAGCTGTAGTACTTCGTCCACTAAGGGTGGACAGTCATCATGTTGGTATCACAGATTTCCTCCTCGTCAACAGAGGAACGTCTTCTACCGTCTATTTAAGATGGTCTCTTAGGAGACTGCGACGGTGGTGTATGTCCAGTGTTCAGGCCATGAAACACGGGCCTATGAGCTGATGGTTCACTATCCCATGCCAAATGTTTACACTCCGTGGACGCTGGCGTTCCAGCTGACGAAGCCAACGGGAATTGTCAACAGACCGTAGTTGGTAAATGTGACTTCATCGCTAAACAAGTTACATGCCAAATCTGGAGTATCCTGTCTTAATGCCCATGTACAGAAGTTAACATGAATCTTATAACTGTTTCCGTTCAGCACTTGATGGAGAAAAGATGGAACCTATGTCGATGGACAATGTGTAGGACGCTTGCCTGCCTCATGCCACCTTGTGCGACAGCGCGAGAGCTAACGTGCGGGTCAACTGCGACAGCAGCAAGAATATTAATTTCCCCTTCTTCTGTCGTCGCTTGTTTTCTTCTGTAACGTTGTCTAAGTTTTACACTACCATTTTCACGTAACTGGTTGAAGAGGTTGATAAATAACTGCTGATATAGTTGTCTATTCCCATATCTTGCCACATACACCATACAAGAACGAACTGCATTCTTCCTACATCCTCCATACACCATGAGTATGTCGCCTTTTTCTGCACTGTTAAGTCCCATCGTCCACTCACGACCTACTGCTTGGACTGCCACACACTAACTGACTAGCAAGTCGTAATGCACTCAAAGAACATACAAGTACACTATAAGCAAACATCACAGCATTATACCTAACAACTACGCAGGTTGAATGGCACAAACAGGCGTCGGTTCAAATGGTTCAGATGGCTCTAAGTACTATGGGACTTAACATCTGAAGTCATCAATCCCCTAGAACTTACAACTACTTAAACCTAACTAACCTAAGGACATCACACACATCCATGCCCGAGCAGGATTCGAGACTGCGACCGTAGCAGCAGCAGCGCGGATCCGGACTGAAGCGCCTAGAACCGCTAGGCCACAGCGGCCGGCAGGCGTCGGTGAGGAAGCTTTTCAAAATACGTTATCTCGTAAACGATTCGCATTAGAATCCTGCAACAAATACCACTGACATTCTAATTTACTCTGCTTTTCGTCTGTTTGTGTCAATAGGCAGTGTTTCATTTAGAAAGTGCATGTTTGCACAAAAGTGTACTTTCTAAGTATTATTACAATTTGTTTCTCAGCTAATAATAAGGGCCCTTGACTATCGATACATTCTGTGAAAACCGCACGTCAACAGTACTTTCCATTTCCGCAATATTTGCGGTGCAAGTTTCAGGTGATTGACCCTGTACATAGTTCATCCATCCTAAGGATCGAAAATCGCAACGAGTTTTGCGTGTTCTCGATATCGATAGTGGAAAGATAGTTAGTCCCGGGAATTCCAAGACCTTAACAAAACCTCAGACTAACGCAGACACACAAAAAGAAGTGAGTAGAGGACTTTAGTTTATACATCTAGAGAAAGAAGATTGAATAAAACATTGCTTTTAATTTACTTACTGAACGATGACTGCAACTTACATTTTATGTTTACTTGCAGTAATGCTCTTCTGGTTATGCTTTTGACGAATGAAGAACGCAATGAACATTCAAATGGCAAAAAGATTTTTTTTAATGTGATACAATTACGATTGAACAATTTTCAGATTTTTTACTTTATTTGTAGTGTGAAATCTTCCTTCGCGCCGAATTTAATTATTCTAGGTAAGCAGTAAGTACCCTACATGTTTTGATGAGTGAGTTAGCGAGTGTCTTTAAGTGACACAAATGACCGAACCTTCTGATTGCATTAATTAAGAAGTTTACATTTTTTATACCGCCAAGAGACCATAGATTTTAGCATGTGACATAAATTTGAACTTGATACGAAAGTAGTTCCAGAGAAAAAGGGTCTTAAGACACAAACAGGCAGACAGACGAATGTATAGAACAAAAATTGGCCACCTGCGAGTAGGACTCGCCACAATATTGCGTTACCTGAGGGAGAGAAGCAGTACGCGCCACCTGTCGGTGTGTCGTACCAACTTTGTCCTTTGTCGCATTTTAACTTAGTGTATCGCGTCTTCTGACTAAATGAACGTGGAAAACCACCTATTAGTCGGCCACAATATCAATGCACTTGGAAGTGATGGCACTTCCGCCGGCTTTTCGTGAGATTTTATCGTGACATTTCACAGGGACGCGCTGTACCACTTGGTAGCATAAGCACGTGTCCTAAAAGCAGAGTGCAATGCGTTTTCCTTAATCACCAATGTACTTGTTTACTGTTACGTCACCGCCTGTTTCCGGTGCCAATGATATATACGGCCCCTGCAACGGGCTTGTGACGTCACACTAGACGGCTTGTCAGCCACACTTCGCGAACTCTCGGCTCCATGCAAGTCCCACGGGAAATCAATGTTTAATTGAAAAAGAACTCAAGAAAGGCATTAATTTGTCGTGAGCTATCGAGAATTTGCGTGCATTTAAACACACAGTCAAAAATTATTACACTCCTATGAAATAGTTGCTACTACCGGAGACCGGTTTTGGCATTCGTAAGAACTGCAGTGTCGCGTGCTGTGACGTACGAGCCACGGCTTCTCATTCTCGTGGGCCTTGATTTTTCCGGTAACGGCCATGGGAGGGCAAGTGCAATAATACACTCAGGCTGCTTGGTATATTAAAGGAACGATCGTTAATCCGCTGTGCGGTTTCAATACAACAGTTGGTATTACACCATCAAATTTTCTTTGACAAAGATATTTGAAGTGGCACGAAAGGGGGCATTACACTGTCATCAAGTACTTCGTCAGCGTTCCTTCAGAATGGCCGGCGAAGACTGCAGCTGCAAGTCGAGGCCGTGAAGTCGTATGAAAATGACTTGCGAATGGACTAGAGTACGTTTCAATATGTGCTCAGGAAAGTAGCTCCTCATATTACGAAGCGGAGCACTCACCTCAGAAATGCTATGTCCGATAAAGACAAACTTATCGTAACGCTACGATTTCTCGCACCAAGGGAAAGTTATTCTAATGTACAGAACAGCACTCGAATACTGCATTGTACATTGACCAAAATAATACCAGAAACATGTGACGCTACTAATACAGCACTGAAGAAGGAATATCTGAAAGCAAATAACTGTTTAGTACATACTATAGCCATGAAGAAATATTTTTATATCCACAAAAGTTGTAGATTTTCACGTTTTGTATCCAAGCTACATCCTGGCCGTACTTCACGGCTAATGGCCTCTGCATAATTTTTATGGCTCTCGCATTTTCTTATTCTATTTTTTTATTTGAGATTCCGCGAATTGTACAGTGCTTTGCCTGCCTCGTACATTTCTATAAATTTCGTTGTATATTTGATTCATCATAAGAGTAAACCTGATGTAAACAAACACAAATGCGATGATTGGTCAACAACCGTAGCACACGTACACAGGTGTTGTTCTTGCAAGTAGGTTCTAGTTATATATTATATAACTTATTACTATTACGATAAACAAAATTTTAACATATTCTAAAGTTTTAACAGCCATCAACGTTTTTCTTAAGAAAATTTAACTATGTAGTTTTTGTTTGAAAATCGTGCACAGTTGCCGTCTCTGTACTATTGTGCTCTATGGTCTGTGAGGTTAACAAGTACTGTGGAAATGGCTGACGCTGCTGCCTGCCCTGTAATGAAACACATACGTGGAACACCGCTAGAAAGCAGCGAAAACGACGTGGATCTTATTGTTTTTCACAAGTTTACAGAAAAATAAGCTTTGAACTTTTACGAGCAACTTTAATTACTAAAGATAATGACCATTTTGTTAGCAAAAGTTGTTTAAATTAAGAAAACATAGAAATTAAATTTTTTGGACAAAAATGAAAAATCAAATACCCCTTATTTGGTCTATGTTAGCCTTTTTTTGCCACATATGTGATCTCACGCGAGCCAGAGAAGTAAGCGTCGTGGAAAGATGGACAACAATAATTTTCATAGCATTGAGCACACCATTAATGTGCTACATTTGTACAGCTGCCACCGTACCGCTGCAATTTGAACCCAACAGAACTGATCTGTAGCCAAGTTAAAGGATTTGTCGCAAGAAATAACAAGATATTTAACCAGCCAGACGTACTGGAACTAATACCACGAAGGTTTGTCACTCATCACTGACCAAGGCTGGCGGGATACAGAATGACAGGCTACGTCAAAAAAAGAGGAGAAAATGCGGCGCTTGGCTGACGTTGTGGATCCGTTGTTGATCCACTCGTTATTAATGTAGCAGATGACAGTTTTGGTATTGAAATGTGTTTCTTGGATTTCGATGTGGAAGGAACTGGAAGAATACAAGACGACTGACTGTTAGCAACACCTTCAGAGGCTTCAGTATTCAACTTTAGGGTGAAATCCCTGCAATATGCTTTTGCATCACACATAATTCGCGCATACCAATTACCCTCTGTTTAAACTAGAAATTTTCATCATACTTATTTTTAATTTCAGTAATATGTTTGCTCAGAACGGCAGCATGTTGTGCTTTCCATCTGGTCTCCTAAGAGGAGTGCGGTATTGGCTCTGAGCATTATGGGACTTAATATCTATGGTCATCAGTCTCCTAGAACTTAGAACTACTTAAACCTAACTAACCTAAGGACATCACACAACACCTTGTCATCAAGAGGCAGAGAAAATCCCTGACCCCGCCGGGAATCGAACCCGGGAACCCGGGCGTGGGAAGCGAGAACGCTACCGAACGACCATGAGTTGCGGACAGTGCGGTATTGCTGGAGTTTTGCCGAATGTTATTTCATTCCCTTTAAATATTAAATAACATTCGGAGTTGTATTGTTTCTTTGCTCCTCTCTTTTTACGTCTTATCTGCAACTTCTGACATCACTGCAGGTTACTTGCACCAGGTGACTATCCAGAGTTGTTCAAGTTAAATGCGCCTGTAAAGCCGTTGTTTCGTATTAGCGCTCAGTCGATGTACACTAACTCACAAAATAAAACGCATTCTTCTTGTACTTGACTATACTCAAGTCAGTTGGGCTTCCGCTCCATGTGAAACGAAATCCAATGAGATTCCAGTAAAGGCTGAAGAATGAGAGGCCTGTTCAAAAAATTAGGGAACCTTCTTAATTTCGCGCCAATGGCATGTTGGAGCGAAATGCGGTTGGCATCCCTGCACATGCCTGTATTTAATGTGTAACTGTCGGAAGTTTCATTGTTACATGTTTGTTGGTTATTGTTCCGTGTTGTATTGAATAGAACGTTGTGTCGCACAACTTGCGAATTTAGAGATGGCAGAGTTAGAGGATCAACGCGCCTGCATTAAACTTTGCCTGACACTCAAGTAAACCTTTACAGAGACACACTAAATGAAGCAGGAAGTCTGCGGTGACGAGTGCTGAACCCGTGCTCGGTGTTACGAATGGTTCACACGGTTAAAAATGGACGGACGGACGGCCATTAAAGATGACCCTCGTTCAGGACTCGCTTCTGCATCTACCGACGATGATCATGTCAGGAACGTCAAAAAAATTGTGCGTGCCAATCGTAGACTGTCTGTCCGAAAGAATGCAGAAGGATGTAACATTTCAGTTAAATAATGTCATGAAATTCCGACAGCGTCTTGGAACGCATGGTGTTGCCGCCAAGTTCGCCCACGGCTCATGAGTCAAGACCAGAAAGACCTTCGCCTCTCAATCTGCGAAGAGCTTTTGGATCGCGCATATGAGAAAGAGATGTTACTTAATAGAATTACAACTAGTGATGAGATGTGGATCTACACTTATGATGTTGAGACCAAGGTTCAATCTTCACAATGTGAAGAAAGGTTTTCCAAGACCAGATAAAAACTCGTTAGCTCAGGTCAAATATTAAAGCCATTCTAAATGGTTCAAATGGATCTGAGCACTATGGCACTTAATATCTGAGGTCATCAGTCCCCTAGACTTAGAACTACTTAAACCTAACTCACCTAAGGACATCACACACATCCATGCCCGAGGCAGGATTCGAACCTGCGACCGTAGCGGTCACGCGGTTCCCAGACTGTAGCGGCTAGAACCGCACGGCCACTCCGGCCGGCCACACACAGCTATGGCCAAGGCAGGATTCGAATCGGCGACCGTAACAGCAGCGCGGTTCCGGACTAAAGCGTCTAGAACCGCTCGGCCACAACAACCGGCAAAGCGATTCCGATTGTTTCCTTTAACTTTGAAGGATTAGTTCATCATGAATTCGTGCCACAGGGACAAACTGTTAATCGATGGTACCGTTGCGACGTCTGAGAAAAGGTGTGAGAAGGAAACGGCCTGGCATGTGGCGACACATGGCTCTTGCATCACCATAACGCACCCTCACCATTCATATCTGTTGGTGGGTGACTATTGCACACAAAACCAAATCACTGTGCTGCCTCATCTTCCGTACTCTCCGGAGCTGGTCCCTGCGGACTCTTTTTTATTTCCTAAGATGAAAACCCCCTTTGAAATGACGAATATTTTCAGCGATAGACGAGATAAAAGAAAATTCCCAGAAGGCGCTTCGCGCGATCCAGCAGGAGGTGCTGCTTCCGGAATGGAAATGGCGTTGGTAGCGGTGTATCAGGAGAAGAATATTTCGAAGGAGACCAAAAATAATAAGTAAAAGGTAGAGTAGAAAAATCTTGAGGGAATTTTTTGAACATACCTCGTACATGGTGTAAGGTAGAAGTTAGTTATGTAGTTACGTGTTCCAATTATCAGTCTCACAGTAACTGTTATGATATGGAACGTGTCAAGTGCATAAGAAATGCACAAGTGAATCAAGTTTTTTTTAAGCTTAAAATGATTATTACCAATTCTCTATCCCGGCATTAAATCCATATACTATACCTAAAGATTTATTTATTCCTATTCAAAAATTCATGGGTGGTATAGAAGCAGTTGCCAAGGAGATATGAATTCAATTTATTTTTAAAACTGTTACTGCTGTCTATCAGACATTTTATTTCATCTGGTAATCTACAGAAAAGTTTTACAGCAGCATTTTTTAGCCCTTTCTGTACCAAAGATAGTCTTTCCTTCTCCTGACTTTATAATTGTGAACGTCACTGTTGTTTTTAAACTGGTCCAAGTTTCTGAGAACAAGTTTCATTACTGAGTAAATGTACCGTGAGGCCGTTGTACGAATTTCTACCCTTTTCAACAGATGCCTACAATATATGCGACTATGAGCCCCACACATTATTCTTACTGTTACGGCTAAAGTCCGGCCCCAGCACGCCAGTCGGTAACTGCAGAGATAAAAAAGGCTCTGAGAATGGGCAATTGCACGCTGATCCACCTCGCTTCAAGGATGACAACGCGACAGGACATAAGTGCCGCGCCCACTTCTCTAGCAGTCTCAAGATTAACCACTTGGGTAGCAGCGTCAACGTTAGGCACTTTGATAGTAGTTCAGGACATACTTTTTCAGTTAGAAATCCGCAGTCACTGCAAAGACCGATTATTTCGCATGTCGCCCATTACTTGCAACACATCTGTGTAATTGTCAAAGTTAAGTAAAATAAAGTATTAAGTATTGATTAATTGTAATAAAACTCGTGAATACGACTTGTTTGATTGTTTGCCTTACGAACCGAGTTTGCAAGCTTCCTAGATGCAACAAGATTGACGGCGAGGATGGGACGAATAACACTGACGACGAGGCTGGACGAACCACTAACCACTTTCTTTTGAGCAGTGTCGAACAGGGCGCATCACGCTCTGTACGACGCAAAAAGAGGAATTTTGTGTGAACACTGCGTTCACTTTGGCTGACATTCAGCTAGAAATTAGCTAAAGAGTCATTGAGCTCCAACAGCGGAGAGACGAGACAGCCACGTATTTAATTGTTCTTGCGAGAACTGAGAAGGCCTTGAAGTATACACGCTGCACCATCTATGCACGTCTGTATTCCAGACTAGGGATGAGTGCATGTTTTCTCGCCTAACGAGAAACATAGGACAGTTTCAGCTGATAAAATCAGTAATGATTTTGATTAGCTTTTTATAGGATTTTCAGAGGGCGAGAGCAGCCATGCAGCCGACAGCACACCGCAGCTAAAGGTAAATGCTGCTGGCAGAGGTGAAAAAATATTGCATCATCAGATTTCATCCATTGTGAACACGAGCAACCTTGAGTAATCTTTTGCTCATCTTGTCACAAAAACTAACCATCGTCAGTAGACTTGACTGTCATCCTAAATAGTACTGAACTTAGAACCGGAATCTGCCGATTTGTCGTAATATTGGCTAACTTCACTGTGTATAAATAAGAAAAATCTTGTAGGGAACCTACTATTTAAATTTGATATTGTTGTGTTCAGTGTTATTTCAGATAAACAGGACGTAATGCATTATATTAACAATTGTACTGAAATTTTCATGTCACAATCTATGTAAACTCGAGTGCTTCTCTAACAACGAAATAGGAATAAACCAATTTTACAGCTAAACACCAATGTTCTCTGTCCTAGATTAAGAGTCCACCCCCAACCCCAGTCACTGATTCTAGTGACGCTAACGCATTCACAGGGTGTTTTTGCTCATGTCTGACAAATGTGAAAAGGAATGGAGTGATAGGAACAGGAATAATTACACAAAATACGGTCTCCAGACAGCTCAAGAAATGATATCCGGCGTTCCCGAAGGAAGTTTCAAACGCCCTCTGCTGCTTCTAACCTACATGGGTTGTCCCAGGAGGAATTGTCAAAGCTCAGGGATATGACAGGAACGATCATTCGAAAGAAAAACGTCTAGTAAACGTGGCCTCTGAAATGCATATCTTAACACTTATGGGAATTTCTTAATCTTCAAATCTCTTCTGCTGTAAGCTCTCTGCTTTGCATATTTGTAGAGGTGGTAGTAACGACCAAAACAAGAATGTGCAGTAAGAATGAGCTTTAAAGGTGGTACCTCAGGGTTATGAGAGATTTTTTCAGTAGAAGATTTGTGGTTCACAATAGCGAAGATGAACAAGTGGTCATAATTCTTAAAGTATGCATTTTAGAGCCCATGTTTACGAGACACTCTGGCTTCGAATCGTCGTTCCTGTTATATCCCTGAATATTGTCCACCTGGGACAGCCAGCAAAAACGATTTGGGAGACAATGTGAAAAAGTCTCATAGATGCTGTCTCTTACCGTCTAGTAATGTCATCAGAAGGTCAATACGAATTACACAGATTTACACAAGATATCTGTATGCTGCGAAAACTAGCAGTTGAGCATGAAAAATAACAGGCGTGAAGCCCACCAAATGAGTACTAAAAAAGAATTCATTAAATAGTGGTAACACGATAAATAGTACAAATTTAAAGTTTATTGATTACAATTAACAACAACTGAAGTTGGAACCATCACACAGAAAATGTTATGGGGAAGGCAAAACAAAGAAAGCGTTTTATTGGTACAGCCAATGATGCAACCAATCTTCTAAAGAGACTGCCTACACTACGCTTGTTCATCCTCTTCTAGAATACTGATGCTCGATATGGGATCCTTACCAGATAGGGTTGACAGGGGACATCGAAAAAGTTCGAAGAAGGGTAGCTCGTTTTGTTTTATTGCGAAGTAGAGGAGTTAGTGTCACGGTTAGGATAAGTGAGCTTACCCCAAAATATTATTTCGTATGACATCAGAGAGTGAAAGCATGCAAAGTATGTTAGCTTTCTTTGCCGGCAGGAGTGGTCGAGTTGTTCTAGGCGCTACAGTCTGGAACTGCGTGCCTAGGTTCGAATCCTGCCTCGGGCATGAATGTGCGTGATGTCCTTAGGTTAGTTAGCTTTAAGTAGTTCTAAGTTCTAGCGGACTGATGATCTCAGCAGTTAAGTCCCATAGTGCTCGGAGCCATTTGAACCATTTTTGTTAGCTTACTAATTTCTGTGTCCTCAAAATTAGTAATTAATCTGATTGCCATAGTTGCAGAACTTAGTCGCTTTAAGATATCCAAAATATGTTTTTTCCAATTAAGATTCTCATCTGTATGAACACCCAATGAATGTAGTATCCGCTGCTCTGGCTACTAACTTCTGTTTATGTGTTATATTTATTGAAGGAACTGTACTTCTTGCAGTAGAAAATTGGATATACTGTGTTTCTTCAAAGTTCAGAGCAAGCCCATTTCCGGAAAACCAATCAATAACTTTTCCAAAGACTTGATTTGTATCATTTTCTACTGGTGTTTCTTTACATGATTAATAATGATGCTTGTATCATCAGCAAACAGTGTCAATTTAGATTCTTGTTTCAGATAAGAAGGGAGGTTATTCAAATATACCAAGAACAGAAGGGTATCCGTGATCGATCCCTGTGGAACACATAATGCAATTTCACCCCAGTTAGATGAAGTGGGAAACTTCCTTAAATCACTTAAACCATATAAAGAAACTTTTCGCTTCCTGTTCTGTAAATATGCCTTAAACCACTCATATTCTGTTCCATTTATACTGTATAATGGTAATTTCTGAAACATGCCATGGTCCACACAATCAAATGCTTTGGATAAGTCACAGAAAATTCTTATTGGTGACATTTTACTATTTAAAGACTCTATTATGTGGGAAGTGAAATTGTATATTGCTATTTCAGTCAAACAGCATTTTTAAGTCCAAACTGTGATTTACTAAGTATCCCATTACTGTTGAGATGGATAACCTCTCTAGAACACATTACTTTCTCGACTATAAACAAGGATACTAGCCGGTAATTATTGACATCTGTGGTGTCCCCTTTTTTTGTAGAGAGGCTTGACAATGCCATATTTTAACCTGTCTGGGAAAGTACGTTGAGTTAGTGACACATTGCAGATGTGACTCAGAACATCAGCTGTAACTGCTCCACATTGTTTCAAAATCTTGTTGGAGATGTCATCTACTCCAACAGAACATTTATTTTTCAAAGATTAAATGATTTTCCTTATTTCACAAGTGGTTGTTAAATGAAAATTATCCTGACAAGGATTTCTCAAAACTGACTTTCCCATGAACTGCTTGGCTTTTTCTTTTGAACTATTGTCATCAATTTTTTCACCTACACTTAAGAAATTGTTGTTAAATACATTAGCTACTTGTGTACTGTTGGTTAAGATGGTCTCATTCTCTTTAATAGTAATACTACCTTCCCCAGTTGTTACTTTTCTTGTCTCTCTTCCAACAACATTCCATACTGATTTGATTTACTGCACAAGTTGTTTATTCCACCTCTAATATACATATTTTTTTTATTTTCTGACAACTTTTCTCTTTTACAATACTTTTTACAATGTAAAATTACTTCTGGTCTTTACTGATTCTTGCTGTCTCAAACAATTTTCTTTTTTTTCTGAAGACACTTTGATACATGTACTAATCCAAGGTTTCTTTGAAAACTATTTGGCGTTACATTTAGTAATTTTTGGGGGCAAAAATGTTCAAAAAGGGATATAAATTTATCAAGAAAAATGCTGCATTTATCATTAGCATTTGGCTCATTATATACACCTTTCCAATTAGCATTTCTTGAACTTTCTCTGAAGCACTCTATAGACACCAGGTTGACCAGCCTTACACTTTTACTTGTTTCTGAACTGTACACCCTGCCAGGTTTTGTAAATTAATCAATTATGCATCACGGTCTGATAATCCATTTATCACATGGAAAGCAAGTGTTAGCGTTACATCCTCTTGCTGTACGAATACATTATCTATTAGAGTGCTACTGTCTTGAGCTATACGTGTAGGGAACTTGGTGACTAATTCTGAGTTTATTAATAACACTTCTAGTTCACTTGTCCTTGCTTGGAAAGATTACATTGAAGTCATTACAATTTAATAACTTCTTCGTTTTGCCTGACAGGCAGCATAATAGGGAGTCGGACTTTTTTTATGAATAGCTCCTAATCTCCCAATGGGGACCTATACACTGTTGCTATATCAACACTACATTATCTAGCTGCAGTTCACATGCACAAACTTCAAAGTGCTGATCGACACAGGATTTGCTTACTTTTACAGTTCTGTAATTATACCCTTGTTTTACGTAAATGGAAACTCCTTCTTTATCCAACTTTGCAACTGTAAGATGCTAAATTATACCCATTTATACTGTCACTTTCCATCCCCACCGTTACAGGGTGTTCTGACAGACAAAGTATATCAACCTCATTCTTACTTTGAATCATCTAAACACACTAACAGCTCATCTACTCCTTTTTCATTCCCCTGATATTTTGATGAATTAAATTGATACTGCCCTTAGCTTTATCCCTATTTAGAGTACATGAAGCTTTTTTATTCTACTTTTCTTGGATGTTATCTGTCTGGACTTTGGGCTTAACCTAAAAAACCTGTCTCCTTGATCCCATTAACCGCAGGTATCATCCCTTGTGTGACTATGGTCCACCTTACAGTATCTGGTAGTAGAGAAGCTAACTTGTCTTTGGATTAGCTGAGCGGTCTAAGGCGCTGCAGTCATGGACTGTGCGGCTGGTCCCGTCGGAGGTTCGAGTCCTCCCTCGGGCATGTGTGTGTGTGTGTGTGTGTGTGTGTGTGTGTGTGTGTGTGTGTGTGTGTGTGTGTGTGTTTGTCCATAGGATAATTTAGGTTAGTAGTGGCTAAGCTTAGGGACTGATGACCTTAGCAGTTAAGTCCCGTAAGATTTCACACACATTTGAACATTTTTGAACTTATCTTTGCCCTTCCTATTTAGGTGCAGGTCATATGTCGTGTATTCTCGCCTACCAGTAGCGTTAACTGGAGCAACACTTACATGAGATTCTGTCAGTGTCTGGGGCATCCTGTTCAGCTCACTATTAACAAGACATACAGCAGTGTTTACCCAGGGCCGGTCATATCGCTGAAAGACCTCCACAAACCGCACATTTTTCTGCCCAGTTTCTGCTTCTATTTTGTCCAGGTCACTACTCATAATATATCTTGGATTCATAGCCAGGCAGTTTCCTGCTCCCCCAACTATAATTACCTGATCTTCCTTCTCAAAGTCCCTGCACAGCAGACAAAATTTTTCTCTCACTTGGCCATGGCTAGCACTTGGTTTCACAAAGCTTGTCACCTGGTACCACAAAACTTGTCACCTGGTACCTTGCACCTAATTTCATCTGAAGCTGCTGACTTATACACCTCCCATGACTGCTATCTAGAAGCAGAATTCTTCTTTTCCTATTCGGATTTGATCCAGTTTACATCAGGTTTATTCTTATGATGAACACAGTACAGATGCGCCGCGGCGCGTAAATTTCGAAGCTATGTTGATAAACACTGGATGTCAGTCAGACAGCTGCAGCTATGATAGCACTTCAGGCGGTTACCTTTCTTCATGCAGTAAACAGAATACAAACGATTTATTTGATCAAATTGTAAGTAGGCTGTTTAGGTTTTTATGTTGGTGAAACCACGTAGCTCAAATGGTTCAAATGGCTCTGAGCACTATGGGACTCAACTGCTGTGGTCATCAATCCCCAAGAACTTAGAACTACTTAAACCTAACTAACCTAAGGACATCACACACATCCATGCCCGAGGCAGGATTCGAACCTGCGACCGTAGCAGTCGCACGGTTCAGGACTGCGTGCCTAGAACCGTGAGACCACCGCGGCCAGCCACTGACTGTGCTGTGTGCAGTCTGCGGCTGGTTGGACTCATTGTTCGAATATTCGCTATCGTAGTGTTGGTCAGTTGGATGTGAATAGCGCGTAGCGTTGCGCAGTTGGAGGTGAGCCGACAGCAGTGGTGGATGTGGAGAGAGAGATGCCAGAGTAGCGGACGACATGCTAACTATGCCTATCAGTAGTTAGTGCCTTCCGTAGTTAGAATCTTTTATTTAGCTGGCAGTATTGGCGCTCGCTGTATTGCAGTAGTTCGAGCAACGAAGATTTTTGTGAGGTAAGTGATTCATGAAAGTTATAGGTTATTGTTAGTCAGGACTATTCTTTTGTAGGGATTATTGAAAGTCAGATTGCATTGTGCTAAAAATATCGTTTGTCAGTTTAGTGATGATCAGAATAAGTAAAGAGAGAAATGTCTGAGTACGTTCAGTTTTGCTCAGCTGTTTGAAGATCAAATAACGTAGAAGTTTAACAGCACAATCATTCATAATTTTGTAAGAGGACGTTACAAAATCTAAGGGGAGGTGGTAGATTTGATCAACGAAAATTTGACCAAGGTCTAACTTTGACAAAGTTCCTTATTACACTACCAAATTTTATTTGACGAAAGAAACTTCTTCAAAGAAAATTCAATGGCGCAAAACCGTCCTTACTCACCCCCTTCTTCGGTAAGCTCGCGCCTTATCGGTCAGAAAAACGACTGCCGTTTTAGTAATCACTGGAAAACAGTGTGTGGGACAAGCTGTTTCAAACCGTAGTTGTGATTGTTCATTGAGAACTGATAGTTGATCTTTTATCACCATTTCTTGCTTTTGCGAATCGTGTAAGTGATGCGAGACTTGGGGACCAATCACACGTGGTAAACTTCCTAAAAACCACAGCCAGGCTGGCCGGCACACCAGCCCTCGTCGTTAATCGACCGGAGCGGATTTTATACCAGGCAGACGCATTCCCCAGAATCCCGGAAAAAGCGTGCTAAGGAGGGTGGCTGTCCTGGCGGGTCTTGTTCTTTCATCACTATGAAGCTTTATCACGCCTGTCAAAAACTTATAGCAAGTACTGGTATCTAAATTTAACTAAAAGTTCTTGAACACACTTCCCACAACCCTCACCTTCACACGTGTCATTTAGCTTCGTTTTCACAGGTGAAGACTTGGCTGCATGGATAACGATTCGCCAACAATTTGAGCTCCTGCAGACGTTACAGTCAGTGCAAACAATTGTCAAAACACGTAAGTAAAAACAGTTTGGTGAATGATTTTACGTTAATTTATTTTAAATAAACTGAGTTATTTTTAAAAGAATGCCATGTGTATTTGGTACGTTATTTATAGTTGTGAATTTGATTGAGACTCTAAACATTCAAGGTGGTGTCTGTTTGTTCTATATCGTGTCTCCCTACCACTTTCGCGCAACGACGCTCTGAGCGTGTTTTGTAGGGAATTGACTAGTTTGAACCTGGGACCTGTTGCTGATAAGGAGACGCCAGACCACACATGACATGTAGAATTCGGAAGAGTTCAGTGAGACTAGCGATGATATAACCAAATACTTAATTATTTCAGCGTCCGCTCCACTGCACTCCCTGTAAAACAATCTTAATACTAACTAAGTTTAGTGGAAGGGTTTCAAGGCTTTCCTATTTTTAGTTAGCTGGTAAAATAACGTCGAAAAAGCAGTTAAGTTTACCATTGGATATTTTATTCTACTCACAAAACATTGTTTATAAATTGCACTATTGATAAAATGAAGTGTTTCAATACAGGATGGTAAAAACTAACTGCGTTCAACAAAAATGTGAACGAATATTCCCTGAATGGGTTTCCAAGTTCTACAATGGATCGAAGGATGACCTATGCCATATCACATCTGTAATCTAGGTTTAAATTAAGTTTCACAAAAGAGAAAAACTATCAAAATGGTCTACAGTGACCCTCAATTATCTTTAATAACTTATCTAACTTCTCGTAAATTACAGTGGCTGATGTGGCTTCTCAATAACTATATAACAGAAAAATCATCGCGTTTCAGATTTTTACTTCAAGTGGCAAATGTGAACACCATGAGCTTTAATTGACGATCGACACTAGTATTACGCAAAAAGGAGGTGTAACAGATGAGACTTCTGCAGTTCTGAGTGAAGCTTTATGCGGTGTTATGCTGCATCGCGTGCGTTCCTTACCTTGTCGGTGTTCGTCAGGGGGGCGGCGGACGGCGCAGCAGCCATCCAGCTCGCCGTCTCGGAACTAACTAACTCTCCTCCTAACTTCTCCTTACTCCAATTTACCGAAGTTGGTTTAAAAAAAAAACTATCTGGCTGTGTTTTCATCTGACCAATCAGGGTCTCAATGTTAACCTTAAGCTCCGCCTACAAAAATTCTGTCTATCCAATGACAAACGTTATACTTTTCGTGGTGGGGCAATGTTTTTAAAGTTTGCAACTTAACAGAGACGCGAAAAAGTCGCACGCTAAAACGTGCGGGTGGTGTGGTCTTAGCGGTAGGCTGGCGACGTGGGTGTCCAGTCCATCCCTTATCGTAGGGCCTTCTAGCTTAACATGGTTCTGCTCTCAGCTTCTGTCCTCGTTTCTCCCCTCTGAACTGCGTCTGTCTCACGGTGGGAAGGTATGACATGCATTTAGGCATTCTTGTGTTAGTCTGTGGTATTCCATTTGCTCACTCGGTACTTGTATTACTTTGGTTAATTTAATGTCACGATTTATTCGGAGCTATGAGACATACTACTGGATTTGTTTATCATGTCAGGGTTTTCATGGAAGGTGTTAGATTTGCCTGACACCTTACAAGACGTCGGCCTTGTTTCGCCTTAGAAATGCAACTTGCAAATAATAATTTTTGTTTCAGGTACTGCTATCGTATGAGACTTGGAGAAAGCAAAGGGTAATCATTCCAGCGCGTGCAGACTGGCTTGCATCTAGTCTGTTTCGTAACCCGTGCTCTTTCTAGTGGGTGCAGACATGTTGATGGTAGGTCTAGTTTGTTTCGTAACACATTAGAGCTTACCTAGTTCCCAGGCAATTAAGAGGTGACGAGCGGCCTTCGTGGTATGGGTTCGTGTTTCGTGTCCTCAGCGTTTCATGTGACGCGGACCTTTGCCAAGCACTTGTTCCTTTCGCTTGTTTTCTAATACGAGGGAACCTGTCTGGTCCTTATATAATCAACTGGAGAAGAAGTGACATATGACTATCCGCCTGCTATATTACATCTCAAGAAACTGATAACTGTGACGCAACTGTTAATCTGCGAACGGCTACACAGTGTGTAGGCAACGAATTGAAACTCTCCGGGTTGGCTACGCGAGCGCTCAGAATATAATGTCGTCATCGCAGCGTCACTGGTATGACGAAGCGTCCTTGTGCTCGAAACGCGCCGCTCTACGCGAGCGAACTTTCGCCTACGTTCCAGAACACCGCCCTGAATACCGAACCCTCCTGATGTCATTCGGTTACGTGGCTCGCTGGGCGTTCATTAACCCCAAGTCACAAGTTTTACTGAACGACCAAGCACCGTTTTACGAGCAGAATACAAGCGTTACGTTGTTCACGAGACCCAGAAAATACTAGCTACAGGCTCCCAGGTAGATGCTATTTTCCTTGACTTCCGGAAGGCGTTCGATGCAGTTCCGTACTGTCGCCTGATAAACAAAGTAAGAGCCTACGGAATATCAGACCAGCTGTGTGGCTGAATTGAAAAGTTTTTAGCAAACAGAACACAGTATGTTGTTATCAATGGAGAGACGTCTACAGACGTTAAGGTAACCTCTGGCGTGCCACAGGGGAGTGTTATGGGACCATTGCTTTTCACAATATATATAAATGACCTAGTACATGGTGTCGGAAGTTTCATGCGGCTTTTCGCGGATCATGGTGTAGAATACAGAGAAGTTGCAGCATTAGAAAATTGTAGTGAAATGCAGGAAGATCTGCAGCGGATAAGCACTTGGTGCAGGGAGTGGAAACTGACCATTAACATAGACAAATGTAATGTATTGCGAATACATAGAAATAAGGATCCTTTATTGTATGATTATATGATAGCGGAACAAACACTGGTAGCAGTTACTTCTGTAAAATATCTGGGAGTATGTGTGCGGAATGATTTGAGGTGTGGTGTGTGTGTGTGTTTGAGGTTTACGGGCGCTAAACAGCGTGGTCATCAGCGCCCAGGAATGATTTGAAGTGGAATGATCATATAAAATTAATTGTTGGTAAGGCGGGTACCAGGTTGAGATTCGTTGGGAGAGTCCTTAGAAACTGTAGTCCATCAACAAAGGAGGTGGCTTACAAAACACTCGTTCGACCAACGCTCATCAGTGTGGGATCCGTACCAGATTGGGTTGGCGGAGGAGGCAGAGCGGATACAAAGAAGAGCGGCGCGTTTCGTCAGAGGGTTATTTGGTAACCGTGATAGCGTTACGGAAATGTTTAGCAAACTCAAGTGGCAGACTCTGCAAGAGAGGCGCTCTGTATCGCGGTGTAGCTTGCTCGCCAGGTTTCGAGAGGGTGCGTTTCTGGATGAGGAATCGAATATACTGCTTCCCCCTACTTATACCTCCCGAGGAGATCACGAATGTAAAATTAGAGGGATTTGAGCGTGCACGGAGGCTTTCAGACAGTCGTTCTTCCCGCGAACCATACGCGACTGGAACAGAAAAGGGAGGTAATGACAGTGGCACGGAAAGTGCCCTCCGGCACATACCGTTGGGTGGCTTACGGAGTATAAATGTAAATATAGCTGTAGATGTTGAAGCCGCCTTCGCATGTCCTCAGGCGCATTTTCCCTTCTCTTTCGCCAGATACTTACAGTTTCATTTTTCTAATGTGTAGTTGGAGTCAACACAAACAAATACTGCTCATCAAGTCTTTCATACTATTGCCAGCGTCGGCGAAAGCTTAGTTTATTTCCTGTTACAATGAAAATGATTTTTAAAGAGATCCCAAATTACACTACTGACCATTAAAATTGCTACACCACGAAGATGACGTGCTACAGACACGAAATTTAATCGACAGGAAGAAGATGCTGTGATATACAAATGATTAGCTTTTCAGAGCATTCACATAAGGTTGGCGCCGGTGGCGACACCTACAACGTGCTGACATGAGGAAAGTTTCCAACCGATTTCTCATACATAAACAGCAGTTGACCGGCGTTGCCTGGTGAAACGTTGTTGTGATGCCTCGAGTAAGGAGGAGAAATGCGTACCATCACGTTAACGACTTAGATAAAGGTCGGATTGTAGCCTATCGCGATTGCGGTTTATCGTATCGCTATATTGCTGCTCGCGTTGGTCGAGATCCAATGACTGTTAGCAAAATATGGAATCGATGGGTTCAGGGGGGTAATACGGAACGCCGTGCTGGATCCCAACGGCCTCGAATTACTAACAGTCGAGATGACAGGCATCTTATCCGCATGACTGTAACGGATCGTGCAGCCACGTCTCGATCCCTGATGAGTCAACAGATGGGGACGTTTGCAAACAACAACCAACTGCACGAACAGTTCGACGACGTTAGCAGTAGCATGGACTATCAGCTCGGAGACCATGGCTGCGGCTACCCTTGAGCTGCATCACAGACAGGAGCGCCTGCGATGGTGTACTCAACGACGATCCTGGGTACACGAATGGCAAAACGTCATTTTTTCGGACGAATCCAGGTTCTGTTTACAGCATCATGATGGTCGCATCCGTGTTTGGCGTCATCGTGGTGAACGCACATTGGAAGCGTGTAGTCGTCATCGCCATACTGGCGTATCAGCCGGCGTGATGGTATGGCGTGCCATTGGTTACACGTCTCGGTCACCTCTTGTTCTCACTGACGGTCTATGGTGGCCGAGCAACTGGCTCGTCACAATACGCCAATCACTACTCTTGATGATCTGTGGTATCGTGTTGAAGCTTCATGGGCAGCTGTACCTGTACACGCCATCCAAGCTCTGTTTCACTCGATGCCCAGGCGTATCAAGGCTGTTATTACGGCCAGAGGTGGTTGTTCTGGGTACTGATTTCTCAGGAAGTATGCACCCAAATTGCATGAAAATGTAATCACATGTCAGTTCTAGTATGATATATTCGTCCAATGAATACCCGTTTATCATCTGCATTTCTTCTTGGTGTAGCAATTTTAATGGCCAGTAGTATAGTCTATTCGTTTGATCGGTATGTATTAATTGTAAAAGACCAAACAAATTCTGCTCATACGTCTTTCGTAGAACTCCTAGCGTCGGAGAAAAGTATCAATTTGTTTCCCGTTAGAAAGAACGTGTATTTAAATCGATCCTAAATTAGTCCCGTGCGATACTCATTTTATTGGTACGTATTAAAAGAGACAGTAAAGCATGAAGTATAACCAGGTACCCACTGCACCTGGTACCCACTGCAAAACTGAAATGACAACTATTTGTCGAAACATCAGACATACGGGCCTGATGGCTCTTGGGAGGGGAACCCTGTGTATGGAGTATTCGGTCGCTTTTTCATCCTAGCTGCGCAACAATCCTTGGTTATACCTTCTTATCAGCCCGATAATACAAACAGTTACCAAAAGCGCTGAGTTATACGTTGAAATTTAGGAGAACTCTTGCTCATATTGGAATGGTGCTCCTGTCAGCACATTTTAAATTATTTTACTGCCTTATGACACGTTTCTGCGAGAATGTCGGTTTTCCATATCAATTAAACCCTATCGTTACAGATAAATGTCGAAATAATTAGGACAGTTACAACGTCAGCTTAAAAGTTTAAGTTGCAGTTGTAACATTTTTGTGGTAGCTGACTGATGAAACTACAGGTAATACAATGAACGACAGAACAGACATTCAACAAAAATGTATATCCTTACGTATAACCAGTGAAGAATGACATGAATTGCAGATTCTTTTTAACATACTGTTGCAGAATCTTCTGAATTTCATGATTCACACTTAATTAGCTGTACAGCAAACCTTCATTTTACAGCCAGTTTCAGTCATGCAACTTGACCATTATTAGGTATTTGCTCAAAAACGTCATCTAAAACAAGATCTTTCAGGTCTTTTCGGTTAACTGATTAATAGGTTGCTTTCGGGTGTTCAGTCAAGTTGATCATTCCATTTCATGCACAATATTCCGATGACCAGCGGATAAATCTTCTTCATGTGCTGCGATCTGTGTTTCTATGCGTACCCCCTGTATTCAGTCCAACCAGACTATGAAATATTGTAAGCACTGACATCATCGGGTAAGGGACACACAGTCATCTGTTTGAATGAATTATAAATGTTTATGGTCGATCGCAAAAATATGTAAACACAACTTCATGATTACCAATCTTTGCTAACTAGGAAGCATTCTCATACGGTGCTCACACTACTATTGCTACCTTAGCGGAGACCTTTTAATATTGACAAGTTATACTTAGTAACGATGTTGTCGTCAGCACTGTTCGAACCACTTCTAGTGTAAGCATGATCTAAGGATGGTTAAAGTCAACTGAAACGGGAAATCACCAATCTGTAATTACATTTTATTGCGATAAAGATTATTAAAATGTATAATATCTGTAAAACATTGTTGGCGTCGTGCCGCTGGTTACAGCTGAATCGTGAGAGAATGTACTTTTCACGGAATAACCATGGAGTATTAGTGAGGGAGAAGGCGCTACAGGCTACATTGCTTTGAAACTGGTATCGCCACGTTAGATGACCCAATATATTAACAGACTACTATGTACGATTGCTTATTGCACTAATTTTCTGTCGCGTGCACGTAGTTGTTTTTAAACAGATAATGTCATAGTGCTTTCGTGAACAAAACACCGTCAGGAAGATGTTTCCAGACATTTCTATAGCCTTAAACGCACATTTGATCCAATAATATGCTAATACGACACAGTTTAGCTCGTCAGTGTAACTTTTTTTTGCTACACGTTTCGAATAACCGAGAAGAGAAGTATAGGTATGAAACAGCTGCTTTCGTAATCCAGCATTTTTCTCAATGCGGCATGATTAAACTGATGTTCGGTCTACGTCTTCTTCGCTAAACTGCTGGGAACATATTTTGCTCTATTTTGTCAGTTTCCAATCTTATTCTCAAACAGCGTTCACCCAGAGAGCTTTTCGAGTTGTTCTGACTGGAAATCTTAAGTCAAATGACAGAACCACTACAGTAAAAGTAAATAGAGCAATAAAAATTCATGTACATAAAAGAATATTTCTCTTAAACGAGTCGATTTAAAAATGAAATGTGATTCTTTTACGCTTCAGACTCTAGTCAGAATGATTAGTATACTCGTAAATGAAACAACCTGGCGTTTTTGGTTAAAAAAACTTCCACCACAAGCTAAGATTTGGAGCAACTAACACGGCGGACGTTGGCTTCAAGTTTGTGATGTCATGACGCCTCTCCATACTCTACCTCCATCGAAATAGAATAGAATAAAAAGTTTATTGCCACGTAACATGTCATACATAATCAAATAATTGGGACATAGGTGACTCATCAATTTAAAGCTAATTTCTAATTGTAAGTACTCAGAATAATTTATAGATGTTTTGCAATTCTAAGTACTACAAAATGATTTAATACAATCGTGTTGAAAGTAAAGTAAAATCAAGAAAAAAATTAATTAAAATACTTTTTAGCAGGAAATGGAATAAAATTAAAACTCAGGCATAGTTATTTGTGATAATACTTCTACACTGTATTAACATTTACTTGCTAGGATTTTTTTAATGAAGACGAAATTCTCCTGGCTTGTAATTTTTAAATTTTTCACGGATTTTATTTCACAGCCTCATACCCACATAGTAAGACGTCTTCTTCAGTAGTTTTAGCCCATAGTTGGTAACTTATGCTGAGATTGTTTCTTGTTTCATAATCATGCTTAAACATGTTATCCTCAAAAAGTTGTGGGTTTTGTTTAGAAAACTTAATTGCCTCATAGAGATAGAGGCCGGGAACAGCTATGCATGATTGTCTTTTTTCTGCACCTGCTATGGCTCTAACGATTTTTTCTGTAGCCTAAAGATTCTGTGTAAGTTTGTTTTCTCTGATGCCCCCAAAAATTATACCATATCTAATCACAGACACAAAATACACGTGATGTATAACTTTTTCTACTGGTGTTTCTACGAGGGTAAGTCAATTATTATCCGCAATTTAGTTGTGTTTTTGTTTATTTTGGTAGTACTGTCGTTTTACGTTGATGACGCATGTTTTTGTTGTTGTCATATCTTTGCAATTTTCAAGCGTCTAGGTTATTTTCGTTATCGCTGCTATGCTGTTAATCATGGCTGCTCCGCTGTCTATTTGCACCAAAGAAGAGCAACGTGCAGTGATACTTTTTTTGTGGTCGGAAGGAGATTCAGGGGCCGAAATTCGTCGAAGACTTTCGGTACAATACAGGAACAGTGTTTTGCCACAACGGAGTGTCTGCGAATGGATTGAAAAATTCCGAAGTGGTCGCACAAGTAAGTGTTGCGCACTATGAAGGAGCCGGACGACCGTTTACTGCCACAAATGAAGAAAACATTGAGCGTTCACGGGAAATGATTCTCTTTGACAGACGATTAACTATTGACGGAGTGGCACATGGTCTGCAAATCAGTCACGGTTCTGCCTACGAAATCATCAACAACAGACTTGGTTTCCATGAAGTTTGTGTAAGGTGGGTTCCAAAACAACACACAGAGTTGCATAAACAAACGCACTAGGACATTTGCAACGCTTTGCTAAAGAAGGGGACAACTTCTTAGACAGGATCATTACTAGTGACGAAACATGGATTCATCATTACGAGCCGGCGAGTAAATGGCAGAGTATGGAATAGAAACATCCAAATTCGCCGTGCAAGAAAAAGTTCAAGACCCAACCGTCCGCAGGAAAACTGATGCTTACGGTTTTTTGGGACTCACAAGGTCCAGTACTGGAACATTATGTGGAAAGGGGCACAATAATAAACAGTGTACATTATAGTGAGATGCTTACTGCCTTGCTAAAGCCTACAGTTCGAAGCAAACGCCGAGGATTGCTGTCAAAAGGTGTTGTTGCACGACAATGCCCGTCTGCATACTGCTGCCCACACTGCTCAAATGCTCCAGAAACTCAAATTTGAAGTACTGGATCATCCTCCATATACTCCCAATCTTGCCCCTTCTGACTATCACTTGTTTGGTCCATTCAAACAGGCATTAAGGGGCTGTCGATTTGCCCCGGACGAAGCAGTGAAAGAAGCGGTGCATTTGTGGCTCGCTGCTCAACCGAGAACCTTCTTTTATCAGGGCACCAGGAAGCTTGTACAACGATGGACCAAGTGCGTTGAAACGCAAGTAGACTATGTCGAAAAATGATGTTCTTGTAAGTTTCCTATTTAACTACAATAACATTTTTAATACTTTGTGGATAATAATTGACTTACCCTCGTATTATGCTACTTATAACATTGATTGCAAATATTAAACTATTTAGATGGCGACCCATGGAATCTGCATGGTCTGACCACGATAAATTCTTGTTCAGCATTACACCTAGAAATTTGGTACAGTGAGTGGTGGCAAGGGGATTGTCCTCATATGATATTTCAATTAAATCCTGTACAGTTTGTTTTGTGGTGATGATTAGTGACTTTGTTAGATTTAGTTTTGGGCCATTATTTCTTACCCAGGTCTCGATTTCAGCAAGAGACTGCTGAAGAGGGCTAATTAAATTTACACTTTTCTTCTAACAGGCTGTCGCTGTTTAGCAATCTGCTTAAAGAATCATGTCTGAATGTAATAGCCGGTATGTCATTTATATAATACAAGAACAGTATTGGCCCCAGGATAGACCCTTGTGGCACACATTTTTCTGTCTTTTTCCAACTTGAGAAGAATCTTTTACCATTTTCTTCTATTACAACTCTTTGTTTTCTGTTTAATAGGGAAGATGACATCTAACTCAGAGAATTTTCACTAAAACCAATGCTTGTGTTCGACCATGTTACAGGCTTTGGCAACGGCCTTGCCGCAGTGGATACTCTGGTTCCCATTAGATCACCGAAGTTAAGCACTATCTGGCGTCGCTGCCACTTGGGTAGGTGACCAACCGGGCGCCATGCGCTGTTGCCATTTTTTGGGGTGCACTCAGTCTCGTGATGCTCATTGAAGAGCTACTCGACCGAATAGTAACGGCTCCGGACAAAGAAAACCATCATAACGACCGGGAGAGCGGTGTGCTGACCAAACGACCCTCCTATCCACATCCTCAGTGAGGATGAAACAGCTGTTGGATGGTTGCGATGGGCCACTTGTGGTATGAAGACAGAATGCTTTTTATGTCAAAGGCTTTAGTTAGCTCACAAAAGATGCCTGATACATTCATTTTATTATCTAAACTACTTCTAATTTTTGTAATAATTAAATTGATGGCTTGCACAGTGCAGTGTACTCTTTGGAGACCATGCTGATTGTTCTGGATAATATTATGCAGATTACTGTAGCTAACTATCTGGTTACATACTACTCATCCAAAAATTTGGAAAATATTGATAACAATGAGATCGATCGACAGTTAACCTCTTTTATGAATAGGTCCTCTTTCAGCGTACTTCAGTCTAAAGGAAGACATCCTTTCTCGAAATATTGTAAGGGACAAAGAATATAAAATACTACAGGTGACTGCCTTTGTAGGAATTTCATCCCAGCCTACAGAATTTAAATTCTCCAAGGGCTACTTTATGATATCAGCTTCTTCAGAATAGGATATATGAGTGAATTTGAATTCAGTGTAGTTACATAAAGTGGAAACAGGATACACGTTTGGAGGTGAAAGTTCATCAGTTTTACATGGATTTGTGAAGTGGTTGTTAAAAGCTGCACAGAATCTGTGTAGGGTCCAAAATAATCACACCTGCAACAACTAGGCCAAGTTTTCGTTGCCTGCCTTTTTTGATACCTATTTCATTCTTTACAGTGGACCATATTGCCTTAAACTTATTTTTAGCATTTTAAATGTAATTATTATTCGTCTATTTTTGGCTTGTCCGACTAACTTATCAAAGATTTTAAGAATTATGGGTCTGGACTGACTTTTGCCTCCCTATGGAGTTCTCTTTTCTACATGCTTGAAAGTGAATACCCCTTGTTATCGATAATCCCATCTTAGGTATGTCAGATTTTACAGTTATAAAAGGAAAGCATTCATTGCACACCATGAAGTTAATGAAATTTTCATTAATTGAGGACTGGGCAGTAAACAGCCATGAGATGAGGCTGATTTTATTGACAATCATTTCTATGTTTTCTGGTCTAAAATTTCTGACCTGCTTATTTGTGTGCTTCCAGTTAACACAGGGAAATTGGGCTAATAAAATGCTGTGGTCTGAGATACCTAAGTTTATTATACATTTTTCTCTTATTCTGTAATTTAAGCTACTAGCAATGTTATTTACGCAGGATGCAAACGACGCAGTTACCCTTGTCATTTCTACAAAATTTAGAATAAAACGACATGTAGAAATCAGCTCCTCATCTTAAAGGCAAATTTGTCATTTTTTCTTACATCTATATTAAAATTACGACAGACAACAATTTTCAGTTTTGAGTTGGTGGAGTAAATTTGCAAATTTGACCACAAAACTGGAGGAGAGTACTATATATGCTGAATATAAGCATGTTATAATCCTTCAGTTCTATGCAGTAACTCTCAAATGTGCATTCATCATTCAAATTGTTGAAATTTTGCCTAATTTGGGTATTTTACTGATGAATGAACCAGAATACATGAGCCACCATATCGATAGTCCCTACAGAAGCTAACTGCTACTTCATAATTAAAATTTGTAAGTTTGTTCAGTAAATCTATATTTTCATCTCTGAACCGATGTTCACTTAAGCGAATAACCTTTACAGACCATTTCGTTCTCTCTAGAAATATTTCTAAGTCATGAAGCTTACTGACCAGATTACTTCATAGACCTCCAGTATTTAAATGCATGATAAAATTATTATTTGCTATCCTAGATGTGATGTCGTCAAAATTATCTATTATAAACTGGCCAGACACAACTTTTTGTGCGCTACTTATTTTACTATTTCTTTCATCCCAGAGTCTACAGAAAGATTCTTATGGTGGTGAAATTTTTCTCTTGTTATGGGGATGAGTGACTCTTATAGCTTATTCTGCTGTTGTTACTTCTGTTGATGTTACTGCTTCTTCTGTTGTTGTTGCTTCGTCCCTTGTTGCTTGTTATTGTGATGATAATTGTCCTGATTCTGACAATGCTGATAGTGCTGCCATTGGTGACAGTGGCTCTGTTGCTGTCATTGATGGTAGTGGTTCTGATATTGATTGAGATGATAATGCTGCTTTTGTAGTTCCTCCCACTTCTGAAGACGACTGTTTTGCTTTAGTTGATGATTGTTTTTCTGCCGCTGGTCATAGCTGCGCTGTATCAGCTGGTTATGATGGTTTTTGTTGCTGATATTAGTAGTACTCTTTTTTGTTGTTGTGATTTTTGATGGCTTCACTGCTATAGTTGGTGGTGGTTGCTGTACTATTATTTGTGACTGGCATAGTAATCTTCGTTCTGCTGTTACCATCAACGTCTCCAGAACTTTATAGCTGAGAAGTCTCTAGCCTTTCCGTTTAAGTTAATTCCATCTCTCGTAAAACTGTCTCTCTCTAGGTAGTCAACGGGTAAAAGTTGAGCGTTTTCATACATTTTGCGTATGTTCTCGGATTGTTTGTTTGCCTTCATGACTCCTTTATTTACACACGAATCATTTGTGAGGTCACGTCTATGTGGTATTCCAATGATGACCATTGTTTTGCTCTGATTAGTATCCAGTATCACCTTCAAGTTTTCGACAGCAATCGATAATTCATTTTTGTAAACATTGTAGGCTCTCCCCACTATTACTGTGCATTCACTTGCATTTGAAGAAGTTACGGCTTTTATGTTTTTTGCAATTTCGTGCGTAGGTGCCCCTGGTTTCCCATAACTACATGCGTTTGTACCATGTTCATAACGTAAAATTTTTTGCGAGCCCATGCCTGTAGTTATCCGAGTCTATGTTTACTTTAGAATATTTCTTTTCTACCTCTCTCGTCGTAATAGTAGAAGCACTTTTAGTTGTTTTCATTTGCACATATTTTATCAGGTCTTTTGTCTGCTTCTAAAACATTGAAACTCTTTTTAATGCCACCTCGCACACGTTTTCACTTTGTTTTCCACGAGGGAATTGTTTAGGCCTAACAGACTCGACACACCTTTGTTTGGCATAGTATGCGTCTTATTTGCACTTTTATATGACTGCAAATACTTCACGTACCTCTGTAGTTCTCCAATATCATCAGACAGGACGTTAATATATTTTTCTTTTGCGTCTATTTCACAAAGTATTTCGTTTTTGTCTCTCCGCAAAAGTCGGCGTTTTGCGAATTGGTTACTGACACTTGTACTTACACAAGGATTTGCTTGTTCTTTTCTTCTAGTGTTTTTTTTTTTAATTAACAGATGACACAGCACACACGTATTTTCATACACTGCACTATACTTCTCGCACAGAGAACACCTGCGCAGGCGTTTTTTACCACTATATGCGGAGCTCACAATTCGTACATCAACGACCTTAAAGTCCTGTTGACAAACAGTTCGTTAAAGCGGAGCCACACTCTGGAAAAGGGCGGGGGAGGAAAACAGCTGTGCCCTTCCAGAGTAGACACCTCGTCATTTGTCTTAAACTATTTTCGGACATCCTCAATCAGAACTGCCGGGCGAGGATTTTAACAGCCGTCCTCGCGAATATTAGTGAATGGTCATACCACCGCGTCCCCTCACTCTGTGTCGGGAGTCGAACTCTTGTTAGAAATAGCGGCGCGCCACGAATAAAGAATACTTCAGAGTGCGGCTGGAGTCCGCGGAACGAGTGCGCTTACAGCGCGGCTCACAGCACGTAAAGCAGACGGCTGGGTCGGTCGTCGGATTACTGAACAAACAAATAGAATCGACAAATGGGTGAACACCCGAAAGCAAACGATTAATCTTCTGAAATAAGCTGTTCAATACCGCAGTACACACAACACAGGAGATTACCCTTTCAAAGCACTTTTTAGAAAGGATTAATATTTACATATGCTTTCGCAACAAAATGTTCCAAAGGTATATGCGACACCAAAGACGTCAAATGACAGCGCGCATCAATTTACAATGTCCCACGCGTCGATGTAACAACACGTTTCAACAATAATTATCCGAGGTTGGTTACATGCGTAATTTTAACTGTTTAGTTTATACACATTTATTCCTGTGTCTTTCATAAATCAATGACTTCCCTTAAATCTCACCCTGGAATACCTACAGTGTAATCAACTGTCCCAGAAACCATGCATTGTCAAATGTAGCACAGACAAGTGATTCATACATTCATATGTATACATTTTCCGTATACAGGACGGGGCTGGGAAGTATCCCTAATTTGAAGATAGTGCTGTAAAGCGAGGGGAAGGGTTGAAAGGATGGTGATGGGCTCTAGTGACGCAGTAGCTGTGGAAGTACCCGTTAGTGACACTTTCAGTTGTAAACATTGTTTGGTCGAATGAGGAACGTGCTTTTGCTGTCGCAACGCACTTTTCCCAAAACCGTTCTATCGTCGTAGTACACAGCGTGCAGAGCGTTCTCGTTATCAAGTACCCCCTCGAAAAGCTAATCCTGATCGGAAATCGATTTTGATATGGGTGGAGAACTTTTGTGTGTGTGGTAGTGATGTGAAGAGAGTTGGAACACAGAGGACCAGTTGAACAGACAGTGCTGTTACCATCAATTCTGACTGATGCATCAACATTATCCAAAAATTCTTGAGCCATAACTCCAACAAATGGATTTGGGACTATCGTGGTTTCAGCTGAATGGTGGCACGGCCCTCACGAAAAGAATTAGATAAATGTTTTAAGTAAAATCTTAACCAGGTACTTGATCTGGGGGTACTGTGACATGCCATGGCCCACGCGCTCGTCGTATTTTACCCCATGAGACTACTTTTTATGAATCTGCCTCAAGAGAGAGGTGTATGAGCAGCCACCCAGGACCCTACGAGCATTAAAGCGTGCAATCGCCTTGACGTAGGACAAATTCCGCAACGGATACTTCATAAAGTCGTGCTGAGCTTCAGAAGTGGCTGTGGCAGTGCATTAACAATGAGGGACATAATTTGCAGGACCTTTTGTTTGAAACGGAATGAAATTAACTTCCAATTGTACCCCACTGACATCGAAATATAATTTTCATCTATAACGTTTTTTTATATTAACCTTCAAACTGTAAAACAGAAGCTTGCTGTTAATATAAATCGTTGTGCGTCATGGGCGTTAGAAAGTTTATTAGAGCTGTTGACCATAGTTTTCTCCAAGAAATGGAGACATTTCCACGCAGCACTTGTTTACCATGCGACAGCGAGAATTTTTTTTACCTCGAAGATATTCGCTACGCTTTTTTTCTTCCATTGCGACATATCTAGAGTTAATTGATCAATAGCTACGACAAAAAAAAAGGTGGGACATGATATCTCGGTTATATTGCATATAAAAAAATGCAGGGTCCTGCAGGAACTAGGTAGTGCTATTTTTAGCAGTGTCCGCATTCTTTCCTTTTCTTTTCTTCGCAGGCAGAGAACTTATGAAAAATTCTCTACGTGCATCAACGAGTGAACTGCCATGTAGATTTCTCATAGAACTTTTTTTTGAGTCATCAGTCTTCTGACTGGTTTGATGCGGCCCTCCCCGAATTCCTTTCCTGCGCCAACCCTTAATTTCAGTGTAACGCTTGCACCCTACGTCTCCAATTATTTGCGGGATGTATTCAAATGACATAATATTCATGAGGAGCGTAACGATAAAACAAATCCAAATTACACAGTAATCGCCATAACCACAGTTGCACTCAATAGAATCGCAGACAATCATTGTATAAATCCGTGAGAATTTTGTAATAAATCAAAAGTGTATCTCCAGGGTCCGGGACGTGATAGGTGCTTCCTCATGTTGTCTCCCCCCTCCCCTCTCCGCTTTTGCGGACGCCTATATTAACCAACTGTATCAACTAAATCAAAAAATATGTGGATAAGTCAGAAGTGCATGTATTGAAAAAAAAGAAAACCAATGCAATGTACTTCTCACAAAGGTGTTTTAAATATGGGAAATCGAAGCATTAGATGTAAAAATTGTGAGAAGATCTGCCGTATTCACTAAATATGCTGTTTTCTGCCCATTCACAAGCTCAAATAAATTAGAAATTGTTAAATATTTTGACTCCGATGAAGCTGTTATGTCAGCCACAGGACGATATTTTCAGATCTTCCATAATCGAAATTCAGCGGTAGAATCTAATTGCGTAGATACCGTTAGGGCAAGTAACTTTCTCTAAAATAAGACTACGTCGAGAAATTACTGCACTTTTTTTATCTTGAAAACAGTCTCCCTCTGCAAGGGCAAGTAATTTTACACCCTGCGCTCGTATATTATGAATGGTGCCTTACACGAGTTAATTAACCGCACAGATAGTACTTGGCTATAAAAACAGGTCAAATTTTATTCTGCGTGGGAAATTAGACACAGAAAATGTATGGGAGGAGAAGGTTGGAAAAACACAGCTCTACTTTTATTCTGAGTGGGAAATTACACACACTACTGGCCATTAAAATTGCTACAGCATGAAGATGACGTGCTACAGACGCGAAATTTAATCGACAGGAAGAACATGCTGTGATATACAAATGATTAGCTTTTCAGAGCATTCACATAAGGTTGGCGCCGGTGGCGACACCTACAACGTGCTGACATGAGGAAAGTTTCCAACCGATTTCTCATACATAAACAGCAGTTGACCGGCGTTGCCTGGTGAAACGTTGTTGTGATGCCTCGTGTAAGGAGGAGAAATGCGTACCATCACGTTTCCGACTTTGATAAAGGTCGGACTGTAGCCTATCGCGATTGCGGTTTATCGTATAGCGACATTGCTGCTCGCGTTGGTCGAGATCCAATGACTGTTAGCGGAATATGGAATCGGTGGGTTCAGAAGGGTAGCACGGAACGCCGCGCTGGATCCCAACGGCCTCCTATCACTTGCAGTCGAGATGACAGGCATCTTATCCGCATGGTGGTAACGGATCGTACAGCCACGTCTCGATCTCTGAGTCAACAGTTGGGGTTGTTTGCAAGACAACAATCATCTGCACGAACAGTTCGCCGACCTTAGCAGCAGCATGGACTATCAGCTCAGAGACCGTGGCTGCGGTTGCCCTTGACGCTGCATCACAGACAGGAGCGCCTGCGATGGTGTACTCAACGACGGACCTGGGTGCACAAATGGCAAAAGGTCATTTTTTCGGATGAATCCAGGTTCTGTTTACAGCATCATGATGATCGCATCCGTGTTTGGTGACATCGCGGTGAACGCACACTGGAAGCGTGTATTCGTCATCGCCATACTGGCGTATCATCCGGCATGATGGTATGGGGAGCCATTGGTTACACGTCTCGGTCACCTCTTGTTCGCACTGACGGCACTTTAAAAAGTGGGAGTTACATTTCAGATGTGTTACGACCCGTGACTCTAGCCTTCATTCGATCCCTGCGAAACCCTACATTTCAGCAGGATAAAGCACGACTGCATGTTGCAGGTCCTATATGGGCCTTTCTGGATACAGAAAATGTTCGACTGCTGCCCTGGCCAGCACATTCTTCAGATCTCTCATCAACTGAAAAGGTCTGGTCAATGGTGGCCGAGCAACTGTCTCGTCACAATACGCGTCACTACTCTTGATGAACTGTGGTATCGTGTTGAAGCTGCATGGGTAGCTGTACCGGTAAACGCCATCCAAGCTCTGTTTGACTCAATGCCAGAGGTGGTTGTTCTGGGTACTGATTTCTCAGGAACTATGCACCCAAATTGCGTGAAAATGTAATCACATGTCAGTTCTAGTATAATATATTTGTCCAATGAATATCCGTTTATCATCTGCATTTCTTCTTGGTGTAGCAATTTTAATGGCCAGTAGTGTACAAACAATAAATGAGAGGAGTTGAAGGCCGCAGAAAGCTGATGCTACTTTCGCTGCTCAATCACTGGATTCTTTCTTTCGCTTTTCCATCTGTTATTACATACACCGAAACAGAAGTACATTCCCCTAGCAAGTGGAAGTAGCCTACGTCTTTAACTATTTAGGTTACAACTCCACCAGTTTAATTGAATAGTTAGTATGAATTGGATCCTCCCATGATATAAGCAATGGATTACACTGGATCCTTCAAAGAGTGCAAATTTTGAACTGATTTTCAGTCACTACATCAAGTAGCAAACATATTTCTGGAAGAAATACAACTGGATGTCATAGAAATCCGCAATTGCGTGCCGGCCGCGGTGGTCTCGCGGTTAAGGCGCTCAGTCGGGAACCGCGCGGCTGCTACGGTCGCAGGTTCGAATCCTGCCTCGGGCATGGATGTGTGTGATGTCCTTAGGTTAGTTAGGTTTAAGTAGTTCTAAGTTCTAGGGGACTGATGACCACAGATGTTAAGTCCCATAGTGCTCAGAGCCATTTGAACCATTTTTTTGCAATTGCGACACAGAGGGCTCTGACCTGATCGTACTGCACTATCTTATCAAAAAATCTGAACAGCTATTAGTGGATATTAATATTGGATGTCTCCTCCCTTCGCCCATATTATGGCTTGAAGTCTACTGGGGATACTTTCGATGAGGTGTCTGAATTTATGTGATTGGATGTCAGCCCGTTCTTCCTTAAGATTCCATCCCAGAGAAAGAAGTGACGTTGGGCGCTGGAGTCTGGGCAAAGACGACGTTCTAATTCGCCCAAAAAGTGTTTCATTGGGTTCAAGTCGGAACTCTGGGCAGGACGCTCAATTTCAGAAATGTTATTGTCCACGAATGCTGTCTCACATATACTGCTTTATGACGGGGTACATTGTCATACTGATAAAATCATCTTCTCTGAACTGTTGTTCTACTGTACACGTTGCTTGCTCTACAAATTATGACAGGTAATGTTCTCCGCCTCCCCCCATGAACCATTGACCTTGCCGTTGGTGGGGAGGCTTGCGTGCCTCAGCGATACAGATGGCCGTACCGTAGGTGCAACCATAACGGAGGGGTATCTGTTGAGAGGCCAGACAAACGTGTGGTTCCTGAAGAGGGGCAGCAGCCTTTTCAGTAGTTGCAGGGGCAACAGTCTGGATGATTGACTGATCTGGCCTTGCATCATTAACCAAAACGGCCTTGCTGTGCTGCTACTGCGAACGGCTGAAAGCAAGGGGAAACTACAGCCGTAATTTTTCCCGAGGACATGCAGCTTTACTGTATGATTAAATGATGATGGCATCCTCTTGGGTAAAATATTCCGGAGGTAAAATAGTCCCCCATTCGGATCTCCGGGCGGGGACTACTCAGGAGGATGTCGTTATCAGAAGAAAGAAAACTGGCGTTCTACGGATCGGAGCGTGGAATGTCAGATCCCTTAATCGGGCAGGTAGGTTAGAAAATTTAAAAAGGGAAATGGATAGGTTAAAGTTAGATATAGTGGGAATTAGTGAAGTTCGGTGGCAGGAGGAACAAGACTTCTGGTCAGGTGACTACAGGGTTATAAACACAAAATCAAATAGGGGTAATGCAGGAGTATGTTTAATAATGAATAGGAAAATAGGAATGCGGGTAAGCTACTACAAACAGCATAGTGAACGCATTATTGTGGCCAAGATAGATACGAAGCCCACACCTACTACAGTAGTACAAGTTTATATGCCAACTAGCTCTGCAGATGACGAAGAAATTGAAGAAATGTACGATGAAATAAAAGAAATTATTCATAGAGTGAAGGGAGATGAAAATTTAATGGTAATGGGTGACTGGAATTCGAGTGTAGGAAAAGGGAGAGAAGGAAACATAGTAGGGGAATATGGATTTGGGCTAAGAAATGAAAGAGGAAGCCGCCTAGTAGAATTTTGTACAGAGCACAACTTAATCATAGGTAACACTTGGTTTAAGAATCATGAAAGAAGGTTGTATACGTGGAAGTACCCTGGAGATACTAAAAGGTATCAGATAGATTATATAATGGTAAGACAGAGATTTAGGAATCAGGTTTTAAATTGTAAGACATTTCCAGGGACAGATGTGGACTCTGACCACAATCTATTGGTTATGAACTGTAGATTAAAACTGAAGAAACTGCAAAAAGTTGGGAATTTAAGGAGATGGGACCTGGATAAACTGACTAAACCAGAGATTGTACAGAGTTTCAGGGAGAGCATAAGGGAACAATTGACAGGAATGGGGGAAAGAAATACAGTAGAAGAAGAATGGGTAGCTTTGAGGGATGAAGTAGTGAAGGCAGCAGAGAATCAAATAGGTAAAAAGACGAGGGCTAGTAGAAACCCTTGGGTAACAGAAGAAATATTGAATTTAATTGATGAAAGGAGAAAATATAAAAATGTAGTAAATGAAGCAGGCAAAAAGGAATACAAACGTCTCAAACATGAGATCGACAGGAAGTGCAAAATGGCTAAACAGGGATGGCTAGAGGACAAATGTAAGGATGTAGAAGTTTATCTCACTAGGGGTAAGATAGATACTGCCTACAGGAAAATTAAAGAGACCTTTGGAGAGAAGAGAACCACGTGTATGAATATCAAGAGCTCAGGTGGTAACCCAGTTCTAAGCAAAGAAGGGAAGGCAGAAAGGTGGAAGGAGTATATAGAAGGTTTATACAAGGGTGATGTACTTGAGGACAATATTATGGAAATGGAAGAGGATGTAGATGAAGACGAAATGGGAGATACGATACTGCGTGAAGAGTTTGACAGAGCACTGAAAGACCTGAGTCGAAACAAGGCCCCCGGAGTAGACAACATTCCATTAGAACTACTGACGGCCTTGGGAGAGCCAGTCATGACAAAACTCTACCAGCTGGTGAGCAAGATGTATGAGACAGGCGAAATACCCTCAAACTTCAAGAAGAATATAATAATTCCAATCCCAAAGAAAGCAGGTGCTGACAGATGTGAAAATTACCGAACTATCAGTTTAATAAGTCACAGCTGCAAAATACTAACACGAATTCTCTACAGACGAATGGAAAAACTGGTTGATGTGGACCTCGGGGAGGATCAGTTCGGATTCCGTCGAAATGTTGGAACACGTGAGGCAATACTGACCTTACGACTTATCTTAGAAGAAAGATTAAGAAAAGACAAACCTACGTTTCTAGCATTTGTAGACTTAGAGAAAGCTTTTGACAATGTTGACTGGAATACTCTTTTTCAAATTCTAAAGGTGGCAGGGGTAAAATACAGGGAGCGAAAGGCTATTTACAATTTGTACAGAAACCAGATGGCAGTCATAAGAGTCGAGGGGCATGAAAGGGAAGCAGTGGTTGGGAAAGGAGTGAGACAGGGTTGTAGCCTCTCCCCGATGTTATTCAATCTGTATATTGAGCAAGCAGTAAAGGAAACAAAAGAAAAATTTGGAGTAGGTATTAAAATTCATGGAGACGAAGTAAAAACTTTGAGGTTCGCCGATGACATTGTAATTCTGTCAGAGACGGCAAAGGACTTGGAAGAGCAGTTGAACGGAATGGACAGTGTCTTGAAAGGAGGATATAAGATGAGCATCAACAAAAGCAAAACGAGGATAATGGAATGTAGTCAAATTAAATCGGGTGATGCTGAGGGAATTAGATTAGGAAATGAGACACTTAAAGTAGTAAAGGAGTTTTGCTATTTAGGAAGTAAAATAACTGATGATGGTCGAAGTAGAGAGGATATAAAATGTAAACTGGCAATGGCAAGGAAAGCGTTTCTGAAGAAGAGAAATTTGTTAACATCGAATATAGATTTAAGTGTCAGGAAGTCATTTCTGAAAATATTTGTTTGGAGTGTAGCCATGTATGGAAGTGAAACATGGACGATAACTAGTTTGGACAAGAAGAGAATAGAAGCTTTCGAAATGTGGTGCTACAGAAGAATACTGAAGATAAGGTGGATAGAGCACGTAACTAATGAGGAGGTATTGAATAGGATTGGGGAGAAGAGAAGTTTGTGGCACAACTTGACTAGAAGAAGGGATCGGTTGGTAGGACATGTTTTGAGGCATCAAGGGATCACAAATTTAGCATTGGAGGGCGGTGTGGGGGGTAAAAATCGCAGAGGGAGACCGAGAGATGAGTACACTAAGCAGATTCAGAAGGATGTAGGTTATAGTAGGTACTGGGAGATGAAGCAGCTTGCACAGGATAGAGTAGCATGGAGAGCTGCATCAAACCAGTCTCAAGACTGAAGACAACAACAACAACAATGTTCTCCGAGCATTCGCCTTACCTAAATTCTTCCATCGGATTGCCACACGGTATAGCGTGAATCTTCACCCCAAATCTGTCGTTTCCAGCCGCTCACACAGAGCGAGGTGGCGCAGTGGTTAGCACACTGGACTCGCCTTCGGGAGGACGACGGTTCAAACCCGCGTCCGCCCATCCTGATTCAGGTTTTCCGTAATTTCCCTCAAATCGCTTCTAGAAAGTGCCGGGATGGTTCCTTTGAAACGCCGACTTCCTTCCCCATCCTTCCCTAATCCGGTGGGACCGATGACCTCCCTGTTCGGTGCCTCTCCCGAATCAACTGACCACCCAACCAGTCTTTCACCGACCAGTGGCATCGTTCTTTAGAGCACCTCGAGCGTCGCTTAACACTGACGACAAAAATGTGTGGCTTATCAGGATCTGCTCAACCGTTGTATCCCATCATTTTTAAACCTCTAGGTACACTAATTGTCAACGGCCTTGCCGCAGTGGTAACACGGATTCCCGTCAGAACACCGAAGTTAAGCGCTGTCGGTCTGGGCCAGCATTTGGATGGGTCTGCCGTGCGCTGTTGGCAAGTGGGGGTGCACTCAGCCGTTGTGAGGCAAACTGAGGAGCTAGTTGATTGAGAAGTAGACACTCCGCTCACGTAAACTGACAAACGGCCGGGAGAGCGATGTGCTGACCACAAGCCCCTCCATATCGGCATCCAGTGACGCCTGTGGGCTGAGGCCTGTTCCGACGGAGTTTAGTTTTAGTTTAGGCACAGTAATTGTTCTGGTAGCACTTCCGAATTCACGAGTGATTCCTTCCACTGATTTAATGCTGTTTTTTACAACCCCCACCCCCCACCCCTCCCCCAATGCTCGTTAGTCCTTTGCCATGGGTACATGTTGTCTCCCTGGTCTCGACTTAGGCAGCCTTAGAAGGTTTAACCCTTGATGGAGTTGTTAACTCAGGTGCTTCACATTCGAAGTGACTGAGCTCTCCGACTGACTGACCCATTCTGCTTATCTACTGACAATCCACTAGTTCCCTCCTCCTTTTTACTGGCGGGTTCGCCTCTCGTGACATGTAACGGTCAGTTCCGCATTACACAGGGCTGTCCTGATACATCTGTTCAGACGTCATTTGTGTTTTGTCAGCTCAAGTTATTGTCACTTTAATACGATAAAACCTGACAATCAGATGTGATTAATAATTGAACAAAACGAAAATTCATTCAGTATCGGTAGCAAGATGCCAGGGAGGTTTCAGCCGTACACGACACATCTATAGGATATAATTAGCCTATATTATGAAGAAGCAAACACTTTCGTTCGACGTGACGCTGGGAAGAACATGGTTAGAGCTCGGATTTTATTTAATTACATATTCTGTTCCTTTATATTTATTTGTAAGAGAAACTAAAATATTGACTAACTGCACTAAGGGACTGAAAGGACCCTTCTTTCAGAGTATTAAATTACACATTTTTACATAATTTGAGGTATAATACATATTTCGCATCATACTACATAATGTTACATATTTTAATATTCTTAAGGAACTGTGCATTTTAGTAAGTGCCATACATTTTCGATATATAGTACGAAAGGAAAACAAGATTTGTTATTACGTTTCTCATACTGTCGTAAGTCCCCTAACACTCGAGGCTAAATTTCACAATTACGCCGGCCGCTGTGACCGAGCGGTTCTAGGCGCTTCGGTCCGAAACCGCGCTGCTGTTACGATCGCAGGTTCGAATCCTGCCTCGGGCATGGATGTGTGTGATGTCCTTAGGTTAGTTAGGTTTAAGTAGTTCTAAGTTCTAGGGGACTGATGACCACAGCAGTTAAGTCCCATAGTGCTCAGAACCATTTGAACCGCAAAAGAAGGCAGGGCCCTGCTCATGTACACAGATGCAGCTTCAAACATTAGTGCATGTTACAAGTACAGCTCTTGCAGTGCAGCGAGTTCCAGAGAGACACATCAATTCGCAGAAGTAAATATACTGATATCAGCAACGACGAAGGTTTTCCTGAGCTGTCCTTATGGTGCAAAAGGCTACAACCAGCAGCAGTAGCTACCTGATGTACCTATGCCTCAAGAACCAGTGATAACATGGTTGAAACAATGAGCTGAAGCTGTTATTTGCTTCAGTAAACACTTTGAAGCTGTGAAGTCAGAAATGGAGGACTTTTTTTCTGATCCTGCAGCCCTTGAGTGAATACTTGTCAGCTTTCAATAGGTCTAAAGTGCTCAGTTCAGTTTCATACCTCGCAAGTCACTTCAGCTGGCTTCTCGAAAGTATCAGGAAACTGGAGATTTCAAGTATTCCTCTCCAAGAGACTGCTGTAATAATAGAAAGATGCAGTTCTGAAGTTCAGTGTTGTACCGGGTGAAGCTGGTATTCTAGATTCCAGTAAATTGCAATCTGTGATGAATAAGAACCATGAATACTCAAATCCTGTTATTTTGTCTCGCTTATTTAACAATGAAGTTAATATTGTTCCTAGCACAATCCCTCTGTTGACTTCTTGCGAAGTTGAGCGATCTTTCTCTATTTACGAAAATCTATTGTCAGAAGACTATGCATAGCTTGGAGAAGTATATTATGATTAATTGTGAATCCCGCTCCAGAATGACTTAAATGCTTGAGTAGGAGAAGCTTGTACTTCAGAATTTTGGAGCATAAGTGGACTGATTAAGAATTAACACAGATATTTGATTAGCCTACTTGTAAACTTACATAGAGCATTAAAAAAAAGGATCGAATACTTTGAGACGTGGTAGTCCTCATCGAAACAAGAAAAATAAGTCCAATAAACATGAGTGCGGAAACGCATACTTTCCGACATAAACAAATGTTTATAGAAAGGGCTGCGCGACGCTTAGTTGCGGGTATTAGCCCAATTGTTGCATTGGCACTCAGTCAAATGTGTCGGCATGATTTTGTGATGTCTTACTCACTGTATTCTACCTACCATTAGACGGTCTGCTGTCAGTTATGTGGTTCGAGTCGTTTTGTGCGCTACGTTACTTTTCTTCGTCTTTGTATGCCATATTATACAGTAACTGTCAACCATGGATACTTACCATGGTGTTTTACTTTCTTCCAAAACGCGGATTCAGTTATGTGTTTACTGTTATTGCGCTGTTTGTACGTGCAAATGGTGCAGTACATTTACACTTTCTCTCTTCCACCAGTTGTTAGCAGTAGGAGCCTACTACTCGACAAGTGAATTTTCGGGTATGATATTCTGCTATGGTTTAGCAAATGGACGCAGCGTGCCAGCCCGGGTCCTTTACGCTGAAAAATATCCACAGCGCAGAGTGCCCTGTGATAAGCTCTTCGGCAGACTTTTCCAGCGTCCGAGGGACACAGGTATCCCTGCACCTCGGGAGACTGACAGTGGATGGTCCCGCACAGTCAAACGCCTGACGCGGAAGAAACCCTTGGGACCAGAGCGCAGCAGCACAAGGTGAGTCGCATTCTCTTATGTGGGGATGGAGAGAGGGGAGGGGTGTACTTCAGGAACAGTTGCTGTACTCATGTCATCCACAGCGCGTTCAGGGCCTAAGGCCACAGGATCATAACGGTGGACGGCGGTTCTGTCAATGGCTGTTGCAGAAGTGTGCCGCAGATCCACTGCTCACATCCAAGATTTTATTTACCAATGAAACAGGATTCTATGTTGTTGTGAATTTCCATAATGAGCATGTATGAACAGATGTAAATCCCCAAGTAATCATGGTTCAAATGGCTCTGAGCACTATGGGACTTAACTGCTGATGTCATCAGTCCCCTAGAACTTAGAACTACTTAAACCTAACTAACCAAAGGACATCATACGCATCCATGCTCGAGGTAGGATTCGAACCTGCGACCGTAGCGGTCGCGCGCTTCCAGACTGTAGCGCCTAGAACCGCTCGACATCACCGGCCGGCAGTAATCATTGAAAGAAGACATCAGCACTGATTCTGAATCAATGTATGGGTAGGCGTACTTGGCCATAGATTAACAGCGCCAGATGTGCAACCATAAAGGTTGAAACTTCTTCATTTAAATGTGTGTGTCTGTACTTAAATTGCTGAATGACTGAGAAGATGAAACTTCTACATTATTTTATTCTGAAACAGCTGAGTAAAAGTGAACGTACTGAGCCTACTTTCTCTTTACTTTTTCTTATCATGTCAACACTGACCCACAATATTCTAGCGCAACGCAACCCGACTGCTCAAAAAAATTACAACCTGACTTCAAATAATTAATTCAAAAGAATGGCCCTGACGAAAAAGGAATCTTAACAATAACCTATACATTTCATTAAGCATTTACCTCACAAAAATCTTCATTACGCGAACTACTGCAATACAGCGAGCGTCAATACTGCCAGCTAAATAAAAGATTCTAACTACTAAACCCACTAACTACTAATAGGCATATGGTTAGCAAAGGAAAAATTTTGTTGCAAACCAAATAACGTATTTTTTACCTTAATAATGTGACATCCAGTTCAAACACGAATATAAATCGTCATTGACACCCAGTACAAAGATACATAATCATGAAAATTTTCAACCTCCAAGTCGGATACTTCCAGATCCATAGCCTACGATAACACTTCAGACCTCTACCCTCCATCAATGCTAACTTCTTACGTTTAACACCCATCACTGCTAGCTGTTCACCTCAAACTGCTCAACAGTACTTCCATCACTGCTGGCGACTAACGTCCGATTGCCCAACACAACTGGCGATTAACTTCCAACTGCCAACAGCACTTCCATCACTGCTGGCGACTAACTTCCAACGAGTTCAATCAGCCACAGAGTCTTACAAAGGAAGCGCAGTCAGAGATCCAATGCAAAGCGCTACACAACGCTGCCAACACAGAAGCAGCCCACTTACAAGGTTAACTGGGGCGCATTACCTGGACTTTCTCATTCACGTATTGTCCACCTTGCTGGAGACTGTGCCACTGCCACTGCAGCAACGAATACAAATGTGGTTCATGCATCATGGCACACAAGCACACTTTCGTAAGAATGTGCACGAATATGTGACGCAGACATTTTAGCCCCACTGGCTTGGTCAGGGGTGGGGCACACCTTGACCTGCCCGTTACCCAGACCTCAACCCCCAAGACTTTTGGTTATGGTGACACTTAAAAGGAATTGGTCTACGCCCCGCCAATCAACGATGTGCGAACACTACAGGGTCGCGTTTTCAATGCGTGCCAGAAGATACAACAATCGGGTATATTTCAAAGAGTGCGTCATTCCTTGCGCCAGAGGGCAGGGGGGTTCACTGTTATGAATGGATGCCACCTTGAACACCTCCTATAAAAAAACAAAAAGTATTCTTTTCCGAGCCCATGTTTGTTGGACTTTTTCTTGTTTCGATGAATACTACCAACTCTCAGGGTATTCGATGCTTTTTTGAGCACCCTGTATTTTTTAGGAAAAATAAATAAAATTTTGGATTTTACATATAACTCCTTGAATATATATTTATTTAGATATTTCACCAATTTGGTTTATACGTTTGTGTACATATTTCTTAATTTGATACTACATAAAATCCGGCTCTACGTATGACACATATCAACCCTCCGACTCCGTTGTTCGCCACGTCTGGAGCATATTTTCTAGTCATAAGGAAACCCTTGCGACAAAGCAGATGCGCAAAATGTGCGCGTTAGAAGGCCAACTTTGGAAATGTACAGACAGACTGTGCGTTATAGTCTCACGACAAAGGGCAGAAGTGAAGTAAGCCGTGGTCGGGACGATGCTTACATTCTCAAATGGGTCAAATGGCTCTGAGCACTATGGGACTTAAGATCTGAGGTCACCAGTCCCCGAGAACTTAGAAGTACTTAAACCTAACTAAACTAAGGACGGCACTCACTTCCATGCCCGAGGCAGGGTCCCAACCGCGAACGTAGCGGTCGCGCGGTTCGAGACTGAAGCGCCTAGAGCCGCTCGGCCACACCGGCCGGCCTTACATTCTCAGATAAGCTTTTCTCCCGATTACAAACCTGAAAGCCTGATAGAAAGTTCAACAACGTATGTTTGCAGAGAGACGTGGAGCCATTTTTCCTCAGTTCGTCTTCCTCGCAAAGTGTCATGTCCAACAGTAAGCCTCAGAATACACAAAAGGAGTTAACAATGCTAATATACTTCGCATAAATGATGCTGTTAAATGTCATTGAAAAGAGGCTTTACAAGAAAGATTTCCGTGGGAAAATATCGTAGACAAATATTAAAAGAAAAAACATGTAATTTTCTTTTGTTTCATAGCCTAACATTACCCATTTTATATTACCCGATGCAGAGTTTTGAATGTAGTGGAAAAGCAGGGTGGCGGCTATTCTGAAAAACCTGAAATTCTCATGGAATTACATTTTACCTGGAAATCAATCAAGGAAATGTCAAGATATCATAAAGTCTCAGGGAATCCCGTGTTTTTAACATAGCGTTGAATCTGAATTTTATTGTGTTTTATAAAGCACAAATTTTAAGATACTTCATTTCAGTGTGTAAATTAACGAACACAATGCCATATAAATTATCGATATTAGAAACAGCGGTTAAACTACTAGTTATGGCTGGTACACACTGATGAAATGGCTCTAAGCACTATGGGACTTAACATCTGAGTTCATCAGTCCCCTAGACTTAGAACTACGTAAACCTAACTAACATAAGGACATCACACACATCCATGCCCAAGGCAGGATTTGAACCTGCGACCGAAGCAGCATCGCGGTTCCGGACTGAAGCGCCTAGAACCGCTCGGTCACAACGGCCGGCTATACACTGATCAGCCAGAACATTATGACCACCGACCTACTATCGATATAAACCCGCCCAGGCGATAGCAGCATACTCTGGCGAGGACTGACTGCTCGTCAAACAGACACGCGATGCACGCAGCATCAGTGAGGGTGCTGTCCGTATGTATAACAGGGAAGGCGCGCGATCTGAGTTGATTGTGATGGCACGAGCATTTCGGAAACTCCACGAATTGTCGGGTGTTCAAAGGATGCTGTAGTGCGTATCTTCAACATTTGGCGAAAGAAAGGCGAAACCACATCGAGACATCGTGGGGCTAGGCGGTCACCCATCACTATAGATGCCGGACGTCGTAGGCTCGCAGGCTGGTAAAACAGGACAGGCGGCGAATTGTGGCAGAACTTTCATCAGGCATTAATGCTGGAGAGAGTAGAAGTGTGTCTGAACACACACTGCACCGAACACTCCAACGATGGGCCTTCGCAACCGCCGACATACGTATTTGCCAATGTTTACACCACGACGACGGCAACTACGACCGAAATCGGCATGGGACCATCGGCATTGGACGTTGTCGCAGTGGCAGAGATTTCCATGCCCTTATGAATTCCTATATCTTATTCAGCATGCCGATGGAAGGGCACGAATCCATCATCTTCCAAGGGAACAGCTCCTTGACGCCTCTAACATGGGATGGAGATAAGCTGGTTGCGGTTCCATTATGCTCTGGCGAACATACACGTGGGCGCCCATGGTCCCAGTGGAGCTAGTGCAAGGCTTCTTGACGGCCAAAGAGAATTATACACCTCTTCATGACGATCATGTTTCCTGACGGCAGTAGCATTTTTCAACAAGATAATGCGCCATGTCACTAGGCCAGGACTGTAATGGAATGGTTCGAGGAACACAGTGGCGAGTTTCAATTGCTATTAGGTCGGTGGTCATAATATTCTGGCTGATCAATGTATAGCTCAGCTGAAAGGAAAGAAAAATTATTATTGGGGTATGATGCCCCCTTCACCTCCCCCAATCCCGCTCATCGTTAATTTATCAGGAGCTTCTTGACACCATATTCCTCCTCACACCTAGAATTCACGGGAGATTTTTTTCCAAATTTGAGTAACCACTCTCAAAAGTATGAATATAACTGAGACTCTAAATCAACTAATTGACCATACCTCAAAGATACGTACCAGAATACCACCAAGAAAATAAAATAAGAGAGAGAGAGAAAAGCATCGAGACACAAATACTTTCCTCTGAATAATTCGAAACCGAAGGAAGTCACGTAGGTAGAATGCGCCTTTCTCAGCTGTAACTTGCAAATCAGTAATATCCAATAATATTTAAAGAATAAATATTTCTTATTTCACTTTGCGCAGCGTCTCTGTTTCCTTTCTCTGTGTGTGAAATCTTATAGGACTTAACTGCTGAGGTCATCAATCCCTAAGCTTACACACTATTTAACCTAAATTATCCTAAGGACAAAGACACACACCCATGCCGGAGGGAGGACTCGAACCTCCGCCGGGACCAGCCGCACAGTCCATGACTGCAGCGCCTGAGACCGCTCGGCTAATCCCGCGCGGCGCTTTCGTTTTTGCACTAGTCTCAAGTGTCTCTGTTACAGATAATGAAATAAATAGGGGGAATATCGTTAAAGCCAGTCATTAATGTTCTGTTTACTTTGGATTGACAATAACGTGATTTCAAGGAAGCTTACAACAGTGTCCTAGTTACCTGGGCTAAGACATTTGAAACAATACTTTCTGGGCTGTTTCACAATTTTCCGAGCCATCTAGGTTAATGTGGAATGAATGTTCTTTTTCGACGACAGTTCATGGAGGGGCTTCAAGAAATTTTCATAAACGCGGCTATAACTGTAAAGGAATACGCCGACAGTGCACATATTGAGTGTGATAAACAGACCGGTGGCGTTCGCGTGTGTCGTATAAATATGTGCTTCTAATGTTTCATTTGAGTTTTCAGTTGTATTAGTGTTTGTAGTGTACTGTGTCTACGGTGTGGTAGCAACAATGAGTAAGGCAGAAAACGATATGCCTCCGATATTTGACAGAGCTGTGGTCTTCATCCTACAAAGTAAACGAACAGATAACAAGGCCTTTTTTACACTAGATGAGTACTATGAACATATGAGACTTACGCAACAATCTAAAGAAACGCTAAAAACTTTTGGAGCCAAGAGATTAATAAAATACTATGAAAGGATACAGAAATATGTTATGACAGTACAAAAGAGAAACTTATAAGACCACTGGAAATGAATAACGAGAAGGTGCTATATTATACAAGAAATGACGGATTATTTGATATTCTTCATGCAACACATTCGTCTGAAGGTTATTACGGAAGAAATAGTATGGCACTTGAACTAAAGAAGAAGTTTTGTAACATCACCATGGATAGTGTCATGATTTATCTACGTCTTTGTGGGCACTGCCAAAAGAAATCGAGTAATTAGAGAAACGGGACAGTAAGCAGATCTACTCTCCATTCATCGTTTAACTTTTCAGTGCAGATCGATTTGATTGATATGTAATTACAAAGCTACAATGATTTTTCGCTTTAATGTGGTTTATCAATATCATCAGACAAAATTCATTATTTTGAAACAATTAAAAAGTATGCGCGCAGAAGAAATGGCTATTGAATTGCTTGATATTTGTAGAACTTTAATGTTGTTGTTGTTGTTGTGGTCTTCAGTCCTGAGACTGGTTTGATGCAGCTCTCCATGCTACTCTATCTTGTGCAAGTTTCTTCATCTCCCAATACCTACTGCAACCTACATCCTTCTGAATCTGCTTAGTGTATTCATCTCTTGGTCTCCCTCTACGATTTTTACCCTCCACGCTGCCCTCCAATATTAAATTGGTGATCCCTTGATGCCTCAGAACATGTCCTACCAACCGATCCCTTCTTCTGGTCAAGTTGTGCCACAAACTTCTCTTCTCCCCAATCCTATTCAATACTTCCTCATTAGTTATGTGATCTACCCATATAATCTTCAGCATTCTTCTGTAGCACCACATTTCGAAAGCTTCTATTCTCTTCTTGTCCAAACTATTTATCGTCCATGTTTCACTTCCATACATGGCTACACTCCATACAAATACTTTCAGAAATGACTTCCTGACACTTAAATCTATACTCGATGTTAACAAATTTCTCTTCTTCAGAAACGCTTTCCTTGCCATTGCCAGTCTACATTTTATATCCTCTCTACTTCGACCATCATCAATTATTTTGCTCCCCAAATAGCAAAACTCCTCTAATTCTCTCAGCATCACTCGAGTTAACTCCACTCCATTCCATTATCCTCATTTTGCCTTTGTTGATGTTCATCTTATATCCTCCTTTCAAGACACTATCCATTCCATTCAACCGCTCTTCCCAGTCCCTTGCTGTCTCTGACAGAATTACAATGTCATCGGCGAACCTCAAAGTTTTTATTTCTTCTCCATGGATTTCAATACCTACTCCGAATTTTTCTTTTGTTTCCTTTACTGCTTGCTTAATATACAGATTGAATAACATAGGGGAGAGGCTACAACCCTGTCTCACTCCCTTCCCAACAACTGCTTCCCTTTCATGCCCCTCGACTCTTATAACTGCCATCTGGTTTCTGTACAAATTGTAAATAGCTTTCGCTCCCTGTATTTTACCCCTGCCACCTCTAGAATTTGAAAGAGAGTATTCCAGTCAACATTGTCAAAAGCTTTCTCTAAGTCTACAAATGCTAGAAACGTAGGTTTGCCTTTCCTTAATCTTTCTTCTAAGATAAGTCGTAAGGTCAGTATTGCCTCACGTGTTCCAGTATTTCGACGGAATCCAAACTGATCTTCCCCGAGGTTGGCTTCTACTAGTTTTTCCATTCGTCTGTAGAAAATTCGTGTTAGTATTTTGCAGCTATGGCTTATTAAACTGATTGTTCGGTAATTTTCACATCTGTCAACACCTGCTTTCTTTGGGATTGGAATTATTATACTCTTCTTGAAGTCAGAGGGTATTTCGCCTGTTTCATACATCTTGCTCACCAGATGGTAGAGTTTTGTCAGGACTGGCTCTCCCAAGGCCGTCAGTAGTTCCAATGGAATGTTGTCTACTTCGGGGACCTTGTTTCGACTCAGGTCTTTCAGTGCTCTGTCAAACTCTTCACGCAGTATTATATCTCCCATTTCATCTTCATCTACATCCTCTTCCATTTCCATAATATTGTCCTCAAGTACATTGCCCTTGTATAGACCCTCTATATACTCCTTCCACCTTTCTGCTTTCCCTTCTTTGCTTAGAACTGGGTTTCCATCTGAGCTCTTGATGTTCATGCAAGTGGTTCTCTTATCTCCATAGGTCTCTTTAATTTTCCTGTAGGCAGCATCTATCTCACCCCTAGTGAGATGTGCCTCTACATCCTTACATTTGTCCTCTAGCCATCCCTGCTTAGCCATTTTGCACTTCCTGTCGATCTCATTTTTGAGACGTCTGTATTCCTTTTTGCCTGCTTCATTTATTGCATTTTTATATTTTCTCCTTTCATCAATTAAATTCAATATTTCTTCTGTTACCCAAGGATTTCTACTAGCCCTCGTCTTTTTACCTACTTGATCCTCTGCTGCCTTCACTACTTCATCCCTCAAAGCTACCCTTTCTTCTTCTACTGTATTTCTTTCCCCCATTCCTGACAATTGTTCGATTATGGTCTCCCTGAAACTCTGTACAACCTCTGGTTCTTTCAGTTTATCCAGGTCCCATCTCCTTAAATTCCCACCTTTTTGCTTTAATAGCTGTCGTAATCTTGCACTCCATACTGACTGAATTAAGCACTAAGCGGAATGAGATAAAAATCGTCCATGATATCCAAGAAACAGCCAGTTTATCCAGTACTCTTCATTTGGGTAAGGATTGTAGGGCTAATATTTAAGAAGAATTCAGTGAAAGGTTGTCTCTGAAGTTAACGGTGCTTTTTGTACAATGGCAAATCTTCATATCTTTGTTAATTTGTAAATGGAACAGACGTAAATGATTCACAGACTGTCATTACAAATACTCTAGATGAGCCAATTTTTAATTGTCTTACATTTAATTAGAATGTTTTAAGAATGGGCTTGTAATTGTACAATGGTGGTACTTACATGTTACTGTGATGCATCACCTTCAAAATAGTCCCCTTCTGACTGAACAAACCGACACCAACGGCATTTCCAGTTTTGGAAACATTCCTGGAAATTTTTTTCCTGGAGTGTGTTACGGACGCTCTCCGTATTTGCCTGGATGTCTTCAATTGAGTCAAATCGCTTCCCTTTCATTTTAGTTTAGGAAACAGGTAGAAGACCACAGGTGCCAAATCAGGGGAATATGGCGGTTGTGAAAGCACAGAAATTTTAAATTTGGTCAAAAATGCAAAGATGCAGAAGGCGCGATGAGCCGGAGCACGGTGTAGCACCCAACTCCTGTCTTTCCACAATGCAGGCCTTTTCTTCCGTACCTTTCCGCGCAAACGCTCAAGGACACATTTGTAGTATTCCTGGTCATTTGTCTGTCCTCCAGGGGTAAATTCATGATGCACAATACCGGTAGAATCTAAAAAAATCACCAACTTTGTGTTCATCTTCAACCGACTTTGCCGTGCTTTTTTTGGTCGTGGTGAACCTGGGGTCTTTCACTGAGAAGACTGTACTTTGGTTTCAGGATCATAGGTATATAACCACGATTTGTCACCTCTAATTACCATATTTAACAAATCTGCGTCATTTTTACTCCGAAAATCAGTTCTTGGCACACCTCAAGTCGGTATTGTCTCTGGTCACTTGACAACACTTTTGTAATGAATTTTACGGACACTCGACGCTTGTTCATATCTTCAGTTAAAATTGACTGAAATGCATAGAAAGTTAAGTTCATCAGCAATCTCCCTAATTGTAAGTCTACGATCAGAGCGCACTAAGTCGCAAACTTTCATAGCATTTTCATTCGTTTAATAGGTGGAAGGATGGCCGGACTTTGGTTCATCTTCAAATGATTCGCGGCCATTTTTAAATCTGTTGAACCAGACAAAAACATTTGACTGGCTCATAAAATTATCTCCAAAAGCTGGTTTTAATAGTTCGTAAGTCTCAGAAGCTGATTTCTCAGTTTTAAAACAAAATTTCACACAAATTCGTTGCTCCGTTTTTACCTCAATTTGCATGCAGACAGAATCCGGCAACAAGCCCCAACAGACCCGCACTCAACCAGCTGCCACAACGAATTGAATAAAGGAAATGCAGTTTCCGGTCAAGATGGCGTTCAAGGACAAGGCAATGACTCACTCCCCACTCACCGTGTACCTGCTCGCCAAATGAGTAAGCATTCTTAATAAACTTTCCAATCAAACCTCGTAAATGTAATGAATAGTGAGAGCAGGCGAAATGCCTTATAGAACTCTCACAGAAATGAAAACAACAAATAAAAGGGTTGTTTGTTGATACAACAAAGGAATTAAGGAGTAAAAAATTCCAAATTGAGCCTGAGTATTCCCATGCACAGTCCAACAGCTTGACCACATAACCATGACGCCGGAGTACTTACAATTCGCTCAATGTTGCACATCTTGAGCTTGGAGTATTCACTGTTTCTAATTTGCTTCTTATTTCACAGTTCAGTAGACCTTCTTCCTGTTTTCATGCTTGATCTGTCTTCAGTTTCTGAAGGACCCACTTACCACTAAATCTGAGAGGCTAGATCCTTAAGTGTACACTCCATTTATTGTTATTGTATTGTTTTAGGTACTCCTTTAGGTATATTAAGGCATAGATATACCAGTTCAGAAAACAAAACCTGTACTAAAAAATTTCTGGAACTGGAGAAAACAGAGAAGTCGACAAAAGGGAGAAACATAGGTGTAAGAGAGGCAGCTTCGGCTAAAAGTATGCCAGGATCATAGGGTTATCGGAGATGACATTGCAAAAGCAGGTGTAAAAGCAATAAGTGTAAATGTAGTGCACTGAAAGGTTTGTGTAATTCAAAATATCATGGAAGTTTGTGTCGTGAAAACAAATAAAAGCAACTGTCGCGGAAGACAGTGTTAAAAAATAGTTAAAATACGCTATATACCGAAAAAGAGGTCCGTCCCCGGTAGCTGAGTGCCGTCCTCGGTAGCTGAGTGGTCAGCGCGTCAGAATGTGAATCCTTAAGGGCCCGGGTTCGATTCCTGGCTGGGTCGAAGGTATTCTTCGCTCAGGGTCTTGTGTTGTGTTGTCCTAATCATCATCATGTCATCCTCATCGACGCGCAAATCGTCGAAGTGGCGTCAGCTCGAAAGACTTGCACCCGGCGAACGGTCTACCCGACGGGAGGCCCTAGTCGCACGACATTTACATTTTACCGAAAAAGAGGAAGTGTCGTTTTTTAAATAAATACTACATTTTGACGTTTTGGTATTTAATTGTTCATATGTCCGCGAAATAATGTTGTTGCCCATTTTACTTTATTGGCTGTAACTATAACAACGAAATTAAATAGTGGCTAAGTCTAAAAATACAAAATTTCTACAGGTAAACTGGTCGCATCATTCTAACATAAAACCAGTGAAGCACTATGCTACGACTTTGCAGCCAGTTTAGTAGAACTACATTTTATATTTTTTGAGCAACATCCTTTTCCAGTTATTTGATACGCTATAGCTGTATCTGAGAATGACGCAAACGCCGAAACCGATCGGTGGTGAAAAACAAATTAAAAATCTAGTATTCTTCCTTTTAAGAAACATAAACAGCCACAAATATTTCTATACACGAAAATGTATGAGTAGTCTTGTATTGCACAAATAATGTTTAACGTGTTGGACCACCATTTAAATGTAGGAGTGCGGTAATACGTAGAAATTAACAGATTCTGTTCGTTCCTAAAGTTAGAAGAAGCCATAAATGAATAAAGCTGTCGACTGATATTGGCGAATACGACAGCTGGAAATCTGGCCCTTTTACTTGCCTAACAAAACTACGTGCCTTGAGGCAAGCTTTTACAAGATTATTCACTGAGGAAAGGTTGTGCTGCTCTATGAAAGTAAACGATTGGTGACAGATGTAACTGAAAAGTAATCCATACAGAAAAGAAGAGGGGAGCGTCCATACTGATTGCCGCAATGTAGACTTTAAATTTTGGATAATTTTTTAAATATTTGTGGAATAAGTAGTATTAATTATTCGCACACTTTGTAATGGGAGGTTCCTTATTAGCTCCAACCGGCAATATTTAATTTTTCATATCGGAGAGCAGCTGCAGGAAAATGCAGCATTGCCTTGCTTGAAGGTAAGGAGGTGTTTGATCAAACCCTACTTCGACTGACAATGAATTGAAGAAAGACGATTGCAAGACTATGAAACTGGGATACAGTTGTGACGTGAAGTTAAAGCAACAAAGCTCATAACGTGTACTGATGTCCACCTAAAACATCATGTTAAAAGAAGAGAAAGCGCGATTTAGTGCACAGAGCGTAACACATTTATTGGTTTTTGCTTCTGTTATCGTGTATTTTTAGCCGTCTTCGTTCTCGCTATTAATTGTAATACACCGTGTTAACTTGTAGGCGACAATGTTCACGACTCGGAAGCGTGCGATCTCGTCCAACGGCGTCATGCACCCTGCTACATTAACGTTGCACATGATTCAGTCAAGCATTTATAAACCTTGTGGTCATTATCCAAAGGTAGGTCCTACACGAGCGTTAGCAGTTACGGTGCTGATCTAAGCTCAGCTGAGCCCTTGCCAGATTCCTACCTCTACCAGCTCGGAAACTTGAAAGCTGCCGTGATCGCTGTTCTCAGAAACGCTTGGTGTCCTTGCAGCAGCAATGGCTATTTATACACAGAGAGAGACTGTGAAAGCTATACAGAGACACACCGATACTCTGCCTGTGGACCTTTTCCGGATATGAGTCATAGTGATAAAAACCATGCAGATCTGGCCGGGGGGGAGGGGGGGGGGGGCGTAATCAGAAACTTCCTTGTACTGAAGCAATACTGACAGTGTAGTTCAAATATGTACCCATCCGCAAACGAAGATACATTTAAAATTCGACAGCAGAGTACTGTGACGTACAAAATTTCAATGTAAGTTCAAACGCGCCAACAACCTCGTGGCAAACGCCGTTGCATTTTAGATCAAAAGGACGCGAATGAAGCACTTTGGGAAAATGTCAAAGCTGTTGCAGAAAGGCATATTGAACGTCGTTGAATTGCTACTCCATATACTTTGGATTTCATCATTTGCCAGCACCTTCAATTCAGAAAGTGGTGATTGTTTATAGCTGTGTTTTGTTTGACGTGTTTTATTCTTATAGAATTAATTTTACAGTTTTTTACATTGTATGTATACGAGTACGAATACATTTCGTTCTCACAAGCCACACACTTTTTTTTTCCTAAACAGCCTTAAAAAGCAGAAAGTTAGGTCAGTTAGTCATGTTTGCATGGTGCTTGGTTAATATATGCGAAAACTCGATATGGTATGGAATGTGTCGGTAAGTTTATAAATAACACACATTTTCTCTGTGGAAACATAGCTACATAGTGGCCATTTACATAAGTGGATTTTTCTAAATCTGGAACGTACAGATGCTACCTAATCAAAAATTAATCTATAGAGTATAAGAAGTTGTCAAAGCAGAAATTAATTCAGTTTTCTCAAAGTTTTCGTCATTTTCCAGCACCTTCAATTCAGAAAGTGGTAATCCAATATTGTTATGACTGCATACTTTGCTGCTTTCCGTGAAGGACGAAGTTAAGTTGTGGATAGTGGATTCTGAGCTTTGATTAGATTATTGTTTTGCAGAAGTGACTTACAGATTGAAGGATGAGCTTATTTTCTATAATTAAAAATGATATCTCCTGAAAAGAAATTTTTTAAATGAAAGAAGTAATGGACTAAGGAAAAGCCATACAAAACTTGTTTTGCAAAATTATATGACTCTCTAGTAAAAGTTTAAGGAAGGCAAAAAATTAGGTACAAGAAAAGCGGGCCACGATGGTTTAAAAAAATTACTGCATAAATTTTATATACAAGGTTTACATAAAGTTCGGGAACACTTTCAATTATTTATTGCACAAGAAGTAAACATTGTACAGATGTCATGCATATTGCATTTTGAAGAGAAACTCTGAAAGTTTTTTTACAAACCTTCAGTGACCCGGCAGACGTCAATACGGTAATCGAATTCTTGCCATACCTGTCCCAGCATGGCAACTTCGACTGTGGCAGTCGCTTCCCGTATTCTGTCCTGGAGCTCTGCTACATCTCGTGGTAGCGGCGGTGCAGATCCATATGTTTAATGTGTCGTCACAGAAAAATGTCACACGGAGTGAGATCTGGTATTCTTGTCGAACTCTTAACACACACAAAGCTTGGTCCACACCTGAACTCGTCATGTTTGCGACTAGAACTGACTATCGGCAAATTACCAAACAACGCTGTGGCAGTATACCCGAAAAAAAAAAACAACTTTCAGGGTTTCTCTTCAAAATGACATATGTATGATATCTGTACAATGTTTCGTTTTTGTGCAATAAATAATTGAAAGTGTTCCCGGAGTTTATGTACATCCTGTACTACTAATGCGGACATTCATCCAAAGTGTCCGCCCCGGTAGCTGAGTGGTCAGCGCTACAGACTATCAATCCAAAGGGCCCGGGTTCGATTCCCGGCTGGGTCGGAGATTTTCTCCGCTCAGGGACTGGGTGTTGTGTTGCCCTAATCATCATCATTTCATCCCCATCGACGCGCAAGTCGCCGAAGTGGCGTCAAATCGAAAGACTTGCACCAGGCGAACGGTCTACCCGACGGGAGGCCCTCGTCCCACGACATTTCATTTATCCAAAGTAAACAAGACTATAGTCCACATCGACCTGGTCTTGGATTCATCTACTTTGTGTCAGTAGTTGCAGCCATAGGATTCAACAACTTTGCATCACAACTTTTCTAACTCAGGTTTCGCATGCCATAATGTAAATGAAAATGAAGACAGGGTTGTATGTGTTTCAAAGAGATATCAATGACTGCAGACGTTCAGTAGTGAAGTAAGTTATTGAAAATAAGTTTGAGATATTAAAAAATAAAGTGCATAATTTGTTATGCAGTTTTCCTAAAGTCTTCAGATATTTAGAACACAGATTTTCACAGCATTAACGTAATACATATAAGCGATGTGCTCAAATATTTTGTAATTCCATAGAGGAGTAATAAATGAGAACAAACTGTAGCCCGTTGTAGTACTTGTAGAAAATGAAGCTTTAAAAATTAATTAGGTATCCACAAGTCACTAGTGTGTAAATGTTCAAAACCCACAAAGAAAATAATTAAAGCAAATCCCATGAAGACGTGTTAAAGAACAAGCTATTTAAAACTCACTGAATACATATTGCGAGTACATGTCTAACGCTACATAATTTTATAGGAGGAAATTGACGCGGAAATGTTCTTTAGGTATAGATTTATTTCAAGATCAGTTGTATTTGGTAGATGTGTGATGAAAAGAAGATACAGCATTTACAGTAAGATTTGTTGTATTCTGAGGACTCTGAAGAGCCTTACATTGCAATTTTACAGAAAAAAAGTGCCGCTCAGGGGAAGATAATGGTTATGGTAAGATTGTTTTATAGATAGTGCGAATGGTTTAAAACTTCGTAATCTTTACATGGAATTCAAATTAAAACCATGATAGTGTTGGTCATGTCGTCGACCAGATATGCGAATAATTAAGCGTTAAAATACTATTATTTGTGAATGACAAATGAATATGAATGTAGCAAGAATGGTACGTATTACTCTCCGGTACACCCGCTATTTTTAGCGCAACAGCCCAGCGGATTCATGATGAGGGTCACTGTGCCGACTCGGTTGGATGTGAATTTTTGTGCCGTTTACAACATCCGACTTGAACGTCTGGCTGGTACCCACGTATCGTCTCGGTTACACGATTCGCAAACATTTAGAATATGCTCGCATACTTTCCCATGGATATATCTACATGTAGACAGCTGATTACACAGATTACATCGCTAGGGGCGGGGGGAATGGGGGATAAACGGAAGGGTCACCCTCTAACATTAACAAAGCCAAATCCGATAATAACCATGACAACCCCAGGATAAGCGACTGTCACCCATGTCGTTAATATTGATCAGGAACAATAGAGGGCCTATAACACTTCCTTGTGGGACGCCGGATATTACTTCTGTTTACTCGATGACTTTCCGTCTATTACTACGAACTGTGAAATCACGAATCCAGTCGCACAACTGAGGCGAGACTCCGTAGGCACGCAGTTTGGTTAGAAGACGCTTGTGAGGAACGGTGTCGAAAGCCTTTAGGAAATCTAAAAATATGGAATCAATTTGACATTCCCTGTCGATAGCACTTATTACTTTATGAATATAAAGAGTTTGTTGTGTTTCACATGAGCGATATTTTCTGAAACCGTGCTATGTGTCAATAAATCGTTTTCTTCGAGGTACTTCATAATGTTCGAATACAGTATATGTTCCAAAAACCTACTGTGAATGAGTGGGTTGTATATAATTACTAAATATGGAACTATTTTATCAGCATACTCTGAGAGGAACCTGACTGGTATGCAATCTGGACCGGAGGCCTTGCCTTTATTAAGTGATTTAAGATGCTTCGTTACTCCGAGGATATATACTTCTATGTTTCTCATCTTGGTAGTTGTTCTTGATTGGAATTCAGGAATATTTACTTCGTCTTCTTTGGTGAAGGAGTTTCGGAAAATCGTGTTTAATAACTCTGCTTTAGTGGCACTGTCATCAGTGACTTCACCGTTGCTATCGCGCAGTACCACTGGTGTGCTTTGTTTATGACCAGAATCTCTTCGGGATTTCTGCCGGATTTCGAGACAGAATTTCGTTGTGGAAACTATTAAAAGCATCTCGCATTGAATGACGCACCATATTTCGAACTTCTGTAAAACTTTGCCTAACGAACGGACTGCAATTCTTGTAACAAGCTGACTGTAATTCCCATTGTGAGAATAAATTACAGCGGGAATACCCATCTCGGAGTAGTACCGTCAGCCGTCACTATATCGCAGGAATAGTGAAAGCTCGAGAATTTGACAGAAATGTGATTGTAAAGTCTCATTTATTGATTAGTTGCCGTTGTTACATATAGTGGCAGTACCTGTCTTGGAGGTAATACCATCAGACGTCACTAGATCACGGAACGAGCGAAAACTAGAGGATCTGTTGTGGATGGCAGGAGAGTCAACCGTGTTTTTCTAAAGGAGGCCGAAATGCACGCGTCTCAGCTCACGCAGGCTTGCGTGTGGTCTGGAACATGACAAGGGAATTAGAATTGAGAAAAACGGACGTAGCTGGTGGAATACTTAACTTTAATCCATTAATGGAGAACGTCGCTCTTTATGGTACACGATTCACAATATCAATAGTACGGATACTGGCGCCTTGCTAGGTCGTAGCAAATAACGTAGCTGAAGGCTATGCTAACTATCGTCTCGGCAAATGAGAGCGTAGAAGTCAGTGAACCATCGCTATCAAAGTCGGCTGTACAACTGGGGCGAGTGCTAGGAAGTCTTTCTAGACGTGCCGTGTGGCGGCGCTCGGTCTGCAATCACTGATAGTGGCGACAAGCGGGTCCGACGTATACTACCGGACCGCGGCCGATTTACAGGCTACCTCCTAGCAAGTGTGGTGTCTGGCGGTGACACCACAGGATCTGACAGAATCATGATTGCAATCTCTTATTTATTGATTAATTGCCTTTGTTACGTATGGGATATACCCTAGAAGATTATTAATCCGTGTTTACAGTAACTTTTATTATTAAAATCCACAGTGCCATCAGTGCCGGCCTGAACAAACTCAGTGTCCTTGGGGAATTACTTTAACGGCAACCCATTAAAAAAGTCGCAACAATATACACCAATGTAAAATACATAGAATGTTGTTTTTGTACTTAAATTCGCAATCACATCACACACAATATATAAACACATTTTCCCATTAAAAATCTTTAGCCACCTCACACACTTTTGTAAAATAACTGTTTCAGCTACTTCTTGTTCTATAGACAAAACTACCAACCCCACAAGTGTTTCTTGAGCCATTGTAGAACGAAGATATATTTTTATTAGTTTTAATTTGGAGAGGCGGCGCTCACCGTTGGCCACAGACACAGCAAGTGTAATCAACGCCCTTAGCGCAGTAACTATACTAGGTACACTGTCTGTAAGACAACATTAGAAAATACAATTCAGAACTTCCTGTGGCGTGGAGTCATTAGGTACTGTTCTAGCAATGGTTGTATTTCACTGAATAAATAAGTTGCGCCAGTATCTAAGTCATTGCGAGGAAGAGACTTCTCCAAATTTACACATTCTTCAAGTACAGCTTTGGATGTTTTATTTTGTATATCATGACTGCTGTAGATTTAGCCAAAAACACGATTTAAATTTTTAATCAGATTAAAAATCTCGTCAAGTTAATTTATTGCGCTATCCAACACTGCAAAATAAAACATAATTTTGATCTGATTTTGCTCATCACGTAGAGGTTCATCTTCAGCTTCATAAACAAACTGCCTTTTCTTGTGTCTTAGACGGATTGGTTCCATTTATGACGGAAATGTTGCTTCTACTCATATTTCTCTTGCTTCTATCAGCATTTGTATCTGGTGGCCAACAACCCCCCCTCCCTCCCCAGAGAAAATCGTTGTGTATCCCAACTATTTATTATTAGTGTATTTACTTGTTATCATGTTATAGTGTTTTAACTGTCTGTGCGTTGTGTAACTGAGGTGCAACTAAGGAGCCTATTAGTTCCCTAGTTGGATGTGGCAAACCGCCTAAAAATTACTTCCAGGTTTACGTTTCACTCCTGACATGTTGACAAATCACACACAGCGATGCAGTACACGCGATATAAAACAAATGCATACGGCACTGTAACGAACACACAGAAACAATGCCGTAAACGCACCTAACAGTTGCGCTACAAAAGAAATTTTCAGTGTCCTTACAGAGAAATAATAACATTAATATTATAGCGTACTTATATCATATTAAGTTGTGTGGCGAAAGCTGAAGCAGAAGAATTACAAAATCCAAAAGTGTACGCCATCGGAAGGTGCAACATAGAATCGTGAATAGTGCTGAATTTGATGGCAATTCTACTTTTAAACAACAGTATCTGTGACTGTTGCAAACTACTGGCATGTGATTTCTCGTTCCGTCCGTAGCAATTACAAAGTCAGGAGGTCGCATATGAACAGTTCACGGAAGAAAATAGGTCAAGAAGATTGAATACTGACAGCTGACGCTGTTGAAGTGAAAAGAACATTTAGGAGCGATTGTTGTTGTCAAAATACGACGTTAAGAAATAATTCTGTATGCATAGGTTTGAGAGTTGAGACTATGCCTTGCTGCAGAATGAGATAATCAAAAGAAGATTACAAATCTGGAGGACTATCACTCATCATTAAAAGATACAATGGACAGAGTTGTTTTTTTTTCGCCAGAAGTCACCCTAATGCATGGCTATCATACAGGATCTTCCTCCTGAGCGTCGTTAGGCGCATTTTCTCTGTTGTGTCAGCAGATAGTTGCAATTTCGTTTTTGCTGTGTGTAGTCGGAAACAGCCCAAACAAATACTGGACATTACGCCTTCCATGAGACGTCCGTGTCAACGGAAAGCGTCTGTTTGTTTACATGGCCATTCAGTAGACCGGTTCCAGATTAGACTAGCTCAACATGTGTTTTATCGACAAGTATTAACGTAGGCAGCAAATTACGAAGAGTAACGAGAGCTCTAACAGTGACCGAGCAAAGCTGCTGCATGACTGTAACAGTCGGTGCAGGCCATGGCAGTGTTGTTTCTGCTGGAGTACTGATTATTCTCCGTGTCTTGGTGTCCATGTTAATACATATCGATAAAACCATATCGCACGAGACTAATTTGGAGCCTCTCTGTCGAATGGTCACGTAAAATTCCGCTTTAAAAATAATTTTGTTTGTAACGGGAAAGAAACTGACGGTTTCAGCCGACAATGGGCGTTGCAAATACACATGATCGGCATGTTTGGGCTCTACACACTGAAAAAACGAAATTGCAAATATCCGTTGAATCACCACAGAAAATGTGTCTGACGTCTCTTAGGGGATCACCCTGTACATAGCTATTCTTGCTCCTAAATACCTAAATTTTGGAGGTCGCATTTTCTCTCTGCTAGTTGCTCTAAGTGTGGCAACACCATGTCAAAATGAATTTACAGAAGTCGATGTGTGGTTGTTTACCGTCTCAACTACGGATTTGTACGAAATTAATCCTCTGAAATTTTATAGCCCCTTACAAACTTTGACACAACTGCGATTTTCCATACTAACTAAAAGCAAACTCAGGAAAGCAACTACTCCTTAACGGGCGACACTATGAAGTATAGGAATCTACTGCAAATGCATTTTTCCTGTAGTTTGAATAATAAACAATTACTTCCTAAAAATAAGGAAACGAAGAACTGAAACAACTTGAAAAAATATTTCTATGAGAAAAAACAATAAATGTTTCACGTGTTCCTCTATCCCATGATATTTATGAATATAGCATTCTCACAATAGCTTGTACTTTTTTTTGTTTACTTCTTTGCCACTGTACACTTGTTATTATTTTGCAAGATCAACGCTACGGAACATGTCCCACTGAAATCCGTAACCGCTGACAACAATAGCTCCTATTTTTAGAGTCCAACAGTGCTGGTTCTATAGGGTAAGGAGAATCTATTTTCGTCCGATTCTTATTGGCTAGGAATTAAAATCCATGGAGAAGAAATAAAAACTTTGAGGTTCGCCGATGACATTGTAATTCTGTCAGCGACAGCAAAGGACCTGGAAGAGCAGTTGAACGGAATGGACAGTGTCTTCAAAGGAGGATATAGGATGAACATCAACTAAAGCAAAACGAGGATAATGGAATGTAGTCGAATTAAATCTGGAGATGGTGAGGGAATTAGATTAGGAAATGAGACACTTAAAGTAGGAAATGAGTTTTCCTATTTGGGGAGCAAAATAATTGATGATGGTCGAAGTAGAGAGGATATAAAATGTAGCCTGGTAATGGCGAGGAAAGCGTTTCTGAAGAAGAGAAATTTGTTAACATCGAGTATAGATTTAAGTGTCAGGAAGTCGTTTCTGAAAGTATTTGTATGGAGTGTAGCCATATATAGAAGTGAAACATGGACGATAAATAGTTTACACAAGAAGAGAATACAAGCTTTCGATATGTGATGCTACAGAAGAATGCTGAAGATTAGATGGGTAGATCACATAACTAATGAGGAGGTACTGAAGAGAATTGGGGAGAAGAGAAAGTTGTGGCACAACTTGACTAGAAGAAGGGATCGGTTGGTAGGATATATTCTGAGGCATCAAGGGGTCATCAATTTAGTATTGGAGGGCAGCGTGGAGGGTAAAAATCATATAGGGAGACCAACAGGTGAATACACTAAACATATTCAGAAGGATGTAGGTTGCTGTAGGTACTGGGAGATGAAAAAGCTTGCACAGGATAGAGTAGCATGGAGAGCTCCATCAAACCACTCTCTGGACTGAAGACAACCACAACAACAACAACATACTGGGAATTAACATAAAAATGACCTTTGCTCCATAAAACTTGATACGAGAGTGAAACTTTGTGACACTTGACAAATTACGAACTTCGTAGGTGCCATTTTTTACGATTTTTATTTCGTTGTTTTCGTATTATAACTTGCATTTCATAACAGCACGCCGTTTCAAGTCAATGGCATAATGAAACTTTGACACAAACACACCACGTCACATCGTCACTAAAATCGTTCAGGAGATCTCAAGATGAAAGGCACTGACGGAGAAAGTTGTTTGTCAGTACAGCGCAATGGTCAGACATTTGAAGTTACAAGCTTCAAAGAAGTAGGTTCTGATCGTTTCTGTTTTTTCCATCTTTGCATTTGTAACAGATTTTGGGCTTTCTTATTAGCGTAATAAAAGTAAATTCTACAACATGGGTATGCATTGACGGAAAGTGAGAGATGGAGGCTATTCCTAGCTAGCAGGCATTTGGGATGGCTCTCGCGTTCGTCAATGGAATTAAAGTTCATGTATGGTATTAATCGTAGTATAGCATGCTGTATTGCCTTTTATGTTGTTTTGGAAAAGGATAATTTTAATTAAATTCGTTGCTAATTAAGTCGACATTACTAATATAAATTTGTGTTGGCAATCAAGGTAGCAACATTTAACAATTATCTATACCTATAAGCCTCAGTTAATATTGATTAGCATGGACACACAAATTTTGCAATGACAATGAAACAAGCTATGATTTAGGACACATGAAAAATTAAACCTAGGCAAGTGGGAGAGCATACAACTCTAGTTGGAACAGATTTAGATGACCTCACGTTACCTTTGATTTGGAAAATGTGTTAGTGTCTGGCTGGTGCGACAGTAATATGAAGCAACTTACGTAGTTTAGTAATATGAAACCACACTCGTAGCATCTGTAAAGTTAAGGTCAGTACAGCAGTGGCACGAGTTTCAAATAAAACAAAATTTTAGTAAAACGTTTCTAAAATCTATATGACAGTAATATGAAAGCTACTCAACGTAGCGACTTGGAACCACCACCTTCATTAGCTTGTCAGACGCCGATAGACATTATAAAACAATCAGATTGCTAATGACAGCGTCATTGTAATTAATGCCAAAATGCTTCCGAATTTGGTGCGTACTCTTTAGTTAGTGGCATGGAGTATGTAGATCTATGGAGTAAGCATAGTTTACTGCGCATGTTCTCAACATCAGTCACGTGATTTTGGGATGACACTGCTTATATACAATTTTTAGTAAGAGCGACACTTGAATATTACAAGTATTTGCTGTGTTTTATATACGTTTTCGCACCTTTGAGGTTTATTAGCAGCTATAGTGCAGTATTGTTGTTGTTACGGATTTAAAGAGAAGTATGTGATAGGAGAACATGTTACTGTTCATAGCTATGTACAACAAACGTATAATTGTAAATGTCTTATTGATATGAGGCATTTTATGTGATGTAAAATATCGAGGTACGGTATTATCAAGTAGTGTATTGTAGAGACAATTTCTGCTATTTTACTGTCACATATTTGCAAGACAAGTACTAGATGAATTTGCAAACGTGTCTGAGTAAATGCCAGTCAGTGTACACGCATTGGTACATGTTCATATGCAGATCATTGTCTAAGCAGTCTGATAACTTTTCACCAGTTTATGGAAGTTCTCAAAAACTTGTGAGTATCCAAGTATTTCGGCATCAGGCAGTTTCCTGTACAGTATCACTTTAACGTAATTAATTAGAACAGATTCGACAATATGAATCACTGCAACAGAATACCTAAAAAATATTGTTGACTGTCACTTCTTTATTACCCCAAAATTCGAGGATTGATCATGTACTCTTTCTATTTTTATGTGTAGTGTATGGTTTTACTTTTCTGATGAGATGGCGAAAAAATATTATATTTTGTTTGTCTATAAGAAGCAGAAGGGTAAATAAGGAAATAACTAAAAATAATTATGGACAAACAGGCGGTGCAAATCGCTTATCGTATTTAGAGTAACAGGTTTGAAGGCTCAAGGGTGTGTTCCCGTTATTAGAAAGAACTAATTTCCCTATTTTCAGAGATCGACTATTTAATGATGAGTTGACCTACAGACCTCAACTTTTTGTGCATCAAGTATGTAGGCCACTAAGATGATACCATGTATAAACAGTGGGATACATGATCCAGATTTTTTTAATAAAAATTTTGAAAAAATGTTTTACTTTCTGTGCTTTAAATTCGCGACTTTTTAAAACACATAACTCTGTACAGCGAAATAGTGCAGACCTCTGCTTGTGCACTGTAAATCTGTAGTCCTAGTACTAGGAATAAATAACAGTGAAAGTCATTTTGCATTGCAATTAAAGGTTCTTACTTTCACGTAAAAATGACTTCATCGGAGAAAACATCAAATTTCACTAACTACAAAGTCGGGCGGAGGAGGGGGTTGGGGGGGGGGGGTAGGGGGGTACACAAACAGTTGAATCTTATTTGATTTTTTGCTAGAATGTTTACACACCTTGTAGCAATCTTTGGTGCAAAGAAGTATATCCTACCTCGCTTTACTCGATGTCAAAGAATAATTTGAAAATGGCACTTACACATATCATCCACATTCAACATTACAGAGATGTGTCAAATAAAAGCCACGTGTATTCCTTGAGAAATTATTCCTAAACATATCTGTCTGGCCTGAAGGTGAGAACCGTAAACAGATGAGAGCTGAGGATAGTTATCAAGTGTGTTTTTCGGTCACCAGCAAATTTGAGGAATGTATTGTGCTCGGTCAAAGACGACCTTGGCCATAGGAAATGTGGCGTGTATCAAATCCCATGCCAATGTGGAAAATCTTATATCGGATAGACATGCCGAACCGTGCAAGAATGTTGCGTTGAACACCATCGTCATACACGCCTGGGACAACCTGATAAATCAGCGGTAGCAGAGCATTGCATGGACGCGGGACATCGTAGGCTTTACTAACAGACGGAAATTTTATCCCCAGCGTCATCTTTCTGGGACTGTACTGTTAAGGAGGCCATACGTATTTTTCTAAGCGTTGAGGAGAAACTTTTCAAAGGAACAAATATCAATAAAGTCCAGTTATTACAAGAAGCAAGGAGCATCGCGCAGTGTGAGGCGCCCGCTCTTAATGCACGAGTGAAATGTCGAAGGCTGACTCAGTCGACTGCAGAAGACTGCGAATGAGATTCGGGCTGTAGCTGCCGTCATCCATCCTACACTGAAGAGCCAAAGAAACTGGTACACCTGCATAACATCATATAGGGCCCAGCGAGCACGTAGAAGTGCCGCAACACGTCGTGGTATGGACTCTAGTAAGTTGTGCTGGAGGGAATTGACACCAAGGCTGTCCACAAATCCGTACGAGTACGAGGCGGTGGAGACCTCTTCCGAACACCACGTCGCAAGGCATCCCAGATATGCTCAATAAAGTTCATGTCTGGGGAAATGTTTAAACTCTGAAGGGTGTCCCTGAAGCCACTCTGCTGCAAGTCTGGACATGTGGGATGTCACATTGTCTTGCCCAAGTCTGTCGGAATGCACAATGGACATGAATGGATACAGGTGATCAGGCAGGATGGTTACGTATGTGTCGTATCAAGACAGAACAGTGGTTCCATATCACTTCAACTGCATACGCCTCAAGCCATTACAGGGCCTCCGCCATCTTGAACCGTATCCTGCTGACATGCAGGGTCCATGGATTCATGAGCTTGTCTCCACACTCGTGCACGTCCGTCCGTACGATGCAATTTGAAACGAGACTCGTCCGACGAGGCAATTTGTTTCCAGTCATCAACAGTCCAATGTCGGAGTTGACGGTCCAGGCGAGGGAGGGGGGAGGGGGGGAGAGGTTTGGGTTATTTGGGGGAGGAGACCAAACTGCTAGGTCATCGGTCTCATCGGATTTGGGAAGGATGGGGAAGGAAGTCGGCCATGCCCTTTCGAAGGGAGCGATTTAGGGAAATCACGGAAAACCTAAATCAGGATGGCCGGACGCCGGAGCTCAGGCGAGAAGCAAAGCTTTGTGTCGTAAAGTCATCAAGGGTACACGAGTGGGCCTTCGGTTCCGAGACCCCATATCGATGATGTTTCGTTGAATGGTTCGCACGCTGACACTTGTTGATGACCGAGCACTGAAATCTGCAGCAATTTGCGGAAGGGTTGCATTTCGGTCACGGTGAACGATTCTCTTCAGTCGTCGTTGGTTCCGTTCTTGGAGGATCTTTTCCCGGCCGCAGTGACGTCGGAGATTTGTTGTTATACTGGATTCCTGATATTCACGGTACACTCTGAAATGGTCGTACGACAAAATCCCCACTTCATCGCTACCTCGGAGATGCTGTGTCTCATCGCCCGTGCGGCGACTATAACACCACGTTCAAACTCACTTAAATATTGATAACCTGCCATTGTAGCAGCAGTAGCCGATCTGACAACTGCGCCAGAAAAATGGTTCAAATAGCTCTAAGCACGATGGAACTTAACATTTGAGGTCATCAGTCCCCTAGACATAGAACTACTTAAACTTAATTAACCTAAGGACATCACACACATCCATGTCCGAGGCAGAATTCTAGCCTGCGACCGTAGCAGCAGCGCGGTTCCGGACTGAAGCGCCTAGAACCGCTCGGCCACAGCGGCCGGCAGCTGCGCCAGACACTTGTTGTGTTATACAGGCGTTGCCAAGAGCAGTGCCGTCTTCTGCCTGTTCGTATATCTCTGTATTGGAATACGGAAGTCTTTACCAGTTTCTCTGGAGCTTCAGTGAACTAACTGTAATGCAAAATGATTTTCATTGTCGTATTAACTTATTACTACATACTTACGGTGCACAGAGGTCTGCTCTGTTTCTTTGTAGAAATTCATTGTTTCAAAAATCACGAATTTAAAGAACAGCACGCAAAAAGCATTTTTCCAACATTTTTCATGAAGACGTATCTTACTTTTATACAGTGTATCATCTTAGTTGCCGAACTTGCTTAAAATTTGAGGTCTGTAGTTTAACTGATTACTAAGTAGTAGATCTGAGAGAATGGAGTATTTGGTGCCTGTCTAATGACTGGGTACACACTGCAAACGGTGATATTTGGATGTTTTACTCTTTAAGATACGTAAGTCTCCATTATCAAACGTGACTAAATTTTGAAATGGCCACCTTATCACTTCCTGTGAGATTTCACGGAATGACCTTATGGTACGCTCTAAGACAGAAGATAAGTGTGCGCCTCGATGGAGTTATGCAAATTGGTCACAAAGTGATATCATTACAGCAATCGACGGGCAATGTAAAACTGAAAACTTTGGCAGCCGATGGATGAATGTCTGTCGCTGGATTACAATTCCACTGTACAGCTGTGAAGGATATCAAACACGGGACATGTCGATACCAGGGCATAAAGTCTTTGCGTATTTTATCCCATGTACTGAGTCGAACATTAACTGGTCTCACAGACAGGCACGTTAACAATATACACAGACATCAGCATTTGAAAGAGGATGTGTAGTTGGGCTTTAAGAAAACGGTTGAAGTAATCGGTGACCTGCTCGACATTTGAATAGGAGCGATGCCGCTATTCGACGATATTGGCAGGAATGGGAGAATCAAGGCAGAACATCGCGTCAAGAAGGAAGCGAACGAGCAAGACAGATATCACAACGTGAGGACAGAGCACTCTTCAGAGAGGCTCTCTGATCCCCGTATTCATCATCATCATCGATCCGATGAGCACCTTGTGCTCCATCGACCACAAGGACTTGTAATTGGCGGTTCACAAAAAGCGGTCTGAGCACACGGCGCCACTTGCGCTATCATTGACCTTTATACACCAACAAACCCGTTGAAGGTTGCCCAGAAAAAAATGCACCACATTTTTTTCTCAGCCGAAAACACTGCTACGTTATGTATGTATTATTTGAAGTCTCCTGGGTGAGCGTACCAAGTTTCCGTCACTTGCGACAGACAGTGCAACTGCGAGACAGTTTCAATATGGCGTCTGTAGGTGATATACGTTACAAGCAACGTGCCGCCATTGAATTTCTCACTTCAGAGAAAGAAACTGTGTAGAATATTAACAAACGCTTGTGTAAAGTCCATGGAGCAACTGCTGCGACAGAAGTACAGTTAGTCGCTGGGCACGGAGAGTCAGGTCATTTAAAGGCGGTTCGGCGGAGCTCCACCATTTGCAGCGGTCAGGGAGACCACCCAGGCTGTCACATCTGGCATATTGCGGCGAACTGATGTCATTCGCGTTGTTGTTGTTGTGATCTTCAGTCCTGAGACTGGTTTGATGCAGCTCTCCATGCTACTCTATCCTGTGCAAGCTTCTTCATCCTCCAATACCTACTGCAACCTACACCCTTCTAAATCTGCGTAGTGTATTCATCTCTTGGTCTCCCTCTACGATTTTTACCCTCCACGCTGCCCTTCAATAATAAACTGGTGATCCCTTGATGCCTCAGAACATGTCCTACCAACCGGTCCCTTCTTCTTGTCAAGTTGTGCCACAAACTCCTCCCCAATTCTATTCCGTACCTCCTCATTAGTTATGTGATCTACCCATCTAATCTTCAACATTCTACTGTAGCACCACATTTCGAAAGCTTCTATTCTCTTCTTGTACAAACTATTTATCGCCCATGTTTCACTTCCATACATGGCTACAGTCCATACAAATACTTTCAGAAATGACTTCCTGACACTTAAACCTATACTCGATGTGAACAAATTTCTCTTCTTCAGAAATGCTTTCCTTGCCATTGCAAATCTACATTTAATATCCTCTCTGCTTCGACCATCATCAGTTATTTTGCTCCCCAAATAGCAAAACTCCTTTACTACTTTAAGCGTCTCATTTCCTAATCTAATACCCTCAGCATCACCCGACTTAATTCGACTACATTCCTTTATCCTTGTTTTGCTTTTGTTGATGTTCATCTTATATCCTCCTTTCAAGACACTATCCATTCCATTCAACTACTCTTCTAAGTCCTTTGCTGTCTCTGACAGAATTACAATGTCATCGGCGAACCTTAAAGTTTTTATTTCTTCTCCATGGATTTTAATACCTACTCCGAATTTTTCTTTTGTTTCCTTTACTGCTTGCTCAATATACAGATTGAATAACATCGGGGAGAGGCTACAAACCTGTGTCACTCCCTTCCCAACCACTGCCTCCCTTTCATGTGCCTCTACTCTTATAACAGCCACCTGGTTTCCGTACACATTGTAAATAGCCTTATGCTCCCTGTATTTTACCCCTGCCACCTTCAGAATTTGGAAGAGAGTATTCCTGTCAACATTGTCAAAAGCTTTCTCTAAGTCTACAAATGCTAGAAACGTAGGTTTGCCTTTCCTTAATCTTTCTTCTAAGATAAGTCGTAAGGTCAGTATTGCCTCACGTGTTCCAGTATTTCGACGGAATCCAAACTGATCTTCCCCGAGGTCGGCTTCTACTAGTTTTTCCATTCGTCTGTAGAGAATTCGTGTTAGTATTTTGCAGCTATGGCTTATTAAACTGATTGTTCGGTAATTTTCACATCTGTCAACACCTGCTTTCTTTGGGATTGGAATTATTATACTCTTCTTGAAGTCAGAGGGTATTTCGCCTGTTTCATACATCTTGCTCACCAGATGGTAGAGTTTTGTCATGACTGGCTCTCCCAAGTCTGTCTGTATTTGTAATGGGATGTCGTCTACTCCCGGGGCCTTGTTTCGACTTAGGTATTTCAGTGCTCCTTCAAACTCTTCACGCAGTATCATATCTTCCATTTCATCTTTATCTACATCCTCTACCATTTCCATAATATTGTCCTCAAGTACATCGTCAAGTACATTGCCCTTGTATAGACCCTCTATATACTCCTTCCACCTTTTTGCTTTCCCTTCTTTGCTTAAACTGGGTTTCTATCGGGGCTCTTGATATTCATACAAGTAGTTCTCTATTCTCCAAAGGTCTCTTTAATTTTCCTGTAGGCAGTATCTATCTTACCTCTAGTGAGATAAGCTTCTACATCATTACATTTGTCCTCTAGCCATCCCTGCTTAGCCATTTTATACTTCCTGTCAATCTCATTTTTGGGACGTTTGTATTCGTTTTTGCCTGCTTCATTTACTGCATTTTTATATTTCCTCCTTTCATCAATTAAATTCAATATTTCTTCTGTTACCCAAGGAATTCTACTAGCCCTTATCTTTTAACCTACTTGATCCTCTGTTTCCATCCCTACTTCATCTCTCAAAGCTGCCCATTCTTCTTCTATTGCATTTCCTCCATTCTTGTCAATTGTTGCGTCATGCTCTCCCTGAAACTCTGTAGAACCTCTCGTTTAGTTAGTTTATCCAAGTCCCATTTCCTTAAATTCCCACCTTTTTGCAGTTTCTTCAGTTTTAATCTACAGTTCATAAGCAATATATTGTGGTCAGAGTCCACATCTGCCCATGGAAATGTCTTACAATTTAAAACCTGGTTCCTAAATCTCTGTCTTACCGTTATATAATATATCTGATACCTTCTAGTATCTCCAGGCTTTTTCCATGTATACAGCCTTCTTTCATGATTCTTGATCCAAGTGTTAGCTATGATTAAGTTATGTTCTGTGCAAAATTCTACCAGGCGGCTTTCTCTTTCATTTCTTACCCCCAGTCTATATTCACCCACTACGTTTCCTTCTTTCCCTTTTCCTACTATCGAATTCCAGTCACCCATGACTATTAAATTTTCGTCTCCCTTCACTATCTGAATAATACCTTTTATCTCATCATACATTTCATCAATTTCTTCGTCATCTGCAGAGCTAGTTGGCATATAAACTTGTACTACTGTAGTGAGCGTGGGCTTCGTGTCTATATTGTCTTGATAATGCGTTCACTATGCTGTTTGTAGTAGCTCACTCGCACTCCAATTTTTTATTCATTATTAAACCTACTCCTGCATTACCCAAATTTGATTTTGTATTTATAACCCTGTATTCACCTGACCAAAAGTCTTGTTCATCCTGCCACCGAACTTCACTAATTCCCATTATATGTAACTTTAACCTATCCATTTCCCTTTTTAAATTTTCTATCTTACCTGCCCGATTAAGGGATCTGAAATTATACGCTCCGATCCGTAGAACGCCAATTTTCTTTCTTCTGGTAACGACGTCCTTTTGTGTAGTCCCCACTCAGAGATCCGAATGGGGGACCTCCGGAATATTTTACCCAAGAGGACGCCATCATCATTTAACCATACAGTAAAGCTGTATGTCCTCGGGAAAAATTACGGCTGTAGTTTCCCCTCTTTCAGCCGTTCGCAGTACCAGCACAGCAAGGCCGTTTTGGTTAGTGTTACAAGGCCAGATCAGTCAATCATCCAGACTGTTGCCCTTGCAACTACTGAAAAGGCTGCTGCCCCTCTTCAGGAACCACAAGTTTGTCTGGCCTGTCAACAGATACCCCTCCGTTGTGGTTGCACCTACGGTACGGCTATCTGTATCTCTGAGGCACGCAAGCCTCGCCACCAACGGCAAGGTCCATGGTTCATGTTTTAACACACATCAAAAAACGTTTTCCATCACCTCAGTTACGGAACCAGTAAAGAGAATTGGAATAGAGATCAACATGAAATCATTTCCGCCCTTTTTATTGCTCATGAAAACCACACTTTGTACGTTGTACCACGATACAGCAAGACCTTCAGAGGTGGTGGTACAGATTGTTGTACACACCAGTACCTCTAACACCGAGTAGCACATCCTCTTGCATTGATAAATACCTGTATTCGTCGTGGCATACTATCCACAAGCTCATCTAGGCAATGTTCATCCAGATGGTCCCACTCCTCAACGGCGATTCAGTGTAGATCCCTCAAAGTGGCTGGTGGGTCACGTCGTCCATAAACAGCCCTTTTCATTCTATACCAGGCATGTTTGATAGGGTTCATGTCTGGAGAACATGCTGCCCACTCTAATCGAGCGATGTCGTTATCCTGAAGGAAGTCATTCACAAGATGTGCATGCACGATGGGGGCGCGAATTATCGTCCATGAAGACGAATGCCTCGCCAGTATGCTGCCGGTATGGTTGCCCTATCGGTAGGAGGATGGCACTCACGTATCGTACAGCCATTATGGCGCCTTCCATGACCACCATCGGTTTACGCCAGAATCTCATAATGACACCCCAAAACAGCAGGGAATCTCCACCTTGCTGCACTCGCTGTACAGAGGGTCTAAGGCGTTCAGCCTGACCGGGTTGTCTCCAAACACGTCTCCTACGATTGTCTGGTTGAAGGCATATGCGACACTCATCAGTGAAGAGAATGTGATGTCGATCCTGAGCAGTCCTTTCTGCATGTTGGTGGGTCCATCTGTATCACGCTGCATGGTGTGGTGGTTGTGAAGATGGACATCGCATGGACGTCGAGAGTGAAGTTGCGCATCATGTAGCCTATTGCACACAATTTGAGTCATAACACGACGTCCTGTGGCTGCACGAAAAGCATTATTCAACATGGTTCCGTTGCTGTCAGGGTTCTTCTGAGCCATAATCCGTAGGTAGCGGTCATCCACGGCAGCAGTAGCCCTTGGGCGATGTGAGTGAAGCATGTCATTGACAGTTCCTGTCTCTCCGTATCTCCTCCATGTCCAAACAACATGGCTTTGGTTCATTCCGAGATGCATGGACACTTCCCTTGTTGAGAGCCCTTCCTGTCACAAAGTAACAATGCGGACGCGATTGAACCGCGGTATTGACCGTCTAGGCATTGTTGAACTGCAGACAACAGGAGCTGTGTACCTCCTCCCTGGTGAAATGACTGGATTTGATCGACTGCCAGATCCCCTGCCTCTAATAGGTGCTGTTCATGTATGGTTGTTTACATTTTGGGTGGATTTAGTAACGTCTCTGAACAGTCAAAGGGCCTGTGCCTGTGATACAATATCCACAGTCAACGTCTATCTTCATGAGTTCTGAGAACCAGGTTGATGCCTTCTCCAGACTTGGCTACATCCTAAAATGCCTATGCGATGACGCAGCCTTCCCCAGACTCAACAGCACTGTGTGGCAACTGCTCAGTGCTGCAACCGTCTCCAGACTCAACTGCATCCTGCAACACCTATATGGTGGTGTGACCTCTTCCATACTCGACAGCATTATGTAGCACTTTCTTGGTGGCACAGCCTTCTCTGAACTTTACCGCATTGTGTGACACCTCCTCACTGACGCAGACTCCTCCAGACTTGAAAGCATCGTGTGACACCTGCCCAGTTGTGCAGCGTTCGACAAGCTCGACTGCATCCTGTGATGCCTACCTGATGGTGCAGCTAACCCCAGACTTGAGAGCATCAAGCGATGCCTGCTCTTTGGCGCAGTCTTCTTCGGGCTTGACTGGGTCCCTTGACACCTATCTGATAGCACACTCTCCCTCAGACTCGACATCATCGTGTGACACTTGCTCACTGACGCATACTCCTCTAGACTTGAAAGCATCATGCGACACCCACTTTATGACACAAGCTCTCCCAGACCTGACAGCATTGTGCGACACCTGCTTGGTGGCACAGCCTCCTACAAGTTCGTCCACATTGTTCAATGCTTGCTCGGTGGTGCAGCCTTCTCCAGGCTCGACTGCATCCTGCATACCTACCTGGTGTCACAACCTCCTCCATACTCGAAAGCATCATCTGACACCTGCTCATTGGGGCAGCCTCCTACAGATTCTGCTGCAGTATGTGATGCCTGCTTGGAGATCAGCCCTCTCCATACTCGACTGCATTTTGTGACTCCTACTTGGTGGCGCAACGTCCTCCTGTCTCGGAAGCAATCAGTTACATCTATATGGAGGTGCAACCTCCTCCCATCTCAACAGCTTCCAGGAGCAACTGTCCTGCAGCGCAGCCTCCAGAAAATCGACAATTCTACATTGCCTCCAAGAACCTCTGTTGCACATACCAAATCAAAGCATGTTATTTATGGTGGTATATCATCTTCACCAGTCCCTTGCTCCTCCAGAAGGTCAAGTAACACAATCTGAAACCAATAAAGCAGAATTTTCTGTTCCTGCTATGGCAATAAATAAATAAATTATTATGGAACATTAATATCAATTTTTTAAATAATGTAGTCTGAACATACCACACTCCTAGAAATGGAAAAAAGAACACATTGACACCGGTGTGTCAGACCCACCATACTTGCTCCGGACACTGCGAGAGGGCTGTACAAGCAATGATCACACGCAAGGCACAGCGGACACACCAGGAACCGCGGTGTTGGCCGTCGAATGGCGCTAGCTGCGTAGCATTTGTGCACCGCCGCCGTCAGTGCCAGCCAGTTTGCAGTGGCATACGGAGCTCCATCGCAGTCTTTAACACTTGTAGCATGCCGCGACAGCGTGGACGTGAACCGTATGTGCAGTTGACGGACTTTGAGCGAGGGCGTATAGTGGGCATGCGGGAGGCCGGGTGGACGTACCGCCGAATTGCTCAACACGTGGGGCGTGAGGTCTCCACAGTACATCGATGTTGTCGCCAGTGGTCGGCGGAAGGTGCACGTGCCCGTCGACCTGGGACCGGACCGCAGCGACGCACGGATGCACGCCAAGACCGTATGATCCTACACAGTGCCGTATGGGACCGTACCGCCACTTCCCAGCAAATTAGGGACACTGTTGCTCCTGGGGTATCGGCGAGGACCATTCGCAACCGTCTCCATGAAGCTGGGCTACGGTCCCGCACACCGTTAGGCCGTCTTCCGCTCACGCCCCAACATCGTGCAGCCCGCCTCCAGTGGTGTCGCGACAGGCGTGAATGGAGGGACGAATGGAGACGTGTCGTCTTCAGCGATGAGAGTCGCTTCTGCCTTGGTGCCAATGATGGTCGTATGCGTGTTTCGCGCCGTGCAGGTGAGCGCCACAATCAGGACTGCATACGACCAAGGCACTCAGGGCCAACACCCGGCATCATGGTGTGGGGAGCTATCTCCTACACTGGCCGTACACCTCTGGTGATCGTCGAGGGGACACTGAATAGTGCACGGTACATCCAAACCGTCATCGAACCCATCGTTCTACCATTCCTAGACCGGCAAGGGAACTTGCTGTTCCAACAGGACAATGCACGTCCGCATGTATCCCGTGCCACCCAACGTGCTCTAGAAGGTGTAAGTCAACTACCCTGGCCAGCAAGATCTCCGGATGTGTCCCCCATTGAGCTTGTTTGGGACTGGATGAAGCGTCGTCTCACGCGGTGTGCACGTCCAGCACGAACGCTGGTCCAACTGAGGCGCCAGGTGGAAATGGCATGGCAAGCCGTTCCACAGGACTACATCCAGCATCTCTACGATCGTCTCCATGGGAGAATAGCAGCCTGCATTGCTGCGAAAGGTGGATATACACTGTACTAGTGCCGACATTGTGCATGCTCTGTTGCCTGTGTCTATGTGCCTGTGGTTCTGTCAGTGTGATCATGTGATGTATCTGACCCCAGGAATGTGTCAATAAAGTTTCCCCTTCCTGGGACAATGAATTCACGGTGTTCTTATTTCAATTTCCAGGAGTGTATATTAGAAGTAAGAAATGCTGGCTGGATATTACAAATAATAAATGCTGGAAGATTACTTATCTTAATTCACGCACTTAAGTTCGGCACTTCCACAGCCTCTCGCTACGATTACCACTGTAACAGTCTACATTGATTGATATATTAACTCTCTTTTGAACAGAACGATTTTTACCTCTTCTTTCTTGAAGAAAAAATTGCGGTGTCCAGTTCTGTGATAAAGAATGCACTTCATACAATCATTAATAATGTTGCAGTATGCAGGGAAGTTTGCACCCTGCGTGTATGCATCATTTACAGGATGAAGCAATTTAGAAATAAAAGAAAGTGTCACCCTTTCCAGAAGATATTCTGTGAAAACTTTTAGACGCATATATATATATATTGTTGTCTGATATGCATGTAATACTTCCACCCAGAACCACGGATGGGAAGAGGCCGATAGTTAAATAGTGAAAACATTTGATATTGGCTTAAGGATACATTGGAATACAGATATACGTTCAGCCTTCTTGTCATATATATATCTTTTTGGCGCGGGCATGTTTATATTGCATCTTTGCCCTGCACAGTGTTCAGATATACTCTATTGCTAAGCCAAAATAAGATATCTCAATATCTACATACCTTAATAGCAAAATCACCAAATAGCACCGTCATAGCTGTAACAATGTTTCATAAATTAAGGTTTGAAGGCTCATTGGTGTGTTCCTTTCTCTAGTACCCATATCCGTATTTTCATAGATCTAATACCAAGTGATGAGTTGAACCTACAGACTTCAATTTTTTCATGCATTAAATACGTAGGCCACTTAGGTTATATAATGCATAAAATGTAGGTTACATGATTCAGTTTTTTTATGCAGAATGTTGAAAAGAAACTTTTTATATACTGTGTTTTATTGTTTTAAAGAGAAACACTATAGACCTCAGTTTGTGCACTGCAATTCCTAATCCTACTATTAGGTATAAACAACAATGAAAATAATTTTGCGTTGCAATTAATAGTTCATACATGCACTTAAAGATGACTCCATCGGAAAGAAGTATAAAATTTCACGAACTTCAAAGTCCTGGGTGTGGGCAGGCGGTGATAGGTATATAGACGAATGAATTTCACCTTGATTTTGTTGTTGAAATGTTTATATACTCTTAGAAATTTTATGTATGAATAGTATCCTTACTCGCTTTATTCATAGGTAAAAAATAACGTGAAAATGCTACTTACACATACCACCCACATTCAACACTGCAGGGAATTGTCAAATTAAAGCCTTATGTTTTCCTTGAAAAATTGTTTCTAAAATCTGTGTGGTTGACCTGTAGGTTAGAACTGTAAATGGGTGAGAGCTGAAAGCAGTTATCAACATTTGTTTTCTTGACGTATGTTTTGAATTTCACTGCTAAATGTCTTTTTAATGCAAAGAATCAAAGGGACAGTTTGGATGCACAAATGTGTTGGTATATCATTATTCTGTTACAGTAAATAAAGCAGACGTCAGTGAAATAAAACAGAAGATGCAAGCAATAATGACAGACATTAATATTTTTTTGTATAGGCGTAGATACAGAAGCAAAGATTCTGGAGAGAACACTTCCATAACCAAATTCGAATATGAAGAAGAAAACTGTATTTCCCATACTCTTCCATCTTGCTTGTAACATTCTTTTCCTTATCATCTTGATCTAAAAACGAAATACGTTCACTTAAAAGAGAGAGATAAGATCATTTTAATAGCACTTATTGTCAAGTTTATACAACTGTGCACTGTGACTCTGTAACGGTGGGACATCAGCTTTGCACATAGCAGTGGAGAAGAGGACCTAAACAGCGTCTTTCCAACTGGGCCATGAAAGGAAATGTGATTCAGGGAGACACATGCAGTTAATCTCAATATCTTTAAATTCACATGATAACGAATATGCTGCACACTAGTTTTCATCATATTTGGAAACCACGTACTGCCCCACTTGCAACATTACCGATCTACTATAGCAGCAGTGGTCCTATTTGCAACTGTCGTAAATATCTTCATTGGAATACTGTCAATTCCAGCGACTAGAAATGGACGAGTCATGTTCCTGGAACTATCTCCACTGTACTGCATCGCGTTCAAACCCTTACAAAAGTGACCTACCATCACTAAGAGTTTGAAACTGAACAACGTCTAGCCACAAGAGCCAGCTAGGAAGCTACATCAACAAACAGTTACAATTTGATTGCTGAAGACCTGTACACCTGGGCACTCCACAAAATACAGGGTGTTAATTCGAGTATATTCTTTGTTTCTTCACAGTAGAACAAATCATATGAAGGTTCTTTGGAACGCAGGTGCACTACAGCGAGAACAGTTCCTGGAACACGATTGCTCCATGCATTTCTAGTCGCTGCTACTGTAATAGGATGACCGGAGCGGGTGACGTGGTCGGGGTTGTAGGGCGTGGCTGGGTAGAAGCAGGTGGCTGTTTTTAGCGATCTTCCTCTTTATTGTTGGTTCTTCCAATACATTTTCCTGTAGCTCAGCCCCACCGCTCGTGTCATGGTGGAGACATGCTGATGCACGCAGCCCAGGGAACGGGACGCCGTGCTCGGTCAGCGGCTGTGCAGGTGGTAGGAGGTTAGCAGCACGAGGCCTGGCCTGGGTCACCTCTTGCAGACGCTGCGGTTGTGACGATGCTGGGAGTCGCCAGTGCAGCAGCGGGCAACACCCTCCGCCGGTCGGCCCTTGGGGCCAGCATCTCTGATGACGACGATGTAACAGCGACCGAACGTCCAATCGATCGAACCGATGCCGACGCCCACCTCTGATGCCCTTAAATAGTGCAGACCGCTGCTGAATCCGCCGGTTACGCGGCGCCGTGTTTATTAGAATGCTCTCGATGATTTGGCTAATGCAACCGCGCCACACGCGGCCCACACCTGCGTAATTCTGCTAATGCTTCGTTCTGGCTGTTGATGGCTGCCGCGCACGTACACACATACCGACGCTCATTGCAAAACTGTGTCACCTGCATAACGCGCCGGCCAGCCTTCGTCCGCCGTCTGCCGTAAGGCAGGCGCATCGCGCACTGAAACACGCTAAATCACAATTTTGCACCATATTTCCTAAAAATAACCCCTTGTCCTCTACACTGCGAACACCATTCCAGAGACTTTCAGCAGGTGGAAACAGGACCACTGTTGCTGTGGCTGATCGAGAAAATGCTTTGTTCGAAAATCTGCAAGTGGGACAGTAAGTGGTTCTCAAATACGACGAAAACTAGTTCTTAGGACATATTTCTAGATATCACTTGAATTAAAGATGTTGAGATTAACTGCATGTCTCCTGCTGAATCACAATTCCTTTCATGGCCCTCTAGGAAAGATGCTCATTGGGTCCACTTCTCCATTGTTATATGCAATGCCTCTGTCCCATCATTACAAAGTCACAGTGCAAGATTGTATAAATTAGACAACAAATGCTATGAAAAGATCTTATCTCTCATCTTCAGGTGAATTTATTTCGTCTTTGGATCAAGATTGGTCGTCAATCTGGGGCCGCAGAATGCATGCGGCTCGAATTGTGTGTTAATGTGGCTTACAGTTTTCAGCCGTATGCTATAAAATTATGTGTATAGCAAATAACAGCTGAATCTGAAGACATCAACTAACGTTAAGAGGTTCTTAATGGTACAAATGGATCTGAGCACTATGGGACTTAACATTTAAGGTCATCAGTCCCCTAGAACTTAGAACTACTTAATCCTAACTAACCTAAGGACATTACACAACACCCAGTCATCACGAGGCAGAGAAAATCCCTGACCCCGCCGGAATCGAACCCGGGAACCCGGGCGTGGGAAGCGAGAACGCTACCGCACGACCACGAGCTGCGGAATAGAGGTTCTTAATAGTGTAGTTTTTCTCGTCAGTAATAAACAAAAATATTTACATAAACAGTAATATTTGAACATGGGCTTCATTTTAAATGACACTGGTGAAGTAGAAGTTGACCTTGGGCTAAGTAAAGTTGGGTGCTTACCTCAGTGATAGAGGGGAGGTAGCACGGCTGTAGGTCCGTTAGTGGAAGTGAGAGGGGGAGTATTTCATTGTTTGCCCTCCAGTACTGACAAGCGTGTGTGCGACTCATGCTGATCGGGTGCTATGGTATAAATTCCATACGGAAGAAATATATATTTGTAACTGCTCATTACAGAAATGGTCATCGTCAAATGTGGTACATATCTGTAGCAAGGTATATAGAATTAAGTTAGGCTGTTGTAATACAACAGTAGTAGACCACACAGTGGTCGAGGTGCAGCTGTTGGAACGAAGCATTTTCTCGATACGCCTTAGCAAAAGTGGTTCAATTTACTTCTGTTGAAAGTCTCTTTATTGGAATGGTGTTTGTAACAGTGACTAGAATTCCACGTTGCAACCGTATTCCTGGAGCTCTCCTCACTGTCCTGTACCTGCGTTCCAAGAAACCTTCATAGGATTTGTTCTATTGCGAAGAAACAAGGAATATAACACCCTGTATTTTGTGGAGCTGTGCACCGGTCTTCAGGACTCAAGTGTAGCTGTACGTGACACACTGAAGCGACAAAGAAACTGGTATAGGCATGCGTATTCAAATAGAAAGATATGTAAACAGGCGGAATATGGCGCTGAGATCGGCAACGCCTATATAAGGCTACAAGTGTCTAGCGCAGTTGTTAGTTCGATTACTGCACGTGCAATGGCAGGTTATCAAGATTTAAGCGAGGTTGAACGTGGTGTTATAGCCTGTGAACGAGCGATGGGATACAGCGTCTCCGAGATAGCGATGAAGTGGGTCGTTTTCCGTACGCCCATTTCACGAGTATACCGTGAATATGATGAATCCAGTAAAACATCAAATCTCCGACATTGCTGCGGCCCGAAAAGGATCCAGCAAGAACAGGACCAACAAAGACTGAAGAGAATCGTTCGACGTGATAGAAGTGCAACCCTCCGTCAGCGTGCGAACTATTCAACGAAACATAATCGATAGGGGCTTTCGGAGCCGAAGGCCCTCTCGTGCGCCCCTGATGACAGCACGACACGAAGCTTTACGCCTCGCCTGCGACCGTCAACACAGACACTGCACTGTTGATGATTAGAAACGTCTTTCCTGGTCGGACGAGTCTCGTTTCAAATTGATCGAGCGGATGGACTTGTATGGGTATGGATACAACCTCATGAAACCATGGACCGTGCATATCAGCAGGGGACTGCTCAAGCAGATGGAAGCTCTGTAATGATGAGGGGCGTCTGCAGTTGGAGTGATATGGGACCCTAGATACGTCTAGATACGACTCTGACAGATGACACATTTGTAAGCATCCTGTATGATCACCTGCATCCATTCAAGTCCATTGTGCATTTCGACAGACTTGAGCAATTCCAGCAGGACAATGCGACACCCCACACGTCCAGAATTGCAACAGAGTGGCTCCAGGAACGCTCTTCTGAGTTTAAACACTTCCGCTGGCTACCAGACTCCCCAGACTTGAATATTATTGGGCTTATCCGGAATGCGTTGCAACGTGTTGTTCAGACGAGATCTCCACCCCCTCGTATTCTTACGGATTTGTGGACAGCTCTGCAGGATTCATCGTATCAGATCCCTCCAGCACTGCTTCAGACATTAGTCGAGTACTTGCCATGTCGTGTTGCGGCACATCTGAGTGCTCGATGGAGCCCTATGCGATATTAGGCAAGTGTACCAGTTTCTTTGGCTCTTCAGTGTTGCCACGCGACGGTTATCGGGCGACTGTCGGACGTGTATTTCCATTGCCTGATGTGAGACGCCAGTGGGGATCGTATCTATCTACTATATCACAGTCACGTTGCACACTTGTATAAACCTGACAATAAGTGCTACGAAAAGATCTAATCTCTCACCGTTTAGCGAACTTATGTCGTTTTTGGATCATGACGTCAAGGTAAACAATGTTACATACCCGGTGGAACAGTCTGAAAAGTACAATTGTCTTCTGTATGTTTGAATTTGTATATGAAACTGTTCTTGTAGGATATTTGTGTTTATATCTACCGGCATACATAGAAAAATATCGGTATCTCTCATTACTTCCTGCATCTTTTATTTTTTTCACGGACATCTTATTAATTTACAGTATCAAAATAATTATATATCAGCATATTTGCGCAGCCAAACCGTCTCTTTTGATTCTTTGCACTGAAAAGATATTTAACAGTGAAATATAAAATATACATTTTAAAAAATATGATTGATAATTGTTTTCAGCTCTCACCTGTTTACAGTTTTGATCTACAAGTGAATCATATGCATTTTAGGAACAATTTTTCAAGTTTACACTTGGTTTTAAATTGACATATCAATATATAGTGTTGAATATGGATGGTGTAAGTGGCATTTTCATGTTGCTCTTTGCCAACGAATAAAGCGAGTTATCTTTCTGCACCCAAGTTTGCTACCAGGTATGTAAACATTTCAGCAAGAAATCAAGATGAGATTCAATTGTTTATGTAGCCCCCTCCCTCCCCCCACTTTGAAGTTCGCTTTAACTAGATGTTTTTTTCCGATGGAGTTATGTTTAAGTGAAAGTAAGAACCTTAACTGCATTGCAAAACGATTTTCATTCTTTTTTATACTTAATACTAGGTCTACAGAGTTGCGAATTTAACGCATAACACATAAAACATATTTTCTCGAACATCTTTCATTATAAATCTGAATGATGTATCCTACTTTTTATACATTAAATCAACTTTGTGGTCTAAGTATCCAATGATTCAAATTTTATTTCTGTAGGTTAATTCATTGCTAAGTAGCAGATCTCTGAGAAAGGGGGAAATTTGTGCCTGACTAATAACCGGGTACACACTGCAAAATGTGAAATTTGGCAGATTTACTATTAAGATATTTAGTTCTCCATGCACCTAATATGACGACATTGAAAAATGACCACCTTATCAGTGAGATTTCACGGAACGACCCTATGGTACACTCTACAACAAAAAACGACGCTTCATGAAGGAGTTATGCAAATTGGTCACAAACTGATATTCCTACAGGGAGCGATGGGCAACGCAAAATTGTAAACTTTGGCGGGAGAAGAATGAAAACGTGACGCTGTAGCGCAATTTCGCTGTGCATCCGGCAAGGATAGTAAACAGAGAACATGCCCGTACCAGGGTTAAAGTCCTTGCGAATTTCATTCCATGTACTCAGTTGGGCGGTAACTATCTCTGGGAGACAGGAGCGAGAACGCTATACGCAGATTTCAGCATTTGATAGGAAACAGGTAGTTGGGCTCAAGGAAGCCCTTTGGTGTAATCGGTGAATCGTCCAGCATTTGAATAGGAGCGACGCCACTATTTGACGGTGTTGGCAGGAATTGTTCAACCACGGGCGAACACAGTGTCAAGAAGCAAGCGGCCAACCTACAGTGGAGTGTCGTCACAACGTGAGGACTGAGCAGTCGTTAGAGAGGCACTCAGGTCCCCGGATTCGTCATCATTATCACTTCGATGTGCAACTCGTGCTTCATTGAGCACAAGGACCATTAATAAACAGCTCACAGAAGGGCGCTTGTGACGACTCCCATTGACCTCTGAACACCAACAAGCCCATCTGCATTTGTGTTGGGCACATTCGGCCTGGAATCTCATTGATTGGGATATAGTTGTCTTCAGTGATGAGTCCCGCTTCGAAATGAGCGCGAACGACCAGCGAAGACGTATCCAGAGACGACCTGAACGGTGGAACGCCAACTTGATTATCGCCTACCATACAACCCTGCGACCAGGAGTGATGGTCTGGATGCGATTTTTTATTCATAGAAGGACCCCTTTAGTTGTCATCTGTGGCATCCTTACAGCACAATATTCTATGCCCCATTTTGTTGCTATAACATCCACATATATAACGAGTGGAATATAAACATATGGATAATATTCATAAAATTATGTAATTATTTATTAAAAAGATGATAATTATGTAAAACAGACAATATTTGTCTCACATTCTTTGTTAATTTATGTCAGTCTTTTCTTTTGTACCCTTTTTATATATATATATATATATATATATATATATATATATATATATATAATATTTGTCTCACATTCTTTGTTAATTTATGTCAGTCTTTTCTTTTGTTTTGTACCCTTTTGTCGTCTTCTTCTGATGTACATCGCCGACGCAAGACGATTTGAGGTATGTTAAATGAAAAACATTTAATGTAAAATTATTGTACTTTAATGTTCATTTGATGGTAAAAAACAAATAGAGCCAAATGCGTTAAAACAATTTATGATTAATTATTAAAAATTCACTTCCTCTTTCAATTATAATTTTGTATTAATTGTTGTATCATAGCTGCAAGAAGCGCAGCCATTGTTAGTTCCAATTATATAGCAACTGCGTCTGTACTTCTAGTTGAAAATAGCACGGGTTTGTGTTAAACTAATTTTCAAAACAATTTAATATTTTTTTATTGGTGGCATCAATTTAAATGATTTGTTGGTAAAAGGAAAATCTTAATTAAAAAGGAAATCCTCTATCTGTTTTTGGCCGCCATCTTAACTTTTATCACAGCTTCAAATTTAAATTACTTGAAACTGCAAACTTTCAGTATTCCGATGTGTAAGAAATAAATGTACACCAGTGGTACTGAACTCTATTTATAAAAGAAAAAAAAAAATTAATCGAATCATACTGCATTTTCTAAGAACAGTGCTGATGGTATTTATTGTTTAACAAGTTTCATTGCTGATGTATGAGATCAAAATTAAACTACGGACGAATAACGGAGAAAAATATTTTTTTGGTAGCATACGTCAATGTTGTGTGCGTGTGGTATTCTGTGTTTCCTTTTCATGATCAATTTGCTAAGAATAATTAAATCCATCGAAGACAAAAAAAAATTATAAAAGCTCTGATGTACGATCTGTAATTTTAATGATATGAACACAGCTTACAGTCAGCATTATTACACTACGTCAGGTGGAATTCTTGTGCAGTTTGAACAAAATAATTATTCGGGAGAAGTTGTAATTTGAATAATGCATTATATATGCGTATAATATCGTCAGTATCATTTACAAAATCAAATGTGTGATGTCCATCGGTTAGTTAGGTTTAAGTAGTTCTAAGTTCTAGGGGACTGATGACCACAGATGTTAAGTCCCATAGTGCTCAGAGCCATTTGAACCATTTTTTGAATAACTGCTTGCATAAGGGCCAGAGGTGGACCAACGCGGTATTTATTTGATCAGTTTGTTAAGTCATTTCTCTCGAATAAATCATCCAGTTTTATTGAAATTCTAATGCTTTCATTGCTTGTACAAGGTGTAAAACTTTGCTTCCACCGTTTTCCCCCAACATTTGAGGCTTTAATGAAACAAATTGGTTACACGTGTATTATTCAGAGTATTTTACATCGCTGGGCACTACTTTCTTCCATCTTTCGGGCAGTGTACGAATCCCGCGTCGAAAAAATTGTTCATCTTTTGAAGCGATCCACGAATCGATCCAATTTGTGACTTCTCCATGAGATCGGAAATGTTGGTCAGCCATACCATGTGCCACTTATCTAAACAGGTGATATTCAGAGGGAGCAATGTCTGGAGAATACGGTGGGTTGGGTAAGACCTCCCATTTTAACGTTGCCAACTTCGTTTTGACCTATTTTGCAACGTGGGGTAGAGCGTTGTCGTACTGCCAATCACTTTATCGTGCCTCTCGCTGTATTGCGGCCGTTTGTGTTTTAATGCTCTGCTCAAAAGCATTAATTGCGTTCGATAACGAGCACCTGTGATTGTTTCACTTGGTTTAAAACCTCACAGTACACGACCCCGAGCTGGTCCCACCAAATGCAGAGCATAATCTTGGAGCCGTGAATATTCGGTTTGGCCGTCGACGTGGAAGCATGGCTGGGATATCCCCATGATCTTTTGCGTTTACGGTTATCGTAACGAACCCATTTTACGTTCCCAGTCAAAATGCGATGCAGAAATCCCTTCCGTTTTTGACTCTGAAACAATTGTCCACAAATACACAAACGCCGTTCAACGTCTCTTGGTTTCAGCTCACAGCCCAAGTTTCTTCTTTCTGAATCGTGCACATAGCCTTGAGACGTTTAGAAATGGCTTGTTGTGTCTCTCCCACTAATCATGCCAATTGTTCTTGAGTTTGACGCGAGTCTTCACTCATCAATGTCTCCCATTCTGCACCTTCGAAAACATTCTGTCTTCCACCACTACACCGGTCTATGACGTTAAAATCACCGTTCTTGAAGCTTTGAAACTATTCATGACACATTATAACTTCCTTTCCTTGTGTACTTCAGAGCATTCGATGAGACTGAGCCGCTGTTTTCTTCCTATTGAAATAAAACAGTAACACCTCCCGCAAATGACGAGAATTAGGCTTGTAAACTGACATTTTCAATCAAGAACAACTTTATCATGCAGACATAAATGTTTGAGGTCCAAGCTAACTGCCTGACGTCTGCGATCTGCTTCTTTCTACCGCTACTTACCGTTGTCGCCACCTATCGGCAAGCGGCGAAAGCAAAGTTGTACGCTTTTTGTACACGAACGTCACATCCAAGATGGCGGCTAGTGTTAAAGTAAATCGCGTATCTCCGCCAAAAAAAGTAAAATTCGATGGGAAAAAGAAATCGTGTATGAGTTGTAAGGACGAGATATCAAAGCTAAATGAACGTATAAAAAGTCTAGAATTCATAATCGGTACTCTAAAGCAGGATATAAAAGCACTTCAATCGGGAAAATACGGGAAGCAAGAAGACACTGCCTCCATAGGAAAATGGGAATCAATGACTGAAGGAAACTCTATCCAGGAAGATAAATCTCAAAGAAGCAGTGTAACTTTAATACAAAAAAAAAAAAAACAGTGTGCAAAAATCGAATGTAGTAAATCATGGAATACAGCCATCTGAAGAAAAACTATTGCAAGGAATTGAAAGAAAACAAAAACGTGTGCAAACAAACAACTCTAGCAGGGTAGTGGAAAAGCATGTAAACAGATCAAACTTTCCTCGAAATCGCGAACCTCCAAACATACCGGTACTGAAAAGTAAACTGTCAAATTCTCAAAGAAAGTTATTGTCTGATTCTAATATCATGTGCAAAAACAGATTCAGTGTGCTATCAGAAAAAACGAACAGACAAAGTGAAGCAAATATTCAAACGAAAGTTTCGGAACCGAAAACAACAAACGAAAACAGTCAAGGTAAAAAAACAAAATGCTGGTGTTATTTATTTATAGTCATGGAAAAGGACTGGCAAAGATCATGAACGAAAAATTAATAAATGAATGTGTTATTAGATTTGTGAAGCCAGGTGCTCCACTGCGAGAAGTTACTCAGCATATTGACACACACAGCAACCACGGAAGTTGTAACTCTCGCATTATTTTAGTTGGCGCAAACGATGTCTACAACAACGAGGCAAAATTCGCTTTGCGATCTTTAAGGGAAACATTGGCAAAAGTTATGGACATGAAAGTGTTCGTAATAAGCATCTCTATGAAACATGACCTCATCAAAACATTGTGTGTGAATGCAGAAATCGAAGCAATTAACCGAAAGTACGAGAAAATATGCATGCTCTTCAGCTATGTGACATATATTAATGCAGACAGTCATGAACCATGGACCTTGCCGTTGGTGGGGAGGCTTGCGTGCCTCAGCGATACAGATGGCCGTACCGTAGGTGCAACCACAACGGAGGGGTATCTGTTGAGAGGCCAGACAAATGTGTGGTTCCTGAAGAGGGGCAGCAGCCTTTTCAGTAGTTGCAGGGGCAACAGTCTGGATGATTGACTGATCTGGCCTTGCAACATTAACCAAAACGGCGTTGCTGTGCTGGTACTGCGAACGGCTGAAAGCAAGGGGAAACTACAGCCGTAATTTTTCCCGAGGACATGCAGCTTTACTGTATGATTAAATGATGATGGCATCCTCTTGGGTAAAATATTCCGGAGGTAAAATAGTCCCCCATTCGGATCTCCGGGCGGGGACTACTCAGGAGGATGTCGTTATCAGGAGAAAGAAAACTGGCGTTCTACGGATCGGAGCGTGGAATGTCAGATCCCTTAATCGAGCAGGTAGGTTAGAAAATTTAAAAAGGGAAATGGATAGGTTAAAGTTAGATATAGTGGGAATTAGTGAAGTTCGGTGGCAGGAGGAACAAGACTTCTGGTCAGGTGATTACAGGGTTATAAACACAAAATCAAATAGGGGTAATGCAGGAGTATGTTTAATAATGAATAGGAAAATAGGAATGCGGGTAAGCTACTACAAACAGCATAGTGAACGCATTATTGTGGCCAAGATAGATACGAAGCCCACACCTACTACAGTAGTACAAGTTTATATGCCAACTAGCTCTGCAGATGACGAAGAAATTGAAGAAATGTACGATGAAATAAAAGAAATTATTCAGATAGTGAAGGGAGACGAAAATTTAATAGTAATGGGTGACTGGAATTCGAGTGTAGGAAAAGGGAGAGAAGGAAACATAGTAGGTGAATATGGATTGGGGCTAAGAAATGAAAGAGGAAGCCGCCTAGTAGAATTTTGTACAGAGCACAACTTAGTCATAGGTAACACTTGGTTTAAGAATCATGAAAGAAGGTTGTATACGTGGAAGAACCCTGGAGATACTAAAAGGTATCAGATAGATTATATAATGGTAAGACAGAGATTTAGGAACCAGGTTTTAAGTTGTAAGACATTTCCAGGGGCAGATGTGGACTCTGACAACAATCTATTGGTTATGACCTGTAGATTAAAACTGAAGAAACTGCAAAAATGTGGGAAATTAAGGAGATGGGACCTGGATAAACTGAAAGAACCAGAGGTTGTACAGAGTTTCAGGGAGAGCATAAGGGAACAATTAACAGGAATAGGGGAAAGAAATACAGTAGAAGAAGAATGGGTAGCTTTGAGGGATGAAGTAGTGAAGGCAGCAGAGAATAAAGTAGGTAAAAAGACGAGGGCTGCTAGGCAAACCTACGTTTCTAGCATTTGTAGACTTAGAGAAAGCTTTTGACAATGTTGACTGGAATACTGTTTTTCAAATTCTAAAGGTGGCAGGGGTAAAATACAGGGAGCGAAAGGCTATTTACAATTTGTACAGAAACCAGATGGCAGTCATAAGAGTCGAGGGGCATGAAAGGGAAGCGGTGGTTGGCAAAGGAGTGAGACAGGGTTGTAGCCTCTCCCCGATGTTATTCAATCTGTATATTGAGCAAGCAGTAAAGGAAACAAAAGAAAAATTTGGAGTAGGTATTAAAATTCATGGAGACGAAGTAAAAACTTTGAGGTTCGCCGATGACATTGTAATTCTGTCAGAGACGGCAAAGGACTTGGAAGAGCAGTTGAACGGAATGGACAGTGTCTTGAAAGGAGGATATAAGATGAACATCAACAAAAGCAAAACGAGGATAATGGAATGTAGTCAAATTAAATCGGGTGATGCTGAGGGAATTAGATTAGGAAATGAGACACTTAAAGTAGTAAAGGAGTTTTGCTATTTAGGAAGTAAAATAACTGATGATGGTCGAAGTAGAGAGGATATAAAATGTAGACTGGCAATGGCAAGGAAAGCGTTTCTGAAGAAGAGAAATTTGTTAACATCGAATATAGATTTAAGTGTCAGGAAGTCATTTCTGAAAATATTTGTTTGGAGTGTAGCCATGTATGGAAGTGAAACATGGACGATAACTAGTTTGGACAAGAAGAGAATAGAAGCTTTCGAAATGTGGTGCTACAGAAGAATACTGAAGATAAGGTGGATAGATCACGTAACTAATGAGGAGGTATTGAATAGGATTGGGGAGAAGAGAAGTTTGTGGCACAACTTGACTAGAAGAAGGGATCGGTTGGTAGGACATGTTTTGAGGCATCAAGGGATCACAAATTTAGCATTGGAGGGCAGTGTGGAGGGTAAAAATCGTAGAGGGAGACCGAGAGATGAGTACACTAAGCAGATTCAGAAGGATGTAGGTTGCAGTAGGTACTGGGAGATGAAGAAGCTTGCACAGGATAGAGTAGCATGGAGAGCTGCATCAAACCAGTCTCAGGACTGAAGACCACAACAACAACAGTCAAAAAAGAGAAGATTTCACTACCCATGGATTCCATAGAAACATGAAAGGGAAAGTAGCACTGTGCGATGCAATCATGGAACAATTAAACCGAAATCAGCCAGGCTTAGTGCAGCCTCCAATTGTAGCAGCAGCAGCAATGGAATCACCAATTTCAAATGAAGAGCTTATTACTCCAATGACTTCAGGAAGTGCTGAAGCGGCAAGAAGAGGATCCCCATTTAGCCTAGTTGCAGTTCCTCAAATTACAACTCCAAAAATTACAGCAGGAACGCCATCACACTACAATTCAACTCGCCCAACACGAAACAGGAAAGAACCACAACGTTTTTTTATGGCAAATGATTCCAGAGAAATGTTGATTTCATCTTCTAAAACATCGCTCTGGAAAGAGAACTTCAATTTTAAAAGTGTTAAAAATGATATGTCATGTGCAGCTGTCGAATATAAGGTAGGCCAAAACAACCTAGTAATTAAGTCATCGTTGAAATTTATGCTCCTGCTCCAAAATGTACAATCCTTATCAAATAAAGTTAGTGAGATAGAAATATTGTTATCAGATGAACTAAAAGAAGTGTCAGTTATAAGTGTTAGAAAATATCTTACATCACACAAGCATAAAGGGCTCCACCCCCTCATTTTTTTTTTTTTAAGGAAAACCTCCATGCATGGAGGAACATGCATACATGTTAGAGAGGACGTCAAACAAGATAATTTAAAGTTCACTAACCAGCTAGGGGAAGAGGAAAACTTCGAAATTTCTGTTACACAACTGACAAATTTAAATATAATTGTTATTTGCATATAGCCCAGATGGAAACGTAACTACTTTCATTGAAAATCTTGAGAAGGCACTTGACAGTATAAAAATAGTTAGTAAAACAACCATCATATGTGGTGACTATAATTTAGATTTCAATAAGAGCTCAAAAGATATATTAAACCTTGAGGCCTTATTAAAAACCTACAATATACATACAACTATCAAATCCCCCACCAGAGTCACCAAATCGTCAAGCAGTGCTATAGATCAGATGCTAAAAATACCGATAAATATTTATACAAATCTGGAAATATGAATACAGGTTTCACTGATCATTATGCACAGTTTATTGAATTCCCAGTAGAGACTGCAGGAAATACTGAACAACAAATGACAAGAAAAGGTAGAAATTTTAGCAAGTACAACCTAGAACACTTCAGGCACTTACTAAAAAAAGAAACATGGAATGACATAGACAACTATGAGGACACATGTAAAACGTTTGACATGTTCATGGAAAAATTCTCCCATTATTTCAATATTTCCTTTCCAGTTAAAAACCAAACATTAAAAACTAGAAAAAGAGATGTTACATGGCTGACGAAAGGCATTAAAATATCATGTACTGAAAAGAGGAGACATTGTGAAATCTCAAAAACACAAAATGTTACAGAAGAATTTCTGGTGTATTTCAAGAATTACACTCCTGGAAATTGAAATAAGAACACCGTGAATTCATTGTCCCAGGAAGGGGAAACTTGATTGACACATTCCTGGGGTCAGATAAATCACATGATCACACTGACAGAACCACGGGCACATAGACACAGGCAACAGAGCATGCACAATGTCGGCACTAGTACAGTGTATATCCACCTTTCGCAGCAATGCAGGCTGCTATTCTCCCATGGAGATGATCGTAGAGATGCTGGATGTAGTCCTGTGGAACGGCTTGCCATGCCATTTCCACCTGGCGCCTCAGTTGGACCAGCGTTCGTGCTGGACGTGCACACCGCGTGAGACGACGCTTCATCCAGTCCCAAACATGCTCAATGAGGGACAAATCCGGAGATCTTGCTGGCCAGGGTAGTTGACTTACACCTTCTAGACTTCGTTGGGTGTCACAGGATACATGTGGACGTGCATTGTCCTCTTGGAACAGCAAGTTCCCTTGCCGGTCTAGGAATGGTAGAACGATGGGTTCGATGACGGTTTGGATGTACCGTGCACTATTCAGTGTCCCCTCGACGATCACCAGAGGTGTACGGCCAGTGTAGGAGATCGCTCCCCACACCATGATGCCGGGTGTTGGCCCTGTGTTCCTTGGTCATATGCAGTCATGATTGTGGCCCTCACCTGCACGGCGCCAAACACGCATACGACCATCATTGGCACCAAGGCAGAAGCGACTCTCATCGCTGAAGACGACACATCTCCATTCGTCCCTCCATTCACGCCTGTCGCGACACCACTGGAGGCAGGCTGAACGATGTTGGGGCGTGAGCGGAAGACGGCCTAACGGTGTGCGGGACTGTAGCCCAGCTTCATGGAGACAGTTGCGAATGGTCCTCGCCGATACCCCAGGAGCAACAGTGTCCTTAATTTGTTGGGAAATGGCGGTGCGGTCCCCTACGGCACTGCATAGGATCCTACGGTCTTGGCGTGCATCCGTGCGTCGCTGCGGTCCGGTCCCAGGTCGACGGGCACGTGCACCTTCCGCCAACCACTGGCGACAACATCGATGTACTGTGGAGACCTCACGCCCCACGTGTTGAGCAATTCAGCGGTACGTCCACCCAGCCTCCCGCATGCCCACTATACGCCCTCGCTCAAAGTCCGTCAACTGCACATACGGTTCACGTCCACGCTGTCGCGGCATGCTACCAGTGTTAAAGACTGCGATGGAGCTCCGTATGCCACGGCAAACTGGCTGACACTGACGGCGGCGGTGCACAAATGCTGCGCAGCTAGCGCCATTTGACGGCCAACACCGCGGTTCCTGGTGTGTCCGCTGTGCCGTGCGTGTGATCATTGCTTGTACAGCCCTCTCGCAGTGTCCGGAGCAAGTATGGTGGGTCTGATACAACGGTGTCAATGTGTTCTTTTTTCCATTTCCAGGAGTGTATAAGATCGGGCCCCCCCCCCCCCCCCCCCCCCATGAACCATAGACCTTGTCGTTGGTGGGGAGGCTTGCGTACCTCAGCGATACAGATAGCCATACCGTAGGTACAACCACAACGGAGGGGTATCTGTTGAGAGGCCAGACAAACGTGTGGTTCCTGAAGAGGGGAAGCAGCCTTTTCAGTAGTTGCAAGGGCAACAGTCTGGATGATTGACTGATCTGGCCTTGTAACAATAACCAAAACGGCCTTCCTGTGCTGGTACTGCGAACGGCTGAAAGCAAGGGGAAACTACGGCCGTAATTTTTCCCAAGGGTATGCAGCTTTACTGTATGATTAAATGATGATGGCGTCCTCTTGGGTAAAATATTCCGGAGGTAAAATAGTCCCCCATTAAGAACTCCGGGCGGGGACTACTCAAGAAGATGCCGTTATCAGGAGAAAGAAACCTGGCATTCTACGGATCGGAGCGTGGAATGTCAGATCCCTTAATTGGGCAGGTAGGTTAGAAAATTTAAAAAGGGAAATAGATAGGTTAAAGTTAGATATAGTGGGAATTAGTGAAGTTTGGTGGCAGGAGGAACAAGACTTCTGGTCAGGTGACTTCAGGGTTATAAAAGCAAAATCAAATAGGGGTAATGCAGGAGTAGGTTTAATAATGAATAGGAAAATAGGAATGCAGGTAAGCTACTACAAACAGCATAGTGAACATATTATTGTGGCCAAGGTAGATACGAAGCCAACACCTACTACAGTAGTACAAGTTTATATGCCAATTAGCCCTGCAGATGACGAAGAAATTGAAGAAATGTATGATCAAATAAAAGAAATTATTCAGATAGTGAAGGGAGACGAAAATTTAATAGTCATGGGTGACTGGAATTGGACTGTAGGAAAAGGGAGAGAAGCAAACGTAGTAGGTGAATTTGGATTGGGGCTAAGAAATGAAAGAGGAAGCCGCCTGGTAGAATTTTGCACAGAGCACAACTTAATTATAGCTAACACTTGGTTTCAGAATCATGAAAGGAGATGGTATACATGGAAGAACCCTGGAGATACTAAAAGGTATCAGATAGATTATATAATGGTAAGACAGAGATTTAGGAACCAGGTTTTAAATTGTAAGACATTTCCAGGGGCAGATGTGGACTCTGACCACAATCTATTGGTTATGAACTGTTGATTAAAACTGAAGAAACTGTAAAAAGTTGGGAATTTAAGGAGATGGGACCTGGATAAATTGAAAGAACCAGAGGTTGTACAGAGTTTCAGGGAGAAAATAAAGGAACAATTGACAGAAATGGGGGAAAGAAATACAGTAGAAGAATAATGGGTAACTTTGAGAGATGAAGTAGTGAAGGCAGCAGAGGATCAAGTAGGTAAAAAGACGAGGGCTAGTAGAAATCCTTGGGTAACAGAAGAAATATTGAATTTAATTGACTAAATGAGAAAATATAAAAATGCAGTAAATGAAGCAGGCAAAAAGGAATACAAACGTCTCAAAAATGAGATCGACAGGAAGTATAAAATGGCTAAGCCGGGATGGCTAGAGGACAAATGTAAGGATGTAGAGGCTTATCTCACTAGGGGTAAGATAGATACTGCCAACAGGAAAATTAAAGAGACCTTTGGAGAAAAGAGAACCACTTGTATGAATATCAAGAGCTCAGATGGAAACCCAGTTCTAAGCAAAGAAGGGAAAGCAGAAAGGTGGAAGGAGTATATAGAGGGTCTATACAAGGGTGATGTACTTCAGGACAATATTATGGAAATGGAAGAGGATGTAGATGAAGATGACATGGGAGATACGATACTGCGTGAAGAGTTTGACAGAGCACTGAAAGACCTGAGTCGAAACAAGGCCCCCCGGAGTAGACAACATTCCATTGGAACTACTGACGGCCTTGGGAGAGCCAGTCCTGACAAAACTCTACCATCTGGTGAGCAAGATGTATGAAACAGGCGAAATACCCTCTGACTTCAAGAAGAATATAATAATTGCAATCCCAAAGAAACCAGGTGTTGACAGATGTGAAAATTACCGAACAATCAGTTTAATAATACACAGCTGCAAAATACTAACTCGAATTCTTTACAGACAAATGGAAAAACCAGTAGAAAACGACCTCGGGGAAGATCAGTTTGGATTCCATAGAAATGCTGGAACACGTAAGGTAATACTGACCTTACGACTTATCTTAGAAGAAAGATTAAGGAAAGGCAAACCTACGTTTCTAGCATTTGTAGACTTAGAGAAAGCTTTTGACAATGTTGACTGAAATACTCTCTTTCAAATTCTAAAGGTGGCAGGGGAAAAATACAGGGAGCGAAAGCTATTTACAATTTGTACAGAAAGCAGATGGCGGTTATAAAAGTCGAGGGACAAGAAAGGGAAGCAGTTGTTGGGAAGGGGTTGTAGCCTCTCCCCGATGTTATTCAATCTGTATATTTATCAAGCAGTAAAGGAAACAAAAGAAAAATTCGGAGTAGGTATTAAAATCCATGGAGAAGAAATAAAAACTTTGAGGTTCGCCGATGACATTGTAATTCTGTCAGAGACAGCAAAGGACTTGGAATGGAATGGACAGTGTCTTGAAGGGAAGATATAAGATGAACATCAACAAAAGCAAAACGAGGATAACGGAATGTAGTCGAATTAAGTCGGGTGATGCTGAGGGAATTAGATTAGGAAATGAGACACTTAAAGTAGTAAAGGAGTTTTGCTATTTGGGAAGCAAAATAACTGATGATGGTCGAAGGAGAGAGGATATAAAATGTAAACTGGCAATGGTAAGGAAAGCGTTTCTGAAGAAGAGAAATTTGTTAACATAGAGTATAGATTTAAGTGTCAGTAAGTCATTTCTGAAAGTATTTGTATGGAGTGTAGCCATGTATGGAAGTGAAACATGGACGATAAATAGTTTGTACAAGAAGAGAATAGAAGCTTTCGAAATGTGGTGCTACAGAAGAATGCTGAAGATTATGTGGGTAGATCACATAACTAATGAGGAAGTATTGAATAGGATTGGGGAGAATACAAGTTTGTGGCACAACTTGACCAGAAGAAGGGATCGGTTGGTAGGACATGTTCTGAGGCATCAAGGGATCACCAATTTAGTACTGGAGGGCAGCGTGGAGGGTAAAAATGATAGAGGGAGACCAAGAGATGAATACACTAAGCAGATTCAGAAGGATGTAGGTTGCAGTAGGTACTGGGAGATGAAGAAGCTTGCACAGGATAGAGTAGCATGGAGAGCTGCAGTCTCAGGACTGAAGACAACAAGAACAACAAAAGCGGGCTTCACAAAGTCATAAAAGAAGCTAAAAAACAACAAATGATCACCATATAAAAATGGCCAGGAACAAAGTGAAAGCCATGTGGAAGATAGTAAGAGGACAAGTAGGAAATGAGACCTCCCAAAATGTAAATCTCCAGGTAATCCAAGATGGCAAAGAAATTACAAATCCAGAAGAAGTAGCCAATGCTTTTAATACATACTTTGCAAATATTAGTGAAAAATTACTCTCTGACATAAAATCTTCAAATAAAAATCCTGCTACAACACCATCAAATCAAAATAGAAACTTCAGCTCCATATTTCTTACTCCAACCAACCCTAAGGAAATTATAGTATCAATTAGAGAGTTAAAAACGAAATTTTCAACAGGTGTGGATGAGATTCCAGATTATGTCATTAAAAATGTGGGTGACCTCATTGCAATACCCTTAGCCCACATTTTCAACAGTTCATTAACAAATGGAGTCTTTCCTTCCTGCTTAAAGACAGTGAAACTGAAACCACTGTTCAAAAAGGGTAACAAAGAAGACATAGCCAATTATAGACCTTTTGCCTTGCTATCCACATTTTCGATAATACTAGAAAATTTTTTTCATAAGAGGTTGCTAGATTTTCTAGAAAATGCAAACTATTGTCCACATGGCTTCTGGAAAGGCCGATCAACAGAAACAGCAATATATGAATTTCTGGGTGAAGTACTCGAAAAAATTGATTGTGGACAATAAGTAACTGGCATATGCCTTCATCTGTCTAAGGCTTTTGACATCATAGAGCACCCTATTGCTGCAGAAGCTTGAAAGAAATGGTATCAGAGGTATGCCTAACAACCGGGTTAGATCATATCTTACTGACCGCAAGCAAGTAGTAGAAATACATTTTCACAAAGAAAATAAATCAACAAGACACTATTCTGATTATAAAGCAGTGAAAAAATATGGAGAACCTCAGGGCTCGGTACTGGGCCCCATCTTATATATATATATATATATATATATATATATATATATATATATATATATATATATATATATATATGCTTGTGTCTGTGTATGTGCGGATGGATATGTGTGTGTGTGTGCGAGTGTACACCTGTCCTTTTTTTCCCCTAAGGGAAGTCTTTCCGCTCCTGGGATTGGAATGACTCCTTACCCTCTCCCTTAAAACCCATATCCTTTCATTTTCCCCTCTCCTTCCCTCTTTCCTGACGAAGCAACTGCCAGTTGCGAAAGCTCGTAATTCTGTGTAATTCTGTGTGTGTGTTTGTGTGTTTTGTTCATGTGCCTGTCTGCCGGCGCTTTCCCGCTTGGTAAGTCTTGGAATCTTTGTTTTTAATATATTTTTCCCATGTGGAAGTTTCTTTCTGTTATATATATATATATATATATATATATATATATATATATATATATATATATATATATATATATATATATATATATATATATATATGACCTAACATCAACCAACCAGTACCATAGCACTATCCAGTTTGCAGATGACACAAGCATATTAGTGAATGGGAAGACTGCAGTGATACTACAAACAAGACTGTCTGAGGCATTAACAAATGTTGTAAACTGGTTCAACCAAAACAAACTAATAATAAATAAAAGTAAAACAGTAGCATTAAATTTCCATAATGTCAAGAGAAACACTGAAGAGGATATAAGAATTCAGATGTCAGACACAGGTATTGCAAGTGTGCCTAATACAAAATTTTTGGGGGTCTGGCTACAGCATAATCTTACATAGGAAACTCACATTGACAACGTATTAAAGAAGCTAAGTACCATGTGTTATTTAATGGGAGTGCTAGAAAACTGCTGTCATAAGGACTACCTAATGACAGTTTACTATTCTAATATACATTCTGTCCTAAAATATGGGATCACTTTCTGAGGTAACTCGCCATCCTGCCTAAAACTCTTCAGGATGCAAAAAAGAATAGTGAGATTCATGGCTGGAATAAAAAGGAACAAACCATGTAGACCATTAGTTAAAAGGATGGGGATTCTTCCCCTTCCGTGTATTTTCCTATTTGAAAGTGCAATGTTTATAAAGAAATATACAATAACAAATCCTAGTATCCTCCCCAAAAATGAAAATGTTAATCATCATAATACAAGACAGAAAACGGACTTTCATGTACTCCATAGAAACACCAGTTTGTGCCAAAAAGGAACATTACACCATGGAAAAATTATCTGCAATAAATTGCCAAGAGAAATTAAAGTAAAGACTGATGTAAAAAATTTTAAAGCAGCATTAAAAGAATATTTATTGACACATTGCTTTTATAGCATGGAAGAGTTCCTCCAAAATCCTCGAGAGTCTAAGTGATGATTATGCAAATACTGTAACCATTAATACTGGCCTATAAAGACATTCAGATGTAGTTCTCAAGTTTCTAATGGATTCAAGTATAAGTTGTATACCGACTTGGCCAATATATGAAGTAAAATTCTGTGAATGTAATTCTCTAGTGTACATGTCAATTCATAGTGTAGAAGAGTTCCCCAAAAATCCTGAGAGCTTAAGTGAGGATCATGCAAATACTGTAATCGTTAATATTGGCTTATACATGTATTCAGTTGTAAATTTCAAGTTTCTAATCTGGTTTAATTATAACTTACACATTGACTTGCCCAGTATATGAAGTGCTGTAAAATTTTGTGAACACCACTGTCATCTTCAACACGCGAATTGCCTTTAACTCCTCGATGATAGAGTCGGCGGTATATGCTTCAAACACCAACGCCTCATCATGAACTGACAAGTATTCAGCTACAGAGGCACGTATGGTTTTACCAGCGACTGCTGAATAATTCTCCAGATCACTTTGAATATGACCATTCGTTATTTCATCCACCACAGCATTCTCACCAACATCCTCACTTTCCGAAATTGCATTTTTCCAGCAGTTCACAATCACATTCGGCTGTACACTGTTCCAGGAACTAGCAATCATGTCACAAGCCTGCTTCACATTGAAACTGTAGGGATTGCTCATCTTTCTTTCAATGTTTGCGATCACGTTTTGAACTAAACGTGAACGGTATTTTGTTTTAAAGTTCTTAATTATCTCCATATCTAGTGCAGCTTAGATTCGAGTAAATACAGTAAGCAGTAGTTAGAATTTCACTTAGGCAAAAATGGACATCATTTAGTTCCAATATAATGTACATAGAGGAATTACAAACACGGTTTACAGCTTAATTGTATGTAAATCATACCCTGGAGTCGTAACTGCTGAGCATGTGGACTAAGTGTGGAAAAGACCCACTGTGGTTTAATAACAAAATTGGTTAATGCTGGGGAAGCAGAGACTGTTGCACCTTCAGAAAAAAGACACCACGCAAATGTTGACGGCCAAAAGATAATAGAAATTTGTGCACCTGTAAAAGATTGATGCATGAAGCATACAACAAGTATCACCATCATAACTTAACAAAAGATCTTGCCGAGAAGTTGACAAAATTGTGGTCCCATGTAAAATCGCAAAGCATGTTGAAGGCTTCTGTCCAGTCACTCATTGGCCAATTTGGTGAGGTAGCAAAAGTTGGCAAAAGGAAAGATGAAGTTTTAAATTTCACATTAAAAAAATCATTCATGCAGGAGGGTCGTACAAACACATCGTTGTTTGACTGTCACACAGACTCTTATATGGAGGGCATAGTGATAGGCATACCTGGCATAGAGAAGCAACTGAAAGGACTGAAAACAAGTAAGTTGTCAGATCCAGATGGAATCCCAATTTGGTTTTGCAGAAAGTACTCTACAGCATTGGCTCCTTACTGAGCTTGCATTTATCATGAATCTCTCACTCAGAACCAAATCCCAAGTGAATGGAAAAAACACAGATGACTCCTGTATGTAAGAGAGGTAAAAAAAGGGACCCACAAAATTACAGATCAACATCCTTAACATCAGTTTGCTGCAGAATTCTTGAGCATACTCTGAGTTTCAATATTATAAAAGATCTTGTGCCCACAAATCAGCATGGATTTAAGAAAGTGTCACTTGTGTAGAACTCAATTTTCTCTTGTCTCACAAGATATACTGTGAACCATGGACAAATGGGAACATGTAGATTCTATGTTCCTAGACTTCTGGAAATCTTTTGATACAGTATCCCATTGTACCCTTATTTATTTGTTTGTTATTTTCTCTTAGTTTGTTATCTAGATAGAAGAACAGACCAAATGTTGCACATGAATTGTCATTAATAAACACATAATATTTCAACATAATTTCAAATTTGTTAGTATAACTAATCATTATAGTGTTGTAGTGAAAAGGTCAACATTAAAAAAATAATTATTAAAAAAGTCTGCATTTCACCCTTTGGCCATCTGGTGCACAGATTTTAGAATTGAGAAGGCAAATCCTACTTGTCTACTGCACCTCTGGATCATATATTTTGTAATTTATAATTCTGGTCTACTCTACTATACAACACTACACTAAACTAAAAGACTACACAACTGTACTTGATATCAGAACCAAACTAGATTTTCTCATTTGTTTGGATGGTTAGCTTCTGGCACACTGGTATGAGATTGGAAGATGGCTGTCATAGTCTTAGGAAATCCTTCCTGATTGTCCCTTTGGATCATCTCATTGCTTCTTCCAGAAGGTTGTTGTAGGTGGATGCTCTGCCACAGAGTGTCTTGTTGTCTTTATGTAAGTCATCTTCTTGGTTGTCTGTCAGCAATGTGGGCTTTCAGTTCATAAGCTAATATTTTGGTTGTCAGTGAGTTCAGCTTAAATCACAGTTTCTCATTCCTTGTTATGTTATAGACTATTGTATTACCAAAGGTATTCCCGTCCTGAACTGAAATGTCATGTCTAATGGCACACTCTCAATGTGTCTGTGGTGCATTGCCATATTGTCAGTAAGTAGCTGGTACATGGACCATGTCCTAACAGGTAATGTATACCTCCCCTGGCTTGAAGAAAGTATGACATTCTGGTTTTTTCTTTAATGTTAGGAAGGAACTGGTAAGTCCTCCTCTCTGTTTCTGACATGTCCCAAATCTCTTGCCATTCTCTATCAATGCATGCCTTTATTTCCTTATTTGATGTGGCTCTTATTCCCAGTATCTCCTTTACCTTCACCCATATTGAGCCAATATTGTACACTTTGTGAGGTCCAGGGGCAGAAAGCCTAATATCAGCAGCAGTGCCTCAGTCAGTACATGTGCCTGTCAGGCTCACTATAGAAGCTGTACTGTCCTTACCTTTCTTGCTATATAAACCCAAATTATTGACTCCCAGCCCACAATAATGATTAAGATAATGTAGTTATACATTCTTATTGCACTTAGTGGCATCTGAAAACTTCTTTGGCCAATTTTTATTATTATGTTCATGATTTCAATGCCTCTCTCGCAGACAGTTTCTATACGTGAATGAAAGTTTTGCTTTTTGTCAATATTTATACTAAGGTGCCTATATACTTCTTTTCTTTTAACAGGTTGGTCATTTATTCTGATGGTGGGGTTTTTGATCTTGGTAATGTTCGTTTTAGAAACACATTTTTTTTCTTGTATTGTTAGTTTGTTTCCTACATGCCAGTTACTTAGTCTTTCAAGAACTATCCTACTATTTTCCTCTAATGTAACCCTTCTGTTGGCAGATATTATAATTAGCAGATCATTTGCATATGTGATACAGCCTCTTGTGTTTCCTATTCTCTGAAGCTGGTTCAGTAATGGTTCTATGCCAACATCCCAGAACTCTGGACCACAAACAGAGACCTGCAGGCTGCCTTTGGTGATGTTTTTCACAGTTTTCTTTCTGGGACATTCTAATTGCATCTGCCTGTCTCTGCAATAATCCATCTGCCCGTCTCTGCAATAATCTCATAGGCTGTTTTAGAGACACTGGGCGCAGTCCATCTATTTCAGTCTTTTGAACAGGGCAGTTATTGAATAAGTTATTGAATATCACTAAGTTATTGAATATCCCAGCAATATCAATCAGTTTGTCCATAACACACTTATTGTCTGAGCTATTCGCCGTGTTTGTGACATGACTTTCCACACCCTCAGTGTTTTCCCTTTCCTGAAACCATACTGCAGGAGGCTTATGCCTATAACATGCCTGTGGCCCTTCAGGTAGTGGCACGGAAGATTTCCCTACACTTTGGCTACAGCATTTGCAAAACAGACTGGCCTATAAAATTTATCTCTTGTTTCTTTCTGTTCCCCATTTTTTTAATATCATGATATTTGAGATTTTCCAGATTCTGGGCACTTGTCCCTGCAAAAGACATTGATTTACTAACACTAGAGGGTCGTTTAATAAGTAATGCTTCACATATTTTTTCTCAGGACATATTTATTGTTGAGAGTTAGAATTTGGTGACAATGTACATCCACATGTCTCATCCATGTCCTATTTTGCTATGTAGTCTCCATCACATTCTGGTCCGTAGCTTGTGGTCTAGTTGCTGCCTCTGGATCACGTGGTCCTGGGTTCGATTCCTGGCTGAGTTGGGGATTTTCTCCACCCGGGGACTGGGTGTTTGTGTTGTACCTATCATTTCATCATCATTCATGAAAGTGGTGAGATTGGATTCACTAAAGACTGGGAACTTGAACGGGTGCTGATAACCATGGAGTTGAGTGCCCCACAAACCAAACATCATCATCATCCACCACATTCTATGATCATATGCCAGTGGTGTGGAAGAGCATGTATTCCCTGCTAGTAAAAGCTCTTGTGCTATAGGCATAGCCATGTTTTCACTGCATGACTGACACTCTCTTCATTTTCAAAGTATGTTTCCCACAGAGAATCTTTAAGTGGTCCAAAGATATGGAAGTCCGAGGGTGCCAGGTCTGGACTGTAGGTAATGGCATCTGCACGATTCAGCATGTCTGGAGCAATGGCTGTGACAGTGACATCCAGAGCATGGCTGATCACAGAGCTCTGTTCCTGCATTTCATGAGCCTATACTTTCTTTACCCCTCACCCAACTGTACTCCTATCAATGGCAGCATTGCCTTACACTGCACAAAAATGTTTATGGATGTTCGCCACAATTTCTTTTTCTGCACACAAGAATTCAATACCAGCACGCTGCTTGTAATGTGAGTCATATGTAGAAGCCATTTTGACGCTGTACTATAGCTCTGCCATCTGCCAGAATGGTTTGAAACATCACCGGAGCACAAAACAAACATCAGTTTTGAACTACCAACAAGGACGTTTGGCTATGTATAGTAAAGGCTTTTTTTATTGACTGGCCCTTGTATATGGTACAATTTGGGCTACAAGCTGATGTAACACTTCTGCCATAATTCTATCAGGTTCTGGAACTTTCTTTTTTTTAACTTCATTTTTTCCCACCTCGCTGCCTCCTGAGTAAATGGAATTGCAACAATATTATTCACATGCTGCCCTAGTAATTCAGAGTGAAGATGTCGATAGTACTCTGTGTCTGCCATTGTCATATCATCCAGAAACAGAGTTCTGCATAGTTGTTGCCCTATTGTCTCCCAGTCTCTTTATTGTCCCATCTGATTGTCTTAGGATTCATAATTGCAACATTCACACTAATTTGTCGGGGGTGTCAACATCAAATGCACATCACTGCAGTGTTTGTAACTTGAATTCTGCTTTTAACAGTTCCCAATTAACTTTGCGCTGATTGTATAGTCACTCAGGCTGGATGTTAGCATCTAAGTCATTATCTGCATCTGTAATTGTGAAATAAATGAGATTATGGCCACTTGTAAGTCCATCACAGATCTTCCAGTTTGTAATGTGATCACCAATTTTCGAGTTTGTGATGGTGATTTCTATATTTGTTTCACATCTGTGCAATTTTGGAAATTAAGGAGGTTTAAAACCCTGTTTATGACATTTAGGCCAAGTTCTTGAACAGCGTTCTGAAGACAGTGTCCTCTTTCATCAGTTACTATGCTATGCCACAATTATGACTTCACATTTGTGTCCTTTGTGAAAATGTGTCTGTCATGTCAACCCCATATTTATACTGCTTTTAACTTTTCTGTATGTGGTTGTATCCTCTGACTGTATTGAAAATGTTGATTAGTTAAGTAAACTTTTGTAAGGATGGTCTGAACACGTGTATTACATTCCCACATATGTGAGTGACTTGAAGACTTCTTAAGTTGATTTGATGAATGCAAAAAGTATGTAAGTCAGTGCAGGTGAGTGGGAAAAACAATTCCATAACATTCAAATACAGCATTATTAGTGTGCTGCTTGAGACACTCACTTAGGTATCCAAGTGTAACATTATAAAGCAATACAAAATGGAACAATCCTGTAAGGATGGTAGTAGGGAAGGTAACGGCTGACTTTGGTTTATTAAGAGAATTTTAATAAAGTGTAGATCAACTTTAAAGGTAGCCACATCTAGAACAATAGTGGGACTCATTTTCGAGTGCTGCTCAAGTGTTTTGGATCCTGGTCACTTTAAACAAAGACATTGAAGCAATTCAGGGGCATGCTGCTAGATTTGTTACTGTTAGGTTCAATCAACATGTGAATATTACTGTGAGAATCATTGGAGGGAAGATGATGATCTTTTCACAAAACACTATTGAGAAAATGTAGAAGACCATCATTTGACTTTGAGTGCAGAACAATTCTACTGCCACCACATACATTCCAGATAAGGACCATGAAGATAAGATAAGATAGGAAAAAGTGGGGTTCATACAGAGGCATATAAATAGTCTGTTTTCCCTCAATTTATTTGTGAGGGAAATGGATAGGGAAATGATTACGAGTGGTACAAGGCATAGAGGAAGGAAGGAGATTAGTGTTTAACGTCCCATAGACAATGAGGTCATTAGAGATGGGGCGCAAGCTTGGGTGAGGGAAGGATGGGGAAGGAAATCGGCTGTGCACTTTCAAAGGAACCATCCCGGCATTTGCCTGAAGCGATTTAGGGAAATCACGGAAAACCTAAATCAGGATGGCCGGAGACGGGATTGAACCGTCATCCTCCCGAATGCGAGTCCAGTGCGCTAACCACTGCGCCACCTCGCTCGGTGGTACAAGGCATCCTCCACCATTCACATTACAGTGACTTGCAGAGTATGTATGTAGATGTAGAAGTAGATCTATGTTAGGAAGTCAGGGGGCTCTCTTTGATTCTGTGAAGATTTTAAGCAAATTATTACATCTCAAGTAGGCATTGAATCTTATCTCTTGCCTTATCCCAACTTTTTTCCAAACTTTAGGAGGAAAACTCTTTTTTAAAATTGTTCTAGTGGTGGTGGCTCTTGGAAGAGTTTTAGTCTTGACTACACTGCTGCAGCTGTACCAATATAATAGGCTGCCTTTTTATGTGGCTAGCACCACCACTCCACTCCACTGGCTTCTTGAACAGATGACTGCACTGATCTAGTATTGTATGAATTATGTTAATTATATTCTGGGAGTGATCACACAACAAAAGGACATTTGTGGTCCTTGGAAAGAAAGGCCTTTAGTGTAACTTTTCCACCTCTGCCTTCATTTGACCAGTGCTCACTAGATAATGCTGCCAACAGAAACAAAGAATGTATAGAAGCTATTCAGAACATTCCTGTGCCTAAATCCACTAAGGTCCTTCAAGTATTTGTAGGAAAAGTGAATTATTACACACATTTTATTTCCAGGGCTGCCTCCATAACCCTCCTGCTAATCTGTATCCTTAAAAAAGTATTCCCCTTTCAGTGGCCAGAAGAGTGCCATCTTACTTCACAGAAGTTAAAATCTGCCCTCCAACTTGCGTCTTGCCTTGTGACTTAACAATCTCACTTGCCTCTGCTACTGACAACAGATACAGTCCAATAAAACAACAGGGTTGTTCTGTTTCATCAGTTAGAGGACAGAATGGGATGCCAGTCACGTGTGTGTCAAACACACATACTCCAGATCAAGAATATTATTTACTGATTGAAAAGGAAGCATTAGCCATCACCTTTGATGTCCATGAATTTTACGTTTTTTGAGTGGTAACAAATTTCATCTTTTCATTGACCATAAACTACACATCACTTGCTGAAGATATGGAAAATTTGCCAAATCATATGGCACTTGCCATCAGTAGGTTTTCTATTTGACAAATTTCCAACAGCCCATTCACTATAAGACGTCTGTTCATCATTTTAATGTGGATGCACTTTCTTCCTTCTGGCAGGTCCAGTTCCTGTTTTTGGCTGCCAGGATACAGTTCTTTTATTTTCAGTCATCAGTCTTCTGACAGATTTGATGTGGCCTGCCAGGAATTCCTCTCCTGTGGCAATCTCTTTGTCTCATAGTAGCAGATACTGTGCTGGCATAACCTGTCACCAGCACACCAGTTGGCAAAGAGCTTGCAAGAAGATCGATAATAAGTGCTGCATCAATTGTGCCTATCAGTAGAGAGAGACAAATGACAGACTCTCAAGCAATGTGCTACCAAAGCTCTCTTGACTGCTAGTATTTAGGTCACTGCCACAGACAGGAGGGCCCAGTCAGCCACAGACAGCCACCCAGTCAGTCACAGACAGTCAGCCCAGTTGCAAAGAGTCAGTCTCAGCTCAGTCACTATTCTAGTTGGCATCTGTCAGTACATTTTGACCAGATTTGAGTTTATAGTGGGACCTGTACATCACCAGCAGATGATTAATGAATCCTGTTAATGCATGTGTGCAGTTATGTTATAGAAAGAGGATACCACTTCATCTAACTGGGGTGAAATTACATTAGGTGTTCCACAAGGTTCGATCATGGGTCTCCTCCTGTTCTTGATATTTTTTTACTGGCAGAACACTTCGAAAATGTAACATATCCACTACAGACACTGCCTACACTACGCTTTTGGAGTATAGCTGTGCGGTGTGGGATCCTTAGAAGACAAGATTAACGAAGTACATCGAGGAAGTTCAAAGATGAGCAGCATGTTGTGTATTATCGCGAAATAGAGTGTCACTGACATGATGCAGAAGTTGGGGTGGACGTCATTAAAACAAAAAGTGTTTTTCATTGCAGCGGTATCTTCTCGCGAAATTTCGATCACCATCTTTCTCCTCCGAATACGAAAATATTTGTTGACCCCGATCTTCACAGGGATAAACGATCATAATAATAATATAAGGGCAACCAGAGCTGGCACGAAAGATATGGGTATTAGTTTTTTTTTGCGATCTGTTTGAGATTGGAGTAATAGAGAATTATTGTGAAGGTGGTTCGATGAACCTCCCGTCTTATGTGAAACAAGATGCTGAACTAATATTGTTTGCTGATGATACAAGCATAATTATTAACCCAGTAAAAGAAAGTCCAATTGAAAATGATACTAATAAGGTCGATGGAAAAGTTATTAATTGGTTTTCTGCGAATGGGCTTGCTCTGAACTTTGAAAAAACTCAGTACATCCAATTTTCTGCTGCAAGAAGTATAATTCCTTCAATAAACATAACACATCAAAAGACGTCAGTAGCCAGGGTAGAGCATACTAAGTTTTTTGGGTGTACATATAGATGAGAATCTTAGTTGGAAAATTCATATTTTGGATCTCCTAAAGCGACTAGATTCAGCAACTTTTGCAATCAGAATGTAGCCAATTTTGAGGATGTAGAAATTAGTAAGCTAACATCCTTTGCATACTTACACTCTCTGATGTCATACAGAATAACATTCTGGGGCAACTCAACACTTAGGCAAAAGGTATTCACTGCTCAAAAGAAAGAAGTTAGAATAATGTGTGGGGTTCATGGTCGCACATGTTGTAGGCATCTTTTTAAAAGGTTAGGAAGTCTTACAATTGCTTCACAGTACATTTTACTCAGTAATGAAATTTTTTCTCAACAACATGGACCAGTTTAAAATCAACAGTGCTGCTATAAAATTTTTTGATAAATTAGCAGACAGCAGTAATAGTGAAACTTCCTGGCAGATTAAAACTGTGTGCCGGACCGAGACTTGGACTCGGGACCTTTGCATTATGTGTGCAAGTGCTCTAGTGACTGAGCTACCCAAGGACAACTCCTGGTTCACAAGAGAGCTTCTGTTAAGTCTGGAAGGTAGGAGACGAAGTACTGGCAGAAGTAAAGCTGTGAGGACGGGGCGTGAGTCATGCTTGGGTACCTCGGTTGGTAGAGCACTTGCCCGCGAAAGGCAAATTTCCTGAGTTTGAGTCTCAGTCCGGCACACTGTTTTAATCTGCCAAGAAGTTTCACATCAGCACACACTCCAGTGCAGAGAGAAAATCTCATTCTGGCAGTAATAGTTTCAAAAACAAATTGAAATTATACCTCCTTGACAACTCCTTCTATACCGTAGATGAATTCTTGAATATGAGTAAATAAATCTGGAGATATAATATATGCATTTTGTGCCATTTAAGGGAACCATCCTGGCATTTGCCTGGAGTGATTTAGGGAAATCACAGAAAACCTAAATCAGGATGGCTGGACATGGGATTGAACCATCATCCTCCCGAATGGGAGTCCAGTGTGCTAATCACTGCACCACCTCGCTCGGTAAATATTTAAACTTGGTACAGGACGTTACTTTTCTAAGATAGATTTGCATGATGCCTATTTGCAAATTCCACTGGATGAAGAATCACAGAAAGTATTTGTTGTAAATACACTCTTAGAAGTGTTCCAATACTTGTGTTTGCAGTGCTTCAGCATCCACCATTTTTCAACATTACTTGGAAGAGCTGACTGCAAAAGTGCCACTGTGTTCAAACTACCTTGATGATGTTGCCATCCCAGATCATACTCCAGACGAACACATTGCCAATTTGCAAACTCTGTTTTCAGTGTTATCAGAAGCAGGACTCAATTGTTGTCTAAAAAAGTGTGACTTTTTTCAAACTGAACTAATTTATTAGGTCATGTGATGAACAGTCAGGGTGTGCACCTCTTCCCATCTCATTTGCTTGCCATCAGTGACCTGCCTGTTCCTCGCAATGTGTCAGAACTGTTGTCCGTACTAGGCAAGGTGACATACTACATTCAGTTCATACCAAATGCCGCTCAGATCATGGATCCATTGCATCACTTGCACTGCAAAAATGTGCCTTTTGTGTGAACTAAAGACTGTCAAGATGCATTTCAGAAACTCAAAAATGCCTGCTCAGTGACAGATGATTAGTGCCTTTTGACCCTACCAAGCTGGTAGTTTGCTTTTTCCTAAGGAGTTGTTGCTGTGCTTTTGAACATAATTGGTGCACAAGACAGATCTATTGCTTTTGCCTCAAAGTTGTTAACTCAAACTCAGTGCAATTATCCTCAAATAGAAAAATAGGCACTTGCTATTGTGTATGAAGTGACCAAGTTCCGTCACTATTTGCATGTTTGCAAGTTCTATTTAGTGACAGATCACAAGCCATTGTAGTCCTTTTTTCATCCAACAAAGCCAGTTCCCACAGACACTGCTCAAAAATTGCAATTCTGGGCTTTGCTCCTTTTGCAGTATCAGTATGAAATTGTATACAGACCAATGGCAAAGCTTGGAAATGCAGACGCCCTATCTCACCTTCCCATTGGTCCAGACTATAATTTTGATGCATCTACAACATCTTGTTGCCAAATAAACATGCAGGACTCTGAATTGCTGGAATCTTTTTCCTTGCATTACAGAAAAATTTCACAGGTCATGGAAGCAGACCCAGACCTCAAGATTTTGTTGCATTACATTTGAATATCTTGACCTCGTTCACTGAACAGTGCCCAGAACTCAGTTGTGTGCGGATATTTTGCACGTTGGCATAGCCTTCAGTTCAACAGGGTATGATTCTAGTTCAAAATGACAGTGGACAATCAATCATGTTTGTTTATTCCCAAAGTGTTGTGAAAGGCTGTGTTGTAATTGCTCCACCAAGGACATTGGGGAATTGTTCGCATTAAATAGTTAGTGTGACTACACTGTACTTGACAGGACACAGATGCCCGTATTGATGAGATGACATCACAGTCTCGTGCAAGCACAGAGCGCCAGTCTGCTCCACCACAGACATTTTCAGCTTGGTCTAAGACACAATTTCCATTGCAATGAGTGCATGTAGACTTTGCAGGACCATTTTGGAACACATGTTGGCTTGTAGTGGTAGATTCTTTTAGAAAGTTCCCATTTGCAGTACCTGTGGCATCTAACACATTACATAGCATTATTCCAGCATTGTCCTCCTTACTGTCAGATAACACACCACAGTTCACTTCACATGATTTTGAACAGCTTTCAGAACGAAATGGCATTCAACTTCTAAAAAGTGCTCCATTTCACTCGTAGTCCAACAGAGCAGCAGAACACTTCATACACACTTTTAAACAACAGATGGCCGAGCTTTGCACCACCTGCTCACAGAAACAGGCACTGCAACTCATACTTGCCTCATATTTCACGAACCCATGAGACGGACCATTACCAGCAGAACTTCTGCATTGCCACTGCCATCGGACGCTGCTATGCTAGCTACACCCACCATAGCATCACCACCACCCTTCAATTATTGCTTTGTGCTCTGCGATCTTATTCTTTTTAGGGTTTATAGCAACCATGGGCACTGGGAAAGAGGTGTGATCCAGGAACATATTGGATCTTCTATGTATTTGATTGCAGGTCCCAATGGTTTGCAGTGCTGACACCAGAACCAACTTTGCACATGTCATTTACCCCATGTTTCTGCTGCTTTTCTTTCCCAAGATTCACGACATTAAGGGACCATGGGGCCTTTGCAGCCACCAAGTTGTGCCACCAGGGCATCCCAGGTGGAGCAAATGGATGATGTGCCTTGCCCCTGCTGCCCCACTCACCAACCCAATGGACCTGGACCCCCAATTGCCATCTCCCCCATCATCCTAGGACACGCCCTCAAGCCAGACATGTGCCCTGGCAGCAGTTTTCCAGAGGATGTTGTTGTTGCCTCGCAAGCCAGATGGTGGGGTACGCATGTCAGTAGTATGCCGTCCTCCACAGACACGGTTCCCAGCTCATCTCTACATCCAGCATTCTGCCTCCCTCCCCATTGTCATTGACAGCCACCCTACATGACAAGAGGGCAACTTCTTTTTTTTTTGTGGTGGGGGGGGGGGGGGGTGAGAATGTGCTGGCATAAGCTGTCACCAGCCCACCATTCAGTAAAGAGCTTGCAAGAAGATTGATAATAGGCCATTAACCAAGTGTGCCCTTCAGTAGAGAGGCCAAAGACAGACTCACAAGCAATGCACCACCAATGCCCTCCTGACCACCAGTGTTTAGATCACCGCCGCGGACCAGTTGGCCCAGTCAATCACAGACAGCCGCCCAGTCGGTCACAGACAGTCAGTCCAGTCACAGATGGAGTCAGTCACAGTCAGAGTCATGGCTCAGCTTAGTCACTATTCTAGTTGATATCTGTCAGTACATTGAAACAGATTAGAGTTTATAGCGAGATTCGTTCCTCACCAGTAGAGAGGCTAACGTGGACTATTACAGAAGAGCTTATACCACAACAACTTATTTAAAGATAAGTAGCTTCTTGTACTTATGATTAAAGAACCCCGTTAATACATGTGTGCAGTTGTGTTTCAGAAAGAGGGGACCGGCCACCAAACGACATCCTTTCCTTTCTTACCCTTCTTCTACAGTGGCAATGATGACACGAAACTTACTTACATTATTTGCTGGCTGTGATCTAATCTATGTTTTCCTTTACAGTTTTTATCCTAAACAGTTCCCTCTAGTACCATGGAAGTTATCCTGTGGTGTCTTACAGAAATTCCACCATCCAGTCTCTTCTTCTTGTCAATGCTTTCCATGTATTTCTTTCCTCGCTGATTCTCCGGAGAACCTCCTGTATTCCATCCTGCAAGGCAGTATGAGAATCGAATATCTCTTTCTGGGGTGTAAATCATACTCCTTCAATCATATTCTGAGGAAGACTGGGTAAGCAACAAGAAAGACAAATAATGTACAACATGTACAAGAGCAAACAGGGAGCAATAAGAATGGATGATCAAAGACAAAGTGCTCAAATTAGAAAGGCTATAAGATGGGGATGTAGTCTTTCATTATTTCTGTTCACTCTATACATCAAAGAAGCAATGATGGAAATATAAGAAAGGTTGAAGAGTGGAATTAAAATTGAAGGTGAAAGGATACCAATGATAAGATTCACTGATGACAATGCTATCCTCAGGGAAAGTGAAGAAGAATTTCAGGACCTGCTGAATGGAATGATCAGTCTAATAAGTACAGAATATGGATTGAAAGTAAAACAAAGAAAGGTGAAAGTAATGAGAAGCGGCAGAAATGAGAACAGTGAGAAATTTAACATCAGTATTGGTGATTACAAATTGGATGAAGTTAAGGTCTGCTACCTAGACAGCATTCTGCTCTACTTAATGAGATTGCTGAATTTAGAGAGACACACAGGAATCTTCCTGAAGTGGTTAGTAATTTACATGGGGAAGTGTCAGAATTAAGAAAGATAATGAAGCCTTATCTGTTAGTGTTGTTGGATTAACTAACTGAGTTCCACAGTTGTCTCATGAGCAAGACCAGGCTCTAAATGAAATGCCTACTGCACAGAAAGAGAAATTAGATGATACCATACCTAGGTAAGAGATAAGGACAACCAATTAATTGGCAAAGTGCAGAAGGAAGTCAACTGAGTTAGAGAGACAATTATATCACAGAAAGATAATTTGAATAAAGAAATTAATGAGAGGTTAAAGGAAGTCAAAACACAGATAACAAATGATTTTGGTCAATGGTGGAATGAAGCAAATCATCGTCTGGAAGCAGTGAGCCATGAGCTAGTTGGGCTAAATGCAAAGTTGTGCAATAACCAGTCTGTTGTCAATGATAATGAAAGAGGAAATGGACAACATTCCATAGCATTTTCTCCACAATATCAAACCACATCTAGCAATCCAAATTAGTCAATCCAATGATACACTGTGTGGAGGACATGGACAAATTAGTTACTCTTATGATGGAAGAGAAACTCATTAAACACCATCAGTTTTAAGTGTTCAACCCAGAACAGAAGACAATTCATCCCATCATTTTTATTTGTGCATTTAAAGTTGCATTGCCATGAGTGTGAACTGAAGCACAGAAGTTTGGTTACATGAGTGGATTTTTACTTTGTGATAATGGACTTTGACTGTGGATGCAGCCAAGTCCTGCAATACCTGTGAACAATTCAAGAAAGTGTTTATTGTGAAGTATTTGTCAAATGTGATACAGTAGCATTTTCTTAAAGAAGTATTTGATCATAAACCTTTTAATGTTCATCAAGGCAGTTTACACAAATGCTTTGAAAAATAAGTCAACTAAACCGAATATTGGACAGAACCAATAGCAAATAATGATTTGATAAGGATTCTCAAGGCCAAACTGTCCCTAGAAATAAAGGTAAAACTGATACGAATCTGGAAGATCACTTTTCTGTATTAGACACTCTTGATATGTTGTATGAAGACCTGTAGGTGAATGGATCACAACCTCACCATCAGGTAAACTCTAGTAATCAGAACAACTATCTCAGAGCTAGTGTACCACAGGACAATAGAAGGTACCAAAATAGGACTGGGGCAAACTCACAAAATCCCACTGTAGGTAACATGTACATAAATGGCAGTAATTAAGGAAACGATAAGTTCAACAACCATAACCACTTCCCAAGTAGGAGGCAAGAAAGGAGATTTAACCCTGGTTATCAGACAAATCATGGATGCAACCAGTGGCATCAAAACCAACCTACACCTCCTAACATCAATGATTACTTATGCAATAATCCACTGATCATCACAGAAGTGGTGGAGGACATTTGTCCTTCTGGACTACAACCATTGTTAAACTAAATACAACCACATCTTTCTCCAATATATTGGTTGACAATTGTTATAGGGGCCGCAGCAGTAGTAGTTTATTGATATTATGGTATAATGATGAGAATGACATATCTGTTGAACCCTCAATCTGCCATTTGTTTTGAAATAGATGGCTAAATTGTAAATGCTGTACTGGTCATAGTATCAGTGGCATGATTCCAAAGGATTCAGCAAAGAGTTTGCATAACCATTCTTCCTACAGTGAACTGTCACATAATTGGGGCTGTTGGAGGACATTTTCAATCTGTAAAATTGCAGACATGACTGAAAATAATACTGGGTAATGTAGCAAAATTTTGCACATGCTTAGTGGTGCCAATTTTATTTGTCGGCAGCTTACTGGGGCTAGAGTGGCTGCAAGAAAAGGAGTCAACAACAGACTTTTCTTCAGGCACACTGGCATTTGCAATTGAGGTAGTCACAATCACAGTTAACCTGCTGGCAAATGAACACATCCATGGGAAATACTGCCAAGGATTTGTCATTAAATGGATTAGTCAAGTAACTGCAGATAAGTCTAAACAAATGCCTGTGGTAACAGAAACATTGTCACTACAAGAGCAGATCAAAGCCAAGATTGATGAATCAATATGTTGTTATTAATAACATATAACTTAGAATTAGTGGTCAATTTCCCTACACATATAGCTCAAGACAGTAGCAGTCTCATAGATATTCCATTTGTACAGAAAGAGGATGTAAAACAAACACATGCTTTCCCTGTGGTGAATGGATTGTCAGACCATGATGCACAACTGATTAACTTACTAAACTTAACAGGGTGTACAGTTCAGAAACCATTAAGTAAAAGTGTGAGGTTGCTCAATATAGTATCTATGGAGCAATTCAGAGAAAGTTTAAGAGACATTAATTGGGGAGATGTATATAGTGAGCCAAATGCTAATGATAAATGCAACATATTTCTTGATAAATTTATATCACTTTTTGAACATTGTTTCCCAAAGAAAATTACTAAATGTAACACCACACACTTTTCAAAGAAACCTTGGATTACTACAGGAATTAAAGTGCCATCAGAAAGAAAAAGAAAACTGTGTGAGACAGCAAGAACTAGTAAAGATCCAGGAGTAGTTTTACACTATAAAAATTATTGTAACACACTGAAAAAAGTTGTAAGGAAATCAAGAAATATGTATGTTAGAGAAGAAATTAACAACTCTGGCAATAAACTCAATTCAGTATGGAATGTTGTTAGAAGGGAGACAGGAAAAGTAACCATTGGAGTAAGTAATATTACTATTAAAAAGAATGAAACCATCCTAACCAATGGTACACAAGTGGCTAGTATATTTAACAACCATTTCTTAAGTGTAGGAGAAAAAATGGGTGAGAATAGTTCAAAAGAAAAATCCATACAGTACATTGAAGGGTCAGTTTTGAAAAATTTTAGTCAGATTAAGTTTCACCTAACAACCTCTTGCAAAATAAATAAATTTATTAAATCTTTGAAAAATAAATGTTCTGTCGGAGTAGATGATATCTCTAATAAGATATTAAAACAATGTGGAGCAATTACAGCTGATGTTCTGAGTCACATTTGCAATGCATCTCTAACACACGGTATTTTCCCAGACAGTTTAAAATACTGTCAGGGCTCTCCACTAAAAGGGAGACACCACAGATGTCAATAATTGTTGGCCAGTATCCTTGCTTACAGCATATTCAAAAATATTCGAGAAAGTAATGTACTCGAGATTGGTTAGTCACCTCAACAGTAATGGGATACTTAGTAAATCACAGTTCTGATTTCAGAAATGCTATTCCCCTGAGACAACAATATACAATTTCACTGTCCACATAATAGACTCTTTAAATAGTAAAATGTCACCAGTAGGAATATTCTGTGACTTATCCAAAGCATTTGATTGCGTGAACCATGACATTATGTTAGAGAAATTACAATTCTATGGTATAAATGGAACAGCATATGAGTGGTTTAAGTCATATCTACAGAACAGGAAGCAAAAAGTCTCTTTATATGCTTCAAGTGATTCAAAGGAGTTTGCCACTTCATCTAACTGGGGTGAAATTGCATTAGGTGTTCCACAAGGTTCTATCATGGGTCTCCTCCTGCACTTGATATATGTGAATGACCTCCCGTCTTATGTGAAACAAGATGCTGAACTGACACTGTTTGCTGATGATAAAAGCATAATTATTAATCCAGTAAAAGAAAGTCCAATTGAAAATGATACAAATAAGGTCTTTGGAAAAGTTATTAATTGGTTTTCTGTGAATGGGCTTGCTCTGAACTTTGAAAAAACACAGTACATCCAATTTTCTGCTGCAAGAAGTATAATTCCTTCAATAAACATTACACACCAAAAGAAGTCAGTAGCCAGGGTAGAGCGTACTAAGGTTTTGGGTGTACATATAGATGAGAATCTTAATTGGGAAATTCATATTTTGGATCTTCTAAAGCGACTAGGTTCAGCAACTTTTTCAAGCAGATTAATTGCCAATATTGTGGATATAGAAATTAGTAAGTTAACATACTGCGCATACTTTCACTCTCTGATGTCATACGGAATAATATTTTGGGGTAACACAACACTTAGATAAAAAGTATTCACTGCTCAGAAGAAAGTGGTTAGAATGGTGTGTGGGGTTCATCGTCGCATATTTTGTAGTCATCTTTATAAAAGATTTGGAATTCTCACAACAGCCTTACAGTACATTTAATCACTAATGAAATTTGTTCTCAGCAGCATGGGCCAGTTTAGAAACAACAGCAACATTCATGATTATTACACCATAAATAAGAAAGACTAACACTATCCTTTACTCAACCTATCTTTGACACAGAAAGGGGTAAATATGCTGCTATAAAAATTTTTCACAAATTATCAGATGAAATAAAATGTCTAAATAATTAATGGAAAATCTCATATAAAGATGTGAAACAAATACTAACAAAGAGATAGAGGGGCTGGCCAGTACTTACCTCAGCTCAGTACAGCCGATATATACACAAAAAAGAACCGAAAATTTACATTCCTGGCTTTCGGAATAAATGTTCCTTCATCGGGGAGGAGAGAGGGGAAAGAAAGAGAAAAGGGAAAGTGGATTTAGTTACTCACAACCCAGGTTATGAAGTAACAGAGAAAGGAAAACAGGGAGGGTAGCAAGGATGGAGGCATGGTTGTCAGAGGGAAGCCAAAGATATTCTATTGTAAGTACTGTGCCAGCTTGAAACCAAAGAGGATGCATACAGATGTAAAGAGGTATATAGTACAAAGATGTAGGATGAAAAGATGCATGAATGGCTAAAGAGGAAAGGGAAAGAGGAGAAGACTGAAGAGTAAATGGGAGTGAGGTTGTTTAACGTAGTTCAGTCCAGGGAGATGGCGGGATGAAAGGATGTGTTGGAGTGCAAGTTCCCATCTCCGCAGTTCAGAGGGACTGGTGTTGGGCGGGAGAAGCCAAATGGCACATACGGTGTAGCAGGTTCCTAGGTCCCTAGAATTATGCTGAAGGGCATGCTCCGCTACTGGGTATTGGACATCTCCTAGGTGGACAGTTCGTCTGTGTCCGTTCATGCGCTCAGCCAGTTTAGTTGTTGTCATACCAACGTAAAAGGCTGTGTAGTGCAGGCATGTCAGCTGATAAATGACGTGTGTAGTTTCACACGTGGCCCTGCCTTGAATTGTGTATGTTTTACCAGTAGTGCGGCTGGAGTAGGTGGTTGTGGGGGGATGCATGGGGCAGGTTTTGCAGCGGGGTCGGTTACAGGGGTAGGAACCGCTGGGTATAGAAGGCAGTCTGGGAATATTGTAGGGTTTAACAAGGATGTTCACGGAGGTTAGGGGGGCGACGAAAGGCAACTCTGGATGGTGTGGGGAGAATTTTGTCAAGGGATGATCTCATTTCAGGGGTTGACTTGAAAAAGTCATATTCCTGCCGGAGTAATTTATTGATGTATTTGAGGCCAGGATAATATTGGTGACAAGGGGGATGCTTCTGTGTGGTCTGAGGGTAGGAACATTGTTGTTGGACGGGGAGGAATGTATTGTTCGGGAGATCTGTTAGTGGACAAGGTCTGCAGGATAGTTGCGGGAGAGGAAAGCACTGGTCAGGTTATTGGTGTAATTGTTGAGGGATTCGTCACTGGAGCTGATACATTTGCCACAAATACCTACGCTGTAGGGAAGGGAGCATTTGATGTGGAATGGATGGCAGTTATCAAAGTGAAAGTACTGTTGTTTGTTTGTGGGCTTGATATGGACAGAGGTGTGGATGTGAGCTTCAACAAGATGAAGGTCAACATCCAGGAAGGTGGCTTGGGTTTTGGGGAAGGACCAGGTGAAATTCAGATTCGAAAAGGAGTTGAGGTTATGGAGAAAATTAAGGAGTGTTTCTTCACCATGAGTCCAGACCACAAAGATGTCATCTATAAACCCATACCAGGCCAGGGGAAGCAGCTGTTGGGTCTTCAGGAAAGCCTCCTCCATGCGGCCCATGAAGACATTGGCATAGGACGGAGCCATCCTGGTTCCCATGGCTGTTCCCCTGATTTGTTTGTAGGTCTGGCCTTTAAAAGTGAAGTAATTATGGGTGAGCATGAAGTTGGTAAGTGTGATAAGGAACGAGGTTTTTTGGAAGATCTTCAGGTGGGCGTTGGGAGAGGTGGTGCTCAAGGGCAGAGAGACCATGGGTGTGTGGGATGTTTGTGTAAAGGGATGTAGCATCTATGGTGACAAGAAAGGTTTCAGGTGGGAGAGGAGTGAGAATGGATTTGAGGCGTTCTAGGAAGTGGTTTGTGTCCTTGATGTAGGATGGGAGTCTGCGGGTGATAGGTTGGAGATGTTGGTCTACCAGAGCTGAGATACGTTCTGTTGGGACTTTCAAGCCTGCTACAATGGGACGGCCAGGATGGTTCTCTTTGTGGATTTTGGGTAATAGGTAGAAGGTAGGGGTACGTGGCTCAGGTGGAGTGAGTAAGTCTATGGAAGCCGTTGTGAGGCCTTGTGAGGGACCTTGGATTTTTAGGATTTTCTGCAGCTCAGTCTGGATGGAGGGAATGGGATCCTGGGTAACAGCTTTCTAGCTTGAGGTCTCGGAGTGATGATGCAGTCCTTCTGCCACATACTCCACACAGTCAAGTACCACAGTTGTGGAGCCTTTATCCGCCGGGAGGATGACAATAGAGTGGTCTGTTTTCAGTTCCTTAATGGCACGGGATTCAGCTGGGGTGATGTTGGGTGTTGTTGGGATGTTCTTCAAGAATGACTGGGAGGCAACACTGCATGTGAGGAATTCCTGAAATGTCTGCAAGGGATGGTTTTGGGGAAGGGGAGGAGGATTCCTTTGAGAAGGTGGTCGAAACTGTTCTAGACAAGGTTCAACACTGGGTCTAGTATTTGGGGCTGTGTTTGGGTAGTGAAGTGATATTTCCAGTTGAGGTTCCGGGTGAATGAGAGGAGATCTTTAACCAGGGCAGTGTGCTTCAATTTAGGTGTGGGGCTAAAGGTTAAGCCTTTTGATAGAACAGATGTCTCTGGAGGAGAGAGGGATCTGGATGAGAGGTTTAGAACTGAATTGGGGTTGGGGATATGTGGCATTTGACTGTGGTTATAGTTGAGAATTTGTCTGTGTGGGGTATGTGCTGGGATGGGGAGATTGAGTAGGGTGGCTAGGCTAGGTTTGTCGGCTATGAGGGGGGTTTGTTGACAGTTCTGTTGTGGTTGGTGTTTGTGAGGGATAGGGAGAGGGACCCCACTTCTTAGGTGTTGCACTAGCACTGTGGATAGTTTTTTCAGGTAGTGTGTGGCATGGGACTCAAGTTTGCATCTGGCTTCTAGGGTGATGTTCCTGAGTGTGTTCTCCAAGCAAGGGTTTGAGAGGTGGAGGGCTTTGAAGAGAGACAGGATCTGTTGGGAGTGGTGGTTACATGAAGAAGTGTAGAGATTCAGGACAAGTTGGGTAAGGGCTAAGGATTGAAGGTTCTGGAAGTCCAGGAGAGATTGGTGGAAGGAGGAATTGCACCCAGAGATGGGAACTTTTAACGTAAGTCCTTTAGGGGTAATTCCAAAGGTTAAGCAGGAACGGAGGAAAAGTATGTGGGATTGCAGTTTGGCTACGGTAAATGCATGTTTCCGGAATGAATGTAAATAATGTGGTATAGGATTAGAGTACACAGTGGGTAACTGGTGCGTAGGGAAATTAAATAACTTAAATTAAAATAGTAATCATAAGAAGGAATAAAACACGGAAGGAAGGACGAGGAAGAACGAAATTGTGTTGGTCCTTCTCCAAAACCCAAGCCACCTTCCTGGATGTTGACCTTCATCTTGTTGCAGCTCACATCCACACCTCTGTCCATATCAAACCCACAAACAAAAAACAGTACCTTCACTTTGATAGCTGCCATCCATTCCACATCAAACACTCCCTTCCCTACAGCCTAGGTATTCGTGGCAAATGTATCTGCTCCAGTGACGAATCCCTCAACAATTACACCAATAATCTGACCAGTGCTTTCCTCTCCCTCCGTTCCTTCTCCAAAACCCAAGCCACCTTCCTGGATGTTGACCTTCATCTTGTTGCAGCTCACATCCACACCTCTGTCCATATCAAACCCACAAACAAAAAACAGTACCTTCACTTTGATAGCTGCCATCCATTCCACATCAAACACTCCCTTCCCTACAGCCTAGGTATTCGTGGCAAATGTATCTGCTCCAGTGACGAATCCCTCAACAATTACACCAATAATCTGACCAGTGCTTTCCTCTCCCTCAACTATCCTGCAGACCTTGTCCACAAACAGATCTCCCGAACAATACATTCCTCCCTGTCCAACAACAATGTTCCTACCCTCAGACCACACAGAAGCATCCCCCTTGTCACCAATATTATCCTGGCCTCAAATACATCAATAAATTACTCCGCCAGGGATATGACTTTCTCAAGTCAACCCCTGAAATGAAATCATCCCTTGACAAAATTCTCCCCACACCACCCAGAGTTGCCTTTCGTCGCCCCCCTAACCCCCGTAACATCCTTGTTAAACCCTACAATATTTCCAGACTACCTTCTATACCCAGCGGTTCCTACCCCTGTAACCGACCCCGCTGCAAAACCTGCCCCATGCATCCCCCCACAACCACCTACTCCAGCCCCACTACTGGTAAAACATACACAATTCAAGGGAGGGCCACGTGTGAAATTACACACGTCATTTATCATCACTGCACAGACTTTTACATTGGTATGACAACAACTATGCTGGCTGAGCGCATGAACGGACACAGACAAACTGTCCGCCTAGGAGATGTCCAATACCCAGTAGTGGAGCATGCCCTCCAGCATAATTCTAGGGACCTAGGAACCTGCTACACCATATGTGCCATTTGGCTTCTCCCACCCAACACCAGTCCCTCTGAACTGCGGAGATGGGAACTTGCACTCCAGCACATCCTTTCATCCCGCCATCCCCCTGGACTAAACCTACGTTAAACAACCTCACTCCCATTTACTCTTCAGTCTTCTCCTCTTTCCCTTTCCTCTTTAGCCATTCATGCATATTTTCATCCTACATCTTTATACTATATACCTCTTTACATCTGTATGCATCCTCTTTGGTTTCAAGCTGGCACAGTACTTACAATAGAATATCTTTGGCTTCCCTCTGACAACCATGCCTCCATCCTTGCTACCCTCCCTGTTTTCCTTTCTCTGTTGCTTCATAACCTGGGTTGTGAGTAACTAAATCCACTTTCCCTTCTTCTCTTTCTTTCCCCTCTCTCCTCTCCGATGAAGGAACATTTATTCTGAAAGCTAGGAATGTAAATTTTCGGTTGTTTTTTGTGTATCTATCGGCTGTACTGAGCTGAGGTAAGTACTGGCCAGCCCCTCTATCTCTTTGTTAGAAATAAAATTTCTGACAGACAACAATGAAATGAAATGATTGTATGGTATTTATTGGTTGGGATATCCCCTTCGGGGTTTGGCCGCTGTATTGCAAGTCTTTTTAGCTGACACCACTTCGGCAAACTTGCGTGTCAATGATGATGAAGGACACGTAACGCATAGTCCCCTGCTGGGAATTGCACCAGGGCCACCTAGCATAGTATGCAGGGGCAGATGTGGACTCTGACCAGAATTTATTGGTTATGAACTGTAGATTAAAACTGTAGAAACTGCCAAAAGGTGGCAATTTAAGGAGATGGGACCTGGATATTCTGACTAAACCAGAGGTTGTACAGAGTTTCAGGGAGAGCATAAGGGAACAATTGACAAGAATGGGGGAAAGAAATACAATAGAAGAAGAATGGGTAGCTCTGAGAGATGAAGTAGTGAAGGCAGCAGAAGATCAAATAGGTAAAAAGATGAGGGCTAATAGAAATCCTTGGGTAAAAGAAGAAATATTGAATTTAATTGATGAAAGGAGAAAATACAAAAATGCAGTAAATGAAGCAGGCAAAAAGGACTACAAAAGTCTCAAAAATGAGATTGACAGGAAGTGCAAAATGGCTAAGCAGGGATGTCTCGAGGACAAATGTAAGGATGTAGAGGCTTATCTCACCTACGGGTAAGATAGATACTGCCTACAGGAAAATTAAAGAGACCTTTGGAGAAAAGAGAACCACTTGTATGAATATCAAGAGCTCAGATGGAAACCCAGTTCTAAGCAAAGAAGGGAAAGCAGAAAGGTGGAAGGAGTATATAGAGGGTCTATACAAGGGCAATGTACTTGAGGCAATATTATGGAAATGGAAGATGATGTAGATGAAGATGAAATGGGAGGTATGATATTGCGTGAAGAGTTTGACAGAGCACTGAAAGACCTAAGTCAAAACAAGGCCCCGGGAGTAGACAACATTCCATTAGAACTACTGACAGCCTTGGGAGAGCCAGTCCTGACAAAACTCTACCATCTGGTGAGCAAGGTGTATGAGACACGCAAAATACCCTCAGACTTCAAGAAGAATATAATAATCTCAAAGAAAGCAGGTGTTGACAGATGTGAAAATTACTGAACTATCAGTTTAATAAGTCACAGCTGCAAAATACTAAAGTGGATTCTTTACAGACGAATGGAAAAACTGGTAGAAGCCGACCTCGGGGAAGATCAGTTTGTATTTCGTAGAAATGTTGGAACATGTGAGGCGATACTGATGTACGGCTTATCTTAGAAGCTAGAAAAGGCAAACCTATATTTCTAGCATTTGTAGACTTAGAGAAAGCTTTTGACAATGTTGATTGGAATACTCCCTTTCAATTTCTGAAGATGGCAGGGGTAAAATCCAGGGAGCGAAAGGCTATTTACAATTTGTACAGAAATCAGATGGCAGTTATAAGAGTCGAGGGACATGAAAGGGAAGGGAGTGAGACAGGGTTGTAGCCTCTCCCCAATGTTATTCAATCTGTATATTGAGCAAGCAGTGAAGGAAACAAAAGAAAAATTTGGAGTAGGTATTAAAATCCATGGATAAGAAACAAAATTTTAAAGTTTGCCGATGACATTGTAGTTCTGTCAGAGGCAGCAAAGGACTGGGAAGAGTAGTTGAACTGAATGGACAGTGTCTTGAAAGGAGGATATAAGATGAACATCAACAGAGGCAAAATGAGGATAATGGAATGGAGTTGAGTTAACTCGAGTGATGCTGAGAGAATTAGATTAGAAAATCAGACACTTAAAGTAGTAAAGGAGTTTTGCTATTTGGGGAGCAAAATAACTGATGATGGTCGAAGTAGAGAGGATATAAAATGTAGACTGGCAATGGCAAGGAAAGCGTTTCTGAAGAAGAGAAATTTGTTAACATCGAGTATTGATTTAAGTGTCAGGAAGTCGTTTCTGAAAGTATTTGTTTGGAGTGTGGCCATGTATGGAAGTGAAACGTGGACGATAAATAGTTTGGACACGAAGAGAATAGAAGCTTTTGAAATGTGGTGCTACAGAAGAATGCTGAAGATTAGATGGGCAGATCACATAACTAATGAGGAGGTATTGAAAGAATTGGGGAGAAGAGGAGTTTGTGGCACAACTTGACTAGAAGAAGGGATCGGTTGGTAGGACATGTTCCAAAGCATCAAGGGATCACCAATTTAGTTTTGGAGGGCAGTGTGGAGGTTAAAAATCATAGAGGGAGACCAAGAGATGAATACAGTAAGCAGATTCAGAAGAATGTAGGCTGCAGTACGTACTGGGATAGAGTAGCATGGAGAGCTGCATCAAACCAGTATCAGGAATGAAGACCACAAGAACAACAACATCTCCTTGACAACTCATTTTGTACCATAGATGAATTTTTGGCTACTAATGCTTAGGCTGCCAACTAATTCTTAAGTAATGTACCCTTAATGTTGAGAAGATGACTGAGTGGTTGTGAACTAAATTCTTAAGTCCTACAGAATGAGAGTCTAATTTGATTTTCAATTGACTGGCTCATTGGTGCAATATGTTCGTGGATACATCTTTTAAGCCCTGAGATGTGACATTTAGTTGAACAGTTAGCTAACAAGTGATTTACCTCAGAATTTGCTGCGCTGAATGATTAACATTTTGTGAGCAAGTTGAAATGTATACCGAATATCAAGTGTACCAAAATCACTACATGAACGCTATTGTAGTATTACGTGATGAGTTAACACTTGAACCATCAAACTGCTAACTGCCATTAAGGAGGAAGGAAGATATTACAAATTAATTGTACTAGTAGTTGAAGTGAAAGGGACTGAATGATTACCCAGATTGCTGAACAAATGGTCTTTTCCACCTCCTCATCTAACTGTTCAGTTGTTTCATGTCTGCTACCAACCTTGATGATGTTGCTCGATGGAGTCCACCCCTACCTGAATGACAGTACTGCCACCTCGCAGTGTCTTCCCACACTCTATCAGTTCCGAACTGGATCCATCCTCTTGGTTTCCTGACTCCTTGCGATTATCACCTCAAGTCAACACCTTGAGTTGCAAATTTACAGTCGATCTAAAGCTAACTTCAAGAGGTATGATGAACTGTGTGTTAAAAGCATCATATAGTGTCTTTTTTTCTTTAAGCCAACACACCTTCAACTCACACTCATTCTTAATAGTTTAAGTATAATGGATCAGTATGACACTACAGAATGCATAGACACCTAATACAATTATGTCCCTCAGATCTGAAGGCCTTGCTTGGGTTTTTATCTAGTTTTCCTTGAGCTGTGCCAAGATGGAGAGGCAGATTTGTTAATTCATGGTTTATGAGCCTTTCCAGTCCTAAGATATATAATAGTGAGTGGGAATGGGCAATGAAAGATATACCATAGCTACACAACATTACGAGAAGTGAATACATATACACACACCACTGTATGACTATAGGAATGATTAAGCAGGAGATCCTTCATTTCACTTGTGGTGTGAAATTTCATTATGTATGTGAACTTTCTGCCGTGCCAAACCTACTGAAATAACTGTTATATTCAACAACTAAATGAAATGGTACTATCGACACATGTCATTTCATGGCTCTGAGCAGTATGGGATTTAACATCTATGGTCATCAGTCCCCTCATGTCATTTCATGCTTCAAGGATATGTTCCCACTGCGGAGGGGGGCGAGGCTGTATAGTATCCCCTTTCGTATCAGAAATGACAATTCAGCATGTGTGGGAGGATTTGTTAACTGTTGTAATTACGTGTATTGGCCAACAGTAGTCAACAAACAATTTTATATCTATTGCAAATGTACTAGATCCTCTATGAACACAGGTTACTCCATGAATGTTGAAACAGGTTGTGTACATGCATGGAATGTTGTTGATACTGAATTGTGAAGAAAAAGATGAATAAAATTCAAAATCATAATGATGAGAGATTTAAATTCAGTTACATCGTCTATTCATTTTATTAATAACAAAGTCAATTTTCAGGTGGTATGGATCCTATAGGAAGTTGGACACTGCAGACAAGCCTGCAGTATGGTTGAGGTAATGCATTGAGGATTGAGCAGTGCTACAAGAACTGTCTAACTTCTCTATTTGGGCCCACGCTGCACATTGCGGAGTCCCTCTGACTGTAAATGCTCCTGGAGATTCCGTGGTGCATTATAGACTGCATTAGAAACTCAATCTAATATTCATAATAATAGGCAACATACTGAGAGACACTTCTCTATTTAAATCTGTTGTTTCAAAAAGTTGATTTTCATTTAATTAATGTTGTTGTGGCCCTAAAGTGTGGGTTACAATACATACCCAACTTGATTAAGACAGTAGTGCCCTTACAGATACTGTATTCATACTAGGGATGTGCAATGTTGGTATATCATCTATGCTGATTTCAATTTCATCATTGACATGTAAACATCTATGGTTGATAAGAACTGACATCAGTGATCAGTTTTATTGCATGGCATAAAAACAACATATAAATACATCTAATATACTTATTAAATAATGAATACTGCAATTATTAAACAACATTTTGTCTACAAAATGAACAATAACATTTTTGAGAGGAGTTTCCCATTCAGTCTATTGCATTGTCAACAGAAAGCACATCCTACCTTCAAGAACATTCATTCCGAAGCTGATGATATGACTATATATCTCAAATATTTATGTGCGTTTTTATGTAGCTTAGGATAGGGAGCACCAATGCTGTGACTTCATCTTCTTAACAGATCTTGTTGAAGCTCTGGAAAGTGATCTTTAGGATAACTGAATGTAATGATACAGCTATTTCTGTTCCTTTTTAAAAATTACTTTTTTCTTGTTTTATTTTATAAAGTTCACTCCATAATTTATATTTAGTTGTACCATTTTCCTGTAATGTGTTGAGGATTGAGAAGTGCTGATATGGCTAATTTGTTAATATGTCCAGTTGGTAGTATGAACTTTCTCATTTGTAATTTTGTTCTTCAGTTTCTCTCAATGGTCTGTATTTCTTGCATGTTAGATATTTTGATATTCAGTATATTAGTTATAAGCATTACCTTACTGTTTGTAACATACTTTTCTACAAAAATTTCTATGGGCTGCAGAATGCCACAGAAATCTGCCAGATCTACAATATCTGGAGCTGTCAATATCGGTGGTTCACTAGCACAGCAATTGAGGATGTTATTAATCACTGGAGCCAGCTGCAAAAAATTGTTCAGTCATATAAAATGTTGACATCAATCCAGCAGATACTTCTCACATTAATTTGAAGTCTGATCCTTTTTGTGGCCCATAACATGCTACTACTTTTGTACAATCTTTTTCAAAGCAGTAATCAACCCAGGCAGTTTATGAACCTTTTCAATAGTTTTTTTTCTACTAAATTAGGTATGTGGGCAAAATGTATGGTATAGGATTTCTTTTACATGCTATTTGCATGCCTTTAACCATATTGCTCCTGTTGTGTTACACTGTTCATGTTTCGAATTTTATTTTGAAGTAGTTCTTAGTATCTTTAAATTTATTTTCCAGGATTGTCTTGAATGTGTGACTTGTTGGTAATTTTACAAAAATGTGCACAGATTTTCTGCATATTAAAAAAGCCTTCATTTTCCAAATTTTGGAAAGGTCATGTATCTTTGCAAATCATGTACAAAAATGCCTTACACAAACATACTTTTCATTCCAGTACTTGAACCATATTCCAAGATAGTCAGTTGTGCGCCCTAAAACACTAATCATCATCATCATCATCATCATCATCATCATCATCATCATCATCCAAGATAGTCTAAGAACTTTAACACAGTGTTGGTTGAAGAGTGTTTTTAAGACACCAAATGTGAATTACTACTTTTACCTGCTACACATTTATGAAAAATATTCCCGCTCACTCCCCCCCCCCCCCCCCCCCTCCCTCCCTTCCCCACTGCCCAGGTTTGACAAATCACAAATATTGTATAGTAGTAGTGTCATAATGAAATATATTCATTCAAATGATGACAAAGTTGAAAGCGGTAAAATCAGCCTGATTTTTTGCCAACATCAAATGTTGATATTTTGTATTCAGAAGTGATTTTATTATGTTTCCAGGCTTCAGATTTTATATTGAAACAATGATGTTTAAACTCATAACATTTAATTTTTCTAAATATTAAACATTATCAAATGTCCTTAACCCATACAAGTGGAAATCAAAGAAATAATGCCTATCTTGAGATAAATGGACTATCAGATAACAGTGCATGGTCAGATATATTACATAACTTAACTACATGTACAGTTCTGAAACATCAAGGAAGACATTGAGGATGATTAATGACAATACAACTGAAGACTTTAAAGTACTTTACAATGAGGATCTTGCTAGCTCTTTATTTGACATATTTCTTAACGTGTTTTGTACCCATTTTTGGAAGCATCTTTATGGAAATATAAATGGAAGTTATTGAAGAAACCTTGGATTGCTAGGGATATCAGAGTTATCTTCACAATCAAAAAGGGACATGTGCAAAACAGCCACAGCAAATAATGCTCCAGAAATACTATCATATTGTAAACAGTGTGGCTTCAGCTGCCAGAGGTTGCGGTCATATGTGTGAGAGTTGTGTTTGCATTTGTGTGTGTGGATGTGTGTGTGTGTGTGTGTGTGTGTGTGTGTGTGTGTGTGTGAAATCTGAACGGAATATTGTTCATAAAAAGACAAGGAAAGCAGCAACACAAATGAAATTATTTCTGTTAATGGGAGTGCTGTAAAAGGCTTTTCATGTGTAGCAGATATTTCTAATAATTATTTTTTAACAATTGGCAAGAGCACTGCTGTAAACAGCTCAGAAGAGAAACTGAAATGGCACATGGAAGATGTGGTCTAGTGAAGTAAAAAGTAATCTCACATTCTCATCTAAAATAAAGAAGAGCTTTGTGACTCTATAAAGTTCAAATAGTGTGAATAACATTTCCAATAAAACACTCAAATGTTGTGGCCCTATAATATTTAATGCTTTTAATCACATATGTAACACGTCATTAATTCATCTACATCTATATGGATACTCTGCAAACCACATTTAAGTGTCTGGGAGAGGGTTCATCGAACCATCTTCACAATTCTCTATTATTCCTATCTCATATAACGCATGGAAACAACTAACACCTATATCTTTCCATACAAGCTCTAATTTCCCTTATTTTATCATGGTGATCATTTCTCCCTATGCAGGTCAGCGTCAACAAAATATTTTTACATTCAGAGGAGAAAGTTGGTGATTGGAATTTCATGAGAGGATTGCTCCACAACAAAAAACACCTTTGTTTTAACAATGTCCATACCAAACTCTGTATCATTTCAGTGACACTCTCTCCCCTATTTTGTGATAATGCAAAATGTGCTGCCCTATTTTGAACTTTTTCAATGTACTCCTTAGTAGAACTGTTACATTTTCTAACTGGCCTACCAATAAAATGCAGTCTTTAGTAAGCCTTCTGCACAACATTTTCTGTGTGTTCCTTCCAAATTAAATTTGTTTGTAATTGCAATTCCTGGGTATTTAGTTGAATTTACGGCTTTTAGATTTGACTGAAGTTTAAAAGATTTCTTTTAGCACTCATGTGGATGGCCACTTTTCATTATTTTCACACCATACTGTTATCTTTTCTAAATCATTTTGCAATTTGTTTTGGTCTTGTGATGACTTTGCTAGTTGATAAATGACAGTGTCATCTGCAAACAGCCTAAGACAGCTGCTCAGACTGTCTCCCAAATCATTTAGATAGGTAAGAAACAGCAAAGGCCCTATAACACTATCTTGGGGAGTGCCATAAATTCAGGTTGTTTGCCCAAGCATACTGAAATATGCCATTGTTAAGCCTCCTATTGGAAATGCTTCCTGCGTAAGGCAAAAATGACACTTCGTTGCTATTATCACTCACCCGTTGCACAGAAGGCTGATGGTGCAACACACATTTGATCTGCTTCTCACTATAACCATTCTGACGAAAGGTGACTTCGAGATGTGCTAGCTCAGCTGCCCAACTTTCAGGGTCTGAGATAACATGGGCCCTGTGAACCAAGGGGCGAAGTACTCCTTCACCCTGAGCTGGATGGTGGCATTCGATTCGCCGGGAAAAGTTAAGGTCTCACATAGATATTGGATGTCAGACAGAATGCACATTCACAACATAGATTCATAAGTAGCAAAACACACATTTACTGTGTAACAAACTTCCCTCATTGCCTTTATTTCACTAATATATCATGGGGAGAGGCTAAACTCAGTTTCACAAATAAAAATGCATAAATAATGTAAGGCTGTATGTAATAAATAACAAATTCTTTCTTTAAATTAGACACCAGGTACAAATTTGTCAAATAATTAATTGGCAACATGTTGAATGTGTTGTATGCTTGTTCAGGATATGGCTATGACAAAACAATTCTGTTGTAATTCAAGATATGGATAACTACCCTGTACTTGTGCACATTAACAGTGGCAAATTTTGTGGACCCAAACATTTATAGGACACAGCCAGTTAAGCTCTCTCATAGTATTAACAAATTTCCAAAACCTAAACTCAAGTTATTAATTCTCGTTCCCACAAGATATTATGTGCTGCATACGTACAATAAAAAACATTTTCTGCATGATCATACACATGGCTAGAGGAGATAACCATTGTGCAAGAATATTCATTTGCTGCTCAAAGCACTGGTGGCAGGACTACCACAAATACAGAAGCTCACTGCTTAGCCATACTACACAATATGATTGTAATACCTTTTCATATACATAAATCTCACATATATTTAAATATTTCAGTCAAGGTTGCACATTTTCTTCTGCAAGACATGCCTGCTGAATTAAAATAGACATTTATATTTTAATGAATTCTCAACAGTATCCTGTTAAGTTAACAACACGGACTCTCCCAAAGAAAAGTAAATGAGTTACTTAAAGTAGAAAATTTGTGTGTGTTGAAGGATTCAAACAGTGAAATACATGTGGCATGTTCACAGCCCACAGGGCATTTACAGTATATGAAATAGATGACACTCCACATAGAGAAGCAGAACTATGGTGAGATAGTGATACACAGATGACAGCAAAGCTCAGAGAATTAATTCTGCTTAGAAGATGTACTAGATCTGTGCAAACACTTCTACCAGCTGGGAAACCTCTGTCCTTGTTCGTTATGCTCTTTGATATATAGATGATAACCTTTCAATGTCAATTTTTTTATATCATGTTTAATTATTATGCAGGCTGTTTCTTAAATGTATTAGAAGTTGTATTTGATAAGTACAACTACAATATATGGGTAAAAATAAAATGAAACAAACATTAGCAAATGAAAATTTAAATAGCTGCAATAAATGTTGTACACCTGGTATGGGTAATGAAACTTATTACAAGAAAGAATAAAACTGTCCATTTTAAATGGATATATTTTTTAGCTCTTCGCCTATGACTATATACAAAGTGTACAATAAAGTAAAAAATATACATAAATAATAACAACAGTAATAAATACATGGCTGAACATACAAAATACTAGAGTTTATTGGGGATACATACAGTTGATTCTGAGAGTTGAAAAAGTTTCCAGCATATTTACAGTTGACAACATTTATGGAACACAAATAGGGAACAGTACATATACATACATCACATGCATGGACAAATAAAAAATTACACCTATAGTAATGAGTATTGCTGTATCAAAATTCTACCCTGAGTTATACATGAGTACACAACAATATTGCACCAGTTCCACTGCTAACTCTTAATAAACCAATTGAAACATTTTCATAATTTTAGAATCTCCATGTATTCACCTTTGAGCATACATCCATATAAACTGCTTTCATAACAATGATAATTCTATCACAATATTTGCAAAATTTATAATGAGGATGTCATCCACAATCTGTGAGTATTACAATTAAGAACCTATGTGAGTTGTTGCATTTGATCTGTCTTATACTTACAAGATATCAGGAACTACCTAGCAAGAAATTAATATGCTAAAAAAAAAAAATAAAAAAATATGGAAATTATTTTCCTTATTTGGCAAGTAGCTTGGAAAATGAAGGTAAATAAGTCATTCTATGTCAATCTACAGGTGATGAACTAATTTTAACCAAAATAAGAGCTTTATTATGACTACCCTCCTTCTGAAATAATGTGTTATATATATGTAAATCAATCTCAGTTCATTGCAGTTCAAAGCATTTAAATACTGAATGGTCAAACATAAACAGGATACTGAAGGCTAAAGAGAGAGGCACAGCCTGATAAGCTAGTCAGCAAGGACAGCAATGTGACTCTGACTCCAGAACGCAATATTGAAAATACACTGAAAGAATGGATGAAAGAAACAAAAACCATATGGAAATAGCTAATTAACTGCATGAAAAGGAAGTAGGGAGAGCATAAAGAAGGGGCAGTGGCAAAGGGAAGGAGAGAGAGGCAGTGAGAAAGAGAAGCAAACCTGCTAATGTTGGAGATAAACGCACACGATGTTACAGAATTTCATCAATTTCTCTGATACCATTGTTCTACTACTGAACCTTGAAGTTTGATATGCTATTCCTACACTGAGTTAAACTTATCAATACAGTATGTACTCATCACCATAAACAGCACTGCAAACAAAGCACCAGCAGCTTCTTATGGTTTAGCCATTGTTTGTGACTGACCTTAATAAACATTAGTTCATCTGTAATTTACTAGGAGAATGTACCTAACAAAATAAAGGGTCTAATCAGATGAAAACAATAAGCAATATGCCATAAAAACAGCCACTGTTTCAGGAAATTGAGTATTTTATTTCTGTACACCAACACACTGCATATTTTTAGGCCAAAAGATGATGACAATCTGCAGATAGACGATTAATGGACCACCACTCTGCTGCATTCTGACAGTGTACTTCAAGTGAGTTGAGAAAACAATAAATATGTTTAAGACAGTTTAGATAATAATGAGATGGTATGAAACATCTAACACTATTGAACTCAAGCCAACAAAAATAAACTTACGTTAACATTACTTATTCCAAAACTACTTCGGTACACAGAGCAAGCTACAATCGAGTTACTTCATCAATAATCCTTGCCATTATACAAACAGTGATATGTTATAACTGACTATGGACATCCCTGTCCACAGCTTGTTGTCTTGCGGTAGTGTTCTCGCTTCTCGCGCATGGTGTCCTGTGTTCGATTCCCAGCGGGTTCAGGGATTTTCTCTGCCTCGTGATGACTGGGTGTTGTGTGTTCTTCATCATCATTTCATCATCATTGATGTGCAACTCACCAAAGTGGCGTCAACTAAAAAGGACTTGCAATACGGTGGACGAACTTCCCTGCATGGGGCCTCCCGGCCAACAATGCCATACGATCATTTCAGTTCATTTTCATGGACATCTTTGGCCTTTGGTCCATAAGCTACAGTGTAGAACCAGATGTCAAGCAAAGGCAATTTGATAACACTCTAGATGACGATATTACGCAGAGTTGTGGAATTTGCCTGGACTGAAATTTGTGCTATGGAATTTGATATTTATATACCAATGTGCTACTTTGAAAAATGAATTAATTACTTTTACCATGCAGTTTGCTATTTCCTCTGCTGATCAAAGTTAAAAAAGGTTTCAATTTCATACTGGTAACACTTCACTATTTCAGCTCAAACAACATACTTACTTTCTAAGAGTGTGCAAACTATATAATAATTTCTGACCTTATTATGAAAAGGATGGATTTCTACCCACCATATAGCGGAGATGCTTAGTCACACACAGGCACAACAAAAGGACTGTCAAACAAAAAGGCCTTCATCAGATTTAAACAAAGTACCCACAAACACACTCATGCAAAAGCAACTCTCATACTCATGACCAAAGTCTCTGGCTGCAGAGTCTGGCCTCTGTGTGACTGTGCTTGAGTGTGCACATGTGTGTTGTCTAATGTCAATAAAGGCCTTCTTGCCCAAAAGCTTTTGTTTGACAGTCTTTTTGTTGTGCCTACCTGTGACTCAGCATCTCCACTATATGGTGAGTAGCAGTCTAACTTTTTGAAAATATTGTCATTATTCCATTCTGGATTTTCCGTTGTTAAATTTCCGAGCTCATAATTTTGAACATGATTTTAGCTAAGAAGTATTCGTGATTATTAGAAGTCCCCAGCAGTTTAGAAGGCTCTACAATGAGACTGGTTGTCATGCATTTGATGTTTTTAGTTATAGTGATCGTACATTTGATGGCATTTTAGATAACTTCAGAACGGAAAAGAAAGCCAGGAGTGTAAGAGGTGATGAAGTTATGCAGTCTTAACAGTCCTTGAGCAAAACATCCATTCACTTACAAATAAACCTCAATGATTCATACTTCGGCATTGTTACCATAATAGCATGTATCAGAGGGCACAGGTAAAGATAAATCAAAATTTAGGCCTATTATGCATATGCTGTAAGGCTTCTTTAAGAAAGGAGAAGTAACTGTTTGAAGTTAGAAATGATCTTTCCTCAGCTTGCTAAGTCAGTTACTTTGAAAGGGCAGCTATTAAATTAGCAGATCATACATTCAAGAAATTAATTTATTATGTTTCTATGAAATATAAAAACATTTTTCACTAAATTAACTAACTCTGTCAACAAATTCTCTGAAAAATGTTTTATCTTGAGATGTTATCACAGAGAATTACTGATTCAGTCAGTACTATATTTTTTTGCACTCATGGCATATCGTAACTGGTGAACACTGCAAAAACAGCACTAAAACTATGGTGTTATCTAAATATAGACAACAATAATAGTGCCATATGTGCAAAAGTTACTACAGTCAAGTTATAAAGTTGAAATTATATTCAAAAGAGCCTACTAAAATCAAGGTTTGCAAAATAATTTTTTAAAAATCCAAAATGTGTAATACTGTCACAAGAGCATCAGAATAAAGCTGGGAGGACACATAAGCATGAAGAAGTGAATGACAAATTTCTTAAGTACAAATTTTCAAAAGGCTTTTTTTTTAATGTTCTGTTTTCAGTTGAATAAAAAACTGTTCATATCATTTATAAATCCTAAAGTTTTATCAAAATTAAACAAAAATATAAAGAAGAAAATAACTAAACAATACAAACATTTATAATTCAGAAAACAACAAAAATATCTGGAATGTAATGATGGAAACAAGAAAGGAGAATTAAATTATAACAAAAAAATATATCAAAACAAGGATAGAACCATGTCTGGTTCACTGAAGTTAATCTGTAGTACTGCAACAGAGTTCCAAAAAGTTCCACATACAGACACAACACCTAGAAAAAATAAAGCAGCAAACAAGAGCTCATTATGACTTGTCAAAAGTTAGTACAGCAATAAAAAAATAAAGATCATTAACCTGGCTGTGTGGACAGTCTGTGTGCTGGGTGAATTAATCAATAGATAGCATGAAAGATTATTTAGAGATATAACGATGAGCTGATGTTACCTACAGCGTGCAAATATGGTCTCATTTTTACTCGTGAAATATAGTGTTGAAGTCACAGAAAATTTAATTCTGTCATCATCATTGTACAAAATAATAGAATCAGTGTTGAAATACGGCAAATGAAACAATATGTTTACTATTATCACAAACATTTTCATCTGATATCAATAACATTAAGGGTAATGCGTGACAAAAATATTTGTAGTTAAAGTAAAAGATGGACTAATTAACTATTTAAATGAACATAACCGTCTCTGTAAACTGATAAATGTACAATACTAGTCATACTAGAATTACAAAGATTGTACTTGAGGCATTGAATATAACCGGCTGTATAAAGCATATGCTACAGGTATTAAGAATATCTTATGTCTGCTAAATTAAGGATACTTGGTAACTCCCATAAATTTAATATCAGACAGTTGTTTTTTGGAAAAAAGGGTCGGTGGTTCTTTATATTGAGATGGTCATATTAGAGTTGTACCAATGCAAATATAAACATTTTTGTGATTAGTATGTCTTGTATTTACACTATTTGTAGCTATGGACTTATTTCTTTGGGATACCGTAAACAAAAGAAGACGAAATTTTTAAGTGAGAGAAATGAATCTCACTGTAAGGACCAATTTAAAAAGCTATACACAAAAAAATTGAGATCAAACAATACTCAGCTGCTGATGAATGACCAGCTGTACAAGGGCGCACTAAAAAAACTTACAAACTTTTGAGTCTTCCTTGTTATAGTGTAAACAAGGCCCTACCCTCCCCCCTCCTCACCATCAACATGCACACTTACTTCTGCAAAAGAAGTATTTGTGAGTATTGTGTGTTTTTTCTCATTCTTTAAAGTATGCTTATTTGCCACACAATTGACCAACAGATGACTAGTTGCCTGTCCTTGATTTTTATTCATTATTTTCTGGCTTGTTATTAGAAATGTTAGGTACAGAATCTTAACTATATCATCCAAACTGCAATCTACATTAAGAAAAGAAAAACATATGGAATAACTTCACAAACAGCTCTATGACAATGAAATAACAGCCATGCAGACTGTATTAAAAATAAAATACAATATTCTATCAATGCATACAATTGTACATATTTCCAAAACAGATTAAAGATGAATTAGGTTCCTTAAGAAAATTTAGTGTTAAAACACCAAGGTATTACAATGAATTACATATTACAGATGAAAACCACTCATCAAAATCCAGAATGACACTGATCTTTCATGTCCAGACACCAGTAGCCTAGTACACCCAGGATGTAACAGAAACATTGTGAACCTCATTTCCCTCTTGTTATGAAGAAATGGGGTAATATCTTAAATTTTTGTTCTGTCAATTTCATTACTTGAGTAAGAAAGAGTAGTTTTGATGCATACTCGCTACACAATGTGCTCAACCTGCAGAATGACTAAAATAACAATTTCAAACAATGGAAACACCAGGCAGGAATATCAACAATGTAGCAAAAGATAGATCGCTACCTACTGTAAAGATGACACAAGTTATAGACAGGGACAATTAAAATAAACTTATGTAAAGCTTTCAGCCACAGCCTTCATTAGTAAAGAGAGACACACGCCATTTATACACACAAGCAGGCACACCTCACACACATATGATCGCCAAGTCAAGCATCGGGCTGAATGCTGGAGTTAGTGGCTGTGTGTGCAAGAGATATGCCAGATTGTGTGTATGAATGGTGTGTGTCTCCCTTTATTGATGAAGGCTGTGGCAAAAAGCTTTATATAATTGTCTTTTAATTGTGCCTGTCTGCAACTTGACGTGTCTTCCTTACGGTAGGTAGCAATCTGTCTTTTCCTACATTCTTAAAATAATAATTTTCTCTTTTGTTACTACAGTTTTGTTAATCTTCATTGAGGACACACAAACTAATCATATACACAGTACTGTACATCTCCATATACTATATTACCACATTTTGGTTAGACAGAAAAAAATATATGATATGAGAAATGCAAGTCGTTAATTTCTATGAAAGTAAATTAAATACCTATACCTAATAGGTTTTTTGTTATGTGAAATGATAATCTGATTGACTGGTTTCTCATTCAGATGATGTAGGAAACAGTAGTCAGTCATTTAAAGGGAAATTCCATAAAAAACATGATGCTAACTATAAGTATTAACAGCTAACTAAATAAAAAATTTACATCCAGTGAGAAACTGTGCAAACTCAATGTTTCTGTTCGATTTGTATAGTTGTTAGTAAAACCTATGTGTTTTCATTCCACTGTTGAATATGTATGCCAGACTAGCTGATATGTCCAAACGTACCTCACAGTAGTAGTTAGTATATTGTTTTCAAATTCAAATAAATGGACATGACAACAGATGTGTATTTAGCCACCATTGATTACCCAACATTACGGCATGAAAAATAAGGATGCAACAGATAGAAGTAATGAATATAGAAACAAGAGCATTGAGCCATGATAAAACAGCCAAACATAGCCATAAGAACGAAAAGTGTGGTTAATACTATCCTGCAGATTTGTAATGAGGGGTGTGTTTGACAAAACTACACAAATTACAGTAAAAATTGCAACATAAATTTTTCTTTTGAAGCCCTCATAATGCATTAGTTCACACAAAAGAGAATTTTTACCTATAAATTAATTATGATGCTGGTGGTGGTGGTAGTAATAATTATAGCAGTAGTGGATGTTCATATTCCTGAACTAATTCTGTTGGCATAGCCTGTGTCTCTAAACAATTTGTATGTCAACACACTGTTATCTAGTGCACAACACTCACTCCTAAGTGCACAGCTATTTATTGTCTTTAAGGCATCATGTTTATACTTCACTGGTTAGCTAATTACTGTTATGAATACCACAAGGGTACACAAGATTGTAGATGACTTCCTCACCTGATATGTAAAAACAATTTAATGCTGACACTGACAGCTTGCTACAGTTAAAGCTATTGTGGTTGTGTATAAATTGAGAAATTTTTTTTATAAATTCAAATAAATCTCCCACACAAAAATGTCATAGTTTGCAGGCACAGTTATAACTTTTGTCAGCTGATATTCACAGAGACACATGAAAATGCTTGGTTCCTCTCCATATCAGCACACAATATCAAATAACGAACAACAGCACCTTCACATCCTGCTGCTGCACAAGTGGAATGTTAAGAAGCTCATGCTTTCTTAAACCTAAAACAGCCTCTGCAAGGTATCATGTAGAAGTAATACTTAACATCATTGTCCATCATGTAACAGCCAGATGAACTAACATGCTTGTGAGACTACTTCATTTCCTCACACTGGTACTGCCTTTCCATTGTTATATAATGATTTACTGATCTTATTGCATTGCCTTACACTTGCAGTCTGACTAGCAAATGTGTGCTGGAGATCATTTATTGCTTTACTGCTAGTTTTCTTTTTCGTTTTGTTGCATACACAGGTAAGAGAAATACTGCAAAGGATGAAATGCACTCACATGAGTAATAAAGCATTACCACAAGGAGCGCATTACTAGCTATAACGTATAAATACAATGCATATATATAATTGAATACTCATACAATAACTGGATTACAACAGTCTAAAAACAACTGTACAATTCACTTACAATTCAGTCAAATAACCTCACTGCACACTTTGTGAAGTTCCCTATAGCAATGTAAATCTCATTCAATGAAGACAAAACTCCTAGTCTTTTATTTTTCACTTAATGTTATTTGATGTTTAGGAACAGGTCACCACACCAAATATATGATGGTGTAGCACAATATATGATTAAACACTGGTCTAGTATAAAAATACATTTACAACATTTAAATAATAAGACATAATAATCACAGTTACAAACTATGTAATGGTCAACAGATAACACGGTGAAAATGAAACCTATTTATTGCGGGTATTCATTAACAATACTGAAATTTATAGAAGAGGAGACTTATCACAGATGACTCATGTAATTTGTACAAAAAAATCTCTCTCTACTGGGCAAAAAGAACAACAAAGTAAGAACTCACACACAAATTTAATTGGAGATTCCCTTAAAAGAACTAGAACTAGAGGTATGGGATACGGATAGGGATGGGCGTTGGGGGAAACACAAAGGTACAGAAGGCATGCTTATCAAAAACATAAGCAAATGAAGTCATCCTTGCATAAAAAAGTATACAAGTTTCAGGGGTGATACCAAACACTATATCAAAGGCAGAGAGATAGTTTCTGCCTTTAATGGAAGATGTCAAATGCCAAAACCTGAGAATGTAACATATACATTTTTGTCTCTTATCATGATGTAAGCCCACAGAAACAAATGTTCTCCATAGTCTCATATGTTAGCAACATCTACAAGTGCTTGCCAAGAATTGGCAATTTGATAATATCAGCTGGCTTAGTATTTCATCTGAAGGAGCAGTGCTGGCAGCAGGCTCCAGTCTCAGCCTCTCTTATGTACTGCCTGCTGATTTCCTCGGCAGGCCGCAGCAGGGCCTCAGAACAAAAGGAAAGACACCCTGGTACGGCGCGCGTCGCCCTTGGCCCTTCGGGCCATCCCGAACTGTCAGATGGAGGGATCGGAGCCAGGGGCACCACCCATCTTGCCTCCCTCACCCCCAGCTCCGGCCCCTGTCCCATCCTCGTCGCGGAATGGAGACCCGGATGTGCCACGGGAAGACAGGCCTCGGAAATCCAAGTTGTACTGCAACAAGAAACGGTATCTTATGTACTTCTCCTCAAGAAAATGCAAAGACATGCCATTACATTAATCAAGTAATGCCACATATATGCTGCATGGAAATATTTGAGGAATTGTAAAAGAGCAATCGTGACAGTTGGTCCAGGTTAAATAACACTTCATGCTACCGCAACTACTTGTATGAATTTTAATTAGTTTTTGCACAGTGTGTGTCAAGCAAATGTAAAGTATGATAAAGATTAGAAGATATTAATGGTGAGAAACAGATCAATTATAGCACATCATTATTCCATATTATAGTTATTATGCTCAAAAACAGTCAATCTAAAAATGTGGGTTAAGTAAGCCAAATATTAGTTACTGGATCCTGAAGAAACACTGTATCTACAGTCTCTGACAATGAGACATGCAATTTATCATCCTCCACAACTTTCATATGAAGAACAATACTTTTTTTGTGTCTGCAATGAAATATACTGTCAATCACCTAACAAAAGGGTATGGAAACAACATAAATATGTTCTTCTTCTTAGCTATATACATCCTAATTGGCAACAAAGCACAGTAATCAATTTTCCTCTTAATTCCTTTCAACAAAACATTCACATATGTACTTGCATATGACAGCAGCGTGTTGGATTATCAGCATTCTCAGAAATTTTTAATTTATTTTTCTATTTCCAACTTGACTGTCACATGAGACATCAGACCGATGATAGCAAAAGATGATTACAACATTTGTCACTGTGAACTTTTACAATATCCTTGTAGTGATGGAAATAAAAAGCTTGGAAAAACATTGTGTCATCTGCTAATGTAGAAATAAAAATGATATAGTGGCTCAATGTAAGTGAGAATTGCAAGAAAAGATGTAGAAGTTGAACATTTAGTGAAAGGTGACAGAGAAATATTTTTCTATAAGATCTATGGACAGAGTGAACATAGAAGAGCACTAATTTTGGAAAGAATGTTCTTCTTTGTTGAGGCTCATCCTCTGGGCAAAAGAGTTTTTTTTTAGATTTCAGAGCACCAGTAGTCCACATGAGTATGATTTGCTCCACTTCACAGCAGAATTCACACATTATCATTCAAAATTTGAACACACTTGTTTGTCATATCCACAAATGTCTTCCCTTTCACTTCGGTCATCCTGCCAGTGTTCCACCTCCATATATTTATGCTTCATACATCTACTTTCACATGTCAGTATCAAATATTATTCTGCCTAAAGTATGACTGTAAAAAGAGGTAAAGCTGTCATAAGCTCAAATTCTGGGTTGAACACCACAGTGTTTTACTAGGCACAGTTCACTTATACATGGTATGCTATTGCTTTCCTATGGCCTTTGAACTGACTTACCCAGATAACTTTATGGGGATCAAGAGTTTAATATGGATTCAGAACCATGGAGCAAATTGGCATTTTTCACATGAACAAAAATTATCAGAGGTGAAAGAAGTGAAAATTGACTAGGACTGAATGGAGACTGAACTGGAGATCTTTTGCACTTTATCACTGTCAAAAATTTTACATCTGCTGAACTTCAAAATGTCAAATTATACAATAACAAGGGTCATTCATATAAAATGAAAAATGTAATTTAAAATTATACAAGCAAGCATAAAACTTTTGTTAGTTCTCAAAAGACAGCTCTTTAAACACTTAGAAACACTTAGGAGATTTATGCTACGTGACTAAACACGCACACACTTCAAGCAATAAGGGAAGATTTACACTAGACTTTTCACAAACATTAACACTAGTCACACATTATTAACACACACACACACACACACACACTTGTACGACAACACAGAAGACAGCAAGCAATTACACAAACAAGCATGCACTGTGGGCCGTACATGTTGTTCTTGTGTCCTGTCACCTGGGAAGAGAAGAATAAGGGTTCCCAATGAAACGCATCATAGCCTGAGGACTCAGGAATCCAGGAATGTGATGATCAGCTAGTGCCCAGCTGCTGATTTCAACTCGCTGTGGCATGTACAGAGAAAACTGAAAAGTAAAACTCTTCACTAAAGTGCTTACAAATCTACATCCATTCAAACAAAAAGTCGTAGAAATTTCTTGAGACATTACATTATCTTACCTGCAAAACAAAATATACTGATTTTAACTGTACAATATATCCTAACTAACTTGTAATTACAGACTGAGATTTAATCAGTTAAAATAAGCTGGAACATCTTTCATTCATTTGCACTTCAAATGATGATGGTTCTGCACAGACTTTTAAGACAGTGACAGTGCACCAGAAATCTGAATAATTTATAAGTCATGCACAACAGATGACTGTAAATTACTTGTATATTTTAAACACTGTTTTACGTAAAATCTGATATGGGAGAGATTAGCACACTCCACACTATGAAAAGAAGTAAGAAGAAATAGATATACAATAAAATGTGTGCAGAGACACAGGAAGAATAGAAATAACAAGTCATGTGTATAGTATACTGTGGTACATGGTAAATTTGGATGAAAGGAAATGTTATTAGGTATCAAAGTAGGAGAAAGATGGTTAAACAAAGAAGAAGAAGGAGGAGAAGAAAAAGAAGAAGAAGAAGAAGAAGAAGAAGAAGAAGAAGAAGAAGAATCCTGTATAATAACTATGACTTAATAACGTGAGAAGAAAGATATGACATAGTATCAGTATTAATATGGTTAGAACATAAGAAAGCAGGTAGCACAAAGCTGTAGGTTAGTAAAGGCAAACTTTTACTTTATTAATCAGCCTGTGGAAACATTCAAACAATGCTTGCACACGAGTGTAGTTCACTGCCCCTATTGACAACTTCAGGTTATAACAGTGTAGCTTCACTTGAAGAATTTCTTTGTAATGTCCATTTCAGACAGCACAGAATGTGAAACAAGTGCCAGATAAATATGGGATATAATACCTTCATCATCTTTGGCTTTTGCACATTATGATCTGACATCTTCTGCACAGCCCTCTTTAGTTCAGTGTAACACAGAATTAGTGCAAGATAACAAAACTTACGGCACTGAATCTACTGAGTGTAATAACTGGATTACTACATTTATTTTGTCCTACAAGATAAACCGAGCATGCAAGGAATTATATCTCAATATTCTCTTTTTTCATAACTCACATAATTTTAGTTCTTTAGTTACAGGAGATACTGTAAGTCCAAAGAAACTGCCCCCTAAGTGTTGTTTCTTAAAGAAGTAATAAATATGTTTTATCTACACTGTGAAAACATTTCCTTGAGTCTGCATTTGTTTTGATGTACATTACCAAAAGTGTCCTGCTTGTACCCACTCTATTTCTTCTGTGGTTGTCTCACTACAGCAAGATATACTAATAGAAGGCAATTGCCCTTACAAGGCCTGACAATTATTTTGTTTTGATTCTGCAGCCTATACACCTCTGCCAACACAATATCAGCTACATTAGATGTGGAAAGTCTCGTGAGGCACCTGTATGTGAATTTTGAAGACTTTTTATGAATATATGTTGTAGGAAAGTCCTTGTACAACATAAATACTTTAATATTAAAGGAAACCACTAACCTAAAATCAGAAGCATTAAGTTGTTGACACACACACACACACACACACACACACACACACACACACACACACACACACACACATATATATATATATATATATATATATACATACCTACTCTCATATATGGTGCCGGCTAGACAACCTCGCTGATACTGTTTTGCAGCATGTGGAGTGGTTGTGGTATAGGTAGTGTCAGGTGGGAGAGGGAGAGGGAGAGGGAGAGGGAGATACTGAAGGTGGGCTAGCAGTCTGAAGGGAGGCAGCTAGTTGCTAGCTAGGAATTCAAAAGAGAGGTGTGGCAAGTACATATGCTGGCACAACTGTAGAGGCCAGTACAAAGTGGCACATGCTGAAGGCAAGATGGGGACATGAACTGGGAGATGGAAACAGGATGGAAGAAGGGGAATCTGTTGCCTGGAGGGTGCAGGGACAGTGGGTCTCCTAAGACTGAGACCAGGACAATTGAGAGAGCACAGGACTTCTTGTAAGGATAACTCTGATCTGCATAGTACAGAGCGGCTGGCAGTGGAAGGAACAATCCAGATGACTCAGGCTGTGAAGTAGCCATGGCTAGGTATTCAGGAAGGAAGGTGGCAGGTATGTGAACTGGCACGTCTGTATTGGCTGGTGGGAAGTGGCAAACACTGAAAGCAATATGGGGTGAAAATTGGAACATCACAATCCAAGCCATCTGGATCCTTCACTCTGCCACTAGCTTCTCTGAACTATGCTTATCCTTACAACACATTCACCACTACTGTAATCACCCTGGTCTCAAACTTGGGTAACCCACTGTCATTGCAGCCTCCAACCAATGGTTTCCCCTCCTTCTGTCCTGTCACCCCCTCCTAATTCAGGTCCACACATCGCCTTCAGTGTGTGACACTTTCCACTGACCACTACAGTGATGCCAGCTCATGTATGTGCCACCCCTCCCTCTACATTCCTAACCAGCAAACCAGCCATCCCCTCTAAGTCACCCACCACCCAGTCCCTAGTCCCTCCCCCACCTCCCTCGCCCTTTACCTACCTTATCTAAAACCAGCCCACCACAACCAGTCCACCTGCCACAAAATAGCATTGGCATGGTTAGTCTAGCTGACACCATGCAGGAATATAAATGTGTGTGTGTGTGTGTGTGTGTGTGTGTTTGTTTTACTCTAGCTCATCAAAGGACAATTCCAAAAGCTAGCATGTATTCTTTCTTTTGTGTGTGCCAGTCAACAACTCAAAACTTCTGCTTTTCAGTGAGTGGTTTTCTGTTTTGTGTATTCATGGTGTCTCAGATCTTTTGGGTCAAATTGAAACAGGTGATAGAAGGTCCAGAACTGATTATACTGATACGGGGAACCAACTTACAGAAATGTATATTTAGTGTGTTATGAACATACACAGCATACACTGCATAACAACGACAATACTCATAGTAATTGTTCAAGTGATGACCGATAGTCTAAAAGCATGTATTGCATTGGTGCATGCAGTTCTACTGCACTCTTGCAAAGATCTCATGTGTTTGTTGAGCACTGGAACAAGCAACAGATGATAAACAGTGCACACCTCTGCACACTAACCAGACACTGTGTGCAGAACTTAGCTCACAGTACATGAGTCATATGAAGACCACATGCATCACGTTGGTGCACACACCACTGTCACTGGTGTTAGTAGTCCATTGCATCAGACAGCTAGTGACCAAGGTGAGGTGTGTTACTCTGTATTTGTATGTTTGTCATGAGGGATAGAAGACGTACATTTAATGTATGGTGTGGCAGGATGATGTTCCTGTAAAGCAAATAAATGTACAGAGGACACTTCCCCAACAGCTGTTATCGTAACTGGAAGAAGTTTATCTCTGGACCTGTCAACTTGCCAGAGAAATGCACACTTCAAGGGATACAGTGTGGAGAGTATTTGTGGCACATATATCATATCACTATCATAAAGGGCATGTGCAAACACAGGGACCAACAGATTTTGAGCCCTGCATTCACTTGTGTCAATGGATTATCCAATGCAGTGCTACAGTGTCAAGCTAAACACAGTTTTTAATCAGAGTGTATATGACCCCGGAGATCCAGGAAAAACCCAGGAAATTTTTAGAATTCCGGGAATTTCTCGTCGTTTTAGTATTCAGTTAAATTTTTGTAATTTTGACTAGTAAGAACCAGATGGCAGTACCGTAGGTGCAACCACAACGGAGGGGTATCTGTTGAGAGGCCAGACAAACATGTGGTTCCTGAAGAGGAGCAGCAGCCATTTCAGTAGTTGCAGGGGCAACAGTCTGGATGATTGACTGATCTGGCCTTGTAACACTAACCAAAACGGCCTTGATGTACTGGTACTGCGAACGGCTGAAAGCAAGGGGAAACTACAGCCGTAATTTTTCCCGAGGGCATGCAGCTTTACTGTATGGTTAAATGATGATGGCGTCCTCTTGGGTAAAATATTCCGGAGGTAAAATAGTCCCCCATTTAGATCTCCGTGCGGGGACTACTCAAGAGGACATTGTTATCAGGACAAAGAAAACTGGCATTCTACGGATCAGAGCGTTGAATGTCAGATCCCTTAATCGAGCAGGTAGGTTAGAAAATTTAAAAAGGGAAATGGATAGCTTAAAATTAGATATAGTGGGAATTAGTGAAGTTCGGTGGCAGGAGGAACAAGACATTTGGTCAGGTGAATACAGGGTTAAAAATACAAAATCAAATAGGGGTAATGCAGGAGTATGTTTAATACTGAATAAAAAAATAGGATTGCGGGTAAGCTACTACAAACAGCATAGTGAACGTATTATTGTGGCCAAGATAGACACAAAGCCCAACCCTACTACAGTAGTACAAGTTTATATGCCAACTAGCTCTGCAGATGATGGACAAATTGAGGAAATGTGTGATGAGATAAAAGAAATTATACAGGCAGTGAAGGGAGACGAAAATTTAATAGTCATGGGTGACTTGAATTCATCAATAGGAAAAGGAAGAGAAGGAAACATAGTAGGTGAATATGGATTGGGGGGAAGAAATGAAAGAGGAAGCCGCCTGGTAGAATTTTGTGCAAAGCATAACTTAATCATAAGTAATACTTTGTTTAACAATCATAAAAGAAGGTTGTATACATGGAAGAACCCTGGAGATACTAAAAGGTATCAGATAGATTATACAATGGTAAGACAGAGATTTAGGAACCAGGTTTTGAATTGTAAGGCATTTCCAGGGGCAGATGCGGACTCTGACCACAATCTATTGGTTATGAGCTGTAGATTAAAACTGAAGAAACTACAAAAAGGTGCTAATTTAAGGAGATGGGACCTGGATAAACTGAAAGAACCAGAGGTTGTAGAGTGTTTCAGGGAGAGCATAAGGGAACAATTGACAGAAATGGGGGACAGAAATACAGTAGAAGAAGAATGGGTAGCTCTGAGAGATGAAGTAGTGAAGGCAGCAGAAGATCAAGTAGGTAAAATGACGAGGGGTAATAGAAATCCTTGGGTAGCAGAAGAAATATTGAATTTAATTGATGAAAGGAGAAAATATAAAAATGCAATAAATGAAGCAGGCAAAAAGGAATACAAACGTCTCAAAAATGAGATTGACAGGAAGTGCAAAATGGCTAAGCAGGGATGGCTAGAGGACAAATGTAAGGATGTAGAGGCTTATCTTACTAGGGGTAAGATAGATACTGCCTACAGGAAAATTAAAGAGACCTTTGGAGAAAAGAGAGCAACTTGTATGAATATCAAGTAGGGAGGATATAAAATGTAGACTGGCAACGGCAGGGAAAGCGTTTCTGAAGAAGAGAAATTTGTTAACATCGAATATAGATTTAAGTGTCAGGAAGTAATTTCTGAAAGTATTTGTATGGAGTGTAGCCATGTATGGAAGTGAAACATGGAAGATAAATAGTTTAGACAAGAAGAGAATAGAAGCTTTCGAAATGTGGTGCTACAGAAGAATGCTGAAGATTAGATGGGTAGATCACATAACTAATGAGGAGGTATTGAATAGAATTGGGGAGAAGAGGAGTTTGTGGCACAACTTGACTAAAAGAAGGGATCGGTTGGTAGGACATGTTTTGAGGCATTAAGGGATCACAAATTTAGCATTGGAGGGCAGCGTGGAGGGTAAAAATCATAGAGGGAGACCAAAAGATGAATACAGTAAGCAGATTCAAAAGGATGTAGGTTGCAGTAAGTACTGGGAGATGAAGAAGCTTGCACAGGATAGAGTAGCATGGAGAGCTGCATCAAACCAGTCTCAGGACTGAAGACCACAACAACAACAACAACATATTTAATTTTATGTCACACAGAAGAGCAAGTTTTTTGCTTATAGGCAATAAAGAGTCCAGATTTTCTTAAGAGTTCTTGCTCTCCTGGTTGCAACTAATCTTATCCAATATCAATTGCAAGGTTTGTGTCTTACATTTCCTCAAAGACGTATGTTGTATGCATCAGAGTCTTCAGAAAGATGTGTGGCACAAAGTGAACTTATTTTTGAAAAGTCTTTTAACGTTCTGATGCGCAGAGAAGTCTGAGTCGTAGTGGGGTGGGGGTAGTCTCCATGTGACCCGTGTTTACATTTAACAAATTTTCTGTTCCCTCTTCATTTACCGCTCTCACGTCAAATGAAAACAAGATGGATTTCTGTGTCTGGGAGCTACCAAGTGAATTAAAATACATTTACATAATTATGGAAGGCTAAAGTATATTACTAGTTTCAGATTTTATTTTATTTCCACCTTTCTGACAGTCAAGCATTAATTGCCTTGCAGAACAATAAAGTTATTTTTGTCGGTTTGCTAAAGAAATTTGGCTTTTATTATGCTTTCCTACTGAGGCAGTCAATTTATTTGAAACAAAGTGTTTTACTCCACACTAATGGCTAGTTTCAACTGTTTGCTGCATTCCAAGTGTATGTTTTCATCATCTATCACATATGGCATTATGCCATGATAAAGTACCAAACATGAGATAATACAATACTGGTACTCATAGAAAATTTATGGCCTGAAAACCACTCCAAAAAGCTTCATATCAGGTTGAGGCCTACGTCATTGGGAATCTGGACATACGAATGTGCACTGTAAGGCAAACTATGCAGTTTAGTATGGTTCACAAAATTCTGACACTATTTGGGTATCCTATAATGTCTTATTTCTTTTATGACATAATGTAAGATCTTTTAATATGGGTTTCCTACATCACCGTTGCTGTGCAAGCGTGGTGATGTCTCTTATCTGGTGCTCTCTGGCAACTGCTGAAATGAATCCATTTACACTCCTGGAAATTGAAATAAGAACACCGTGAATTCATTGTCCCCGGAAGGGGAAACTTTATTGACACATTCCTGGGGTCAGATACATCACATGATCACACTGACAGAACCACAGGCACATAGACACAGGCAACAGAGCATGCACAATGTCGGCACTAGTACAGTGTATATCCACCTTTCGCAGCAATGCAGGCTGCTATTCTCCCATGGAGATGATCGTAGAGATGCTGGATGTAGTCCTGTGGAATGGCTTGCCATGCCATTTCCACCTGGCGCCTCAGTTGGACCAGCGTTCGTGCTGGACGTGCAGACCGTGTGAGACGACGCTTCATCCAGTCCCAAACATGCTCAATGGGGGACAGATCCGGAGATCTTGCTGGCCAGGGTAGTTGACTTACACCTTCTAGAGCACGTTGGGTGGCACGGGATACATGCAGACGTGCATTGTCCTGTTGGAACAGCAAGTTCCCTTGCCGGTCTAGGAATGGTAGAACGATGGGTTCGATGAAGGTTTGGATGTACCGTGCACTATTCAGTGTCCCCTCGACGATCACCAGAGGTGTACGGCCAGTGTAGGAGATCGCTCCCCACACCATGATGCCGGGTGTTGGCCCTGTGTGCCTTGGTCGTATGCAGTCCTGATTGTGGCACTCACCTGCACGGCGCCAAACACGCATACGACCATCATTGGCACCAAGGCAGAAGCGACTCTCATCGCTGAAGACGACACGTCTCCATTCGTCCCTCCATTCACACCTGTCGCGACACCACTGGAGGCGGGATGCACGATGTTGGGGTGTGAGCGGAAGACGGCCTAACGGTGTGCGGGACCATAGCCCAGCTTCATGGAGACAGTTGCGAATGGTCCTTGCCAATACCCCAGGAGCAACAGTGTCCCTAATTTGCTGGGAAGCGGCGGTGCAGTCCCCTACAGCACTGTGTAGGATCCTACGGTCTTGGCGTGCATCCGTGCGTCGCTGCGGTCCGGTCCCAGGTCGACGGGCACGTGCACCTTCCGCCGACCACTGGCGACAACATCGATGTACTGTGGAGACCTCACGCCCCACGTGTTGAGCAATTCGGCGGTATGTCCACCCGGCCTCCCGCATGCCCGTAAACTGCACATACGGTTCACGTCCACGCTGTCGCGGCATGCTACCAGTGTTAAAGACTGCGATGGAGCTCCATATGCCACGGTAAACTGGGTGACACTGATGGCGGCGGTGCACAAATGCTGCGCAGCTAGTGCCATTCAACGGCCAACACCGCGGTTCCTGGTGTGTCTGCTGTGCCGTGCGTCTGATCATTGCTTGTACAGCCCTCTCGCAGTGTCTGGAGCAAGTATGGTGGGTCTGACACACCGGTGTCAATGTGTTCTTTTTTCCATTTCCAGGAGTGTATAACAGGTCGCAGGAAAATAATGCAAACTGTTATTCAAGAAGCATTATTTTCAAAGTAAACTTGCTTTTACACAAGATGAACTTTGTAAGAGAATGTACGATGAACTTCTTAAATCAGAGAGCGTTTGCTCTCTTTTAAAAATCAACTCTTTGCTGATGAGCCATTTAGAAGAATTTCGAGCCCAGAAGATCAGAGATTTATGTCAGTATTAAAAATTTTATTGGTTTATATGTGTGATGTATTGTAAAATGTATCATGCACTAAACAGATCAACATTATACGTGAAAGCTTAGCTTCTCCTGTCACTTATTAATTTTCAAGACAAATATTATATGCGAAAGCTTTGCTTTTTTTGTAGCAACACTATGTATATTAATTTAAACCATTAACTTTTCCTGTTGGTGAAATTCGATTTATACTTTTGTAATATGAAAATATGCAGTGTACATGTTGCTGCACATCAAAGATCTTTCCAAAACACCGGCCGGCAAAATACACTGTCGCTGAACACGGAAAAAGTGTATTTTCACTAGAGATAAAATGTATTTTTAACCAAGAGATCTGGGAAAAATCCGCTAATTTTTTTCCCTTGTCCGCATATACACCATGTTATTGTTCACGGATGAGGCCCTCACTTCAACCATGATGGTGTTTACAACCCCTGCAACAGCCATGTATGGAGTGGGGACAATCTCCACACTACCCACACTGATGGCCACTCTGTCATCATAAGGATGGGCACTGTCCAAGATCAACTAAGATAACCTTATTTGCTGCTCCCCCATTTGACTGTTCCACATTATGTAGCATTCCTGTGAGATGTGCTGCCACAATTCTTGAAGATTTTACTCCTTGCAGCCTGCTAAAGGATGTAGTTTCAACACAACAGTGCACCAGCCCACTTCAATGTTAATGTCTGCAAGCACCTTGACATGTACCCTCATTGTTGGGTTGGAAGGGGAGGTCCTGTCCCATGGCCAGCACAATCAATCACCAGATCTCACACATCTGGACATTTTCCTCTGGTGTTACATCAAGATGTTGAAGTATGAAATCCCTGTACAAATGGATGAAGACCTTTGCTAGGGTCCAAGCTGCCTGTCTCCTGGTACAACAGACATGAGGGATCTTTGAGAGAATGTGGCAAACTTCATGCACCTTTGCCATGCCTGCATTGATACTGGAAATCCCATTTGAACAATCACTATGAATTATGTTGTTGTTATGCAATTTATGCTGTGTATGTCTGTAACACAATCAATATTCATTTCTGATCATTTGTTCCATATCTCAATATAACTGATTGTCAACCCACTATCATCTGTTCAATTTGACCCAAAAGATTTTAGACACCCTGTATTTATTGCATAGTGTCTATGTATCAGATTTCTGGATCAGAGATGATGAAATAAGTCTAAAATAGCCTAGAAAAGTGTGCAAAAGTACCTAACAATCACATATGAGCTAGCTATTGTACTAGACCAATGATGATCAATCCACCATGTGGATTTTCTGGTTCAACTTCCTGTTGCACAAGCGGGTGTGCTGTGCAAGGGGGAGGCCGATAAAGGAGATGTAACAAGTATTACTGTTTCTGAATATATAAGTACCAGTAACAGATTTCTCCCCCCCCCCCCCCCCCTGCCCTCCCCGTCAACCAGTTCTCTAAGAATCAAACTCTAATGTATAAAACAGCATTGATGATCTGATTACTTCAAAGATGAGTTAATGTGTTAAATATTTGATGTTAAGAATGTAAAACCTTTATGGTTGAAGAAACAAAAGCCAATCCTTGTCGGTGTCTTCAGTGGAATAAGTATTACTGTCTGCAAAATGGGCAGTGAATAGAGTTAGTAATAAAGAAATAATGCTTGATGCTTAAGTTCTACTGCATGAACAATGAGCATTTAATAACAGATAAAATGATATCCTTTCATTATGTTGTGCTATGTTGTGGGGCTGTAACCCAGAAAAAGCTTATAAAAGATTTGGAATTATGTGTAAAGTTTGCTGGAATACTGGATAAATATAATGCTGTTAATTTGGGTGCCACGAGTTATGCTGCCTCAAGACATGTACACAGATTCTGACTTCAATACCTGACTTAGTGTGTTAACCTACAATGCAAGATTATACCTCTTAATGAGAAGATTATGGAAGCATTCAAAATTTTTAAATTCCATCAATAGTTATATGAAATACCAAAAATTATATTTTTGTGCCCCTGGAAATGATGATCTTCTAGCTATTCAGTAATACTGATTGCAAATAGGAGAAATAAAATAACTAACCTGTCATTCATTGAGAACAGGAAGAAAATTAAGAAATGAAAAGCTAATTGACATGATTTTCTGAGGTGAGGTTGGATGATTGAGAAGCACTGTTACTGAATGAGTCTGACACAAGGCAATGATTTTTTGAAAGACTGCAATTGAGAACGCTAACAGGAATGGCCATGATGGACTCATCACACAAACATGCAGATTATGAGTCTGTGAGAGCTACAGCTGCGTAACCCATTAATGTGATAGCTAGCAAACTCTTGCTGGAAATAAAGTAATGAAGTATTGTGAGACAGGCAGTGAGAGGTTGGGGATGTTAAAGATAAAAGTACACAGTAAAATAAATGAGAAACTATCTAGTAAAATACGTATGCTATTTTTTTCATTACATCTTCTATATCTTTATAACTGAAATACTGTCAGTGGAGCAGGAAGAACTGTCAGGAAGGCACATCTTCAATTTGCTTCTCAAACACTTTCCTTGTTTGGGGAAACAAAATTTAATGAAAGGTAATTACAGTTTTCGTCAGCAAGTTCCGTGATTGTGAATCTACCATTTGACTTATGGGGCTTTATTTGCATAATATTTGATTAAAGTATATCTGTAGTTTAAAGACACAGTCCTTAACAGAATGAGATATCCTTTCTTTCAGGAGTGCTAGTTCTGTTAGGTTCACAGGAGAGCTGTAAAGTTTGGAAGGTAGGAGATGGCAGAAGTAAAGCTGTGAGGATGGGTTGCGAGTTGTGCTTGGGTAGGTCAGATGTTAGAACACTTGCCCGTGAAAGGCAAAGGTCCCGAGTTCGAGTCTCAGTCCGGCACACAGTTTTAATCTGTCAGGAAGTTTCATAGTCGTTAACACTTTGGCTTCTGTGGGCACACATACACATCCCACTGTGCCATTTCCCTGGTGTTGTGGATGTGTACGTGCACTCTTTTTGGTTTTTCTTGCAGTGCTATAGTTGTTTGACTGTGTCCCAAGCTGCCAATCTCTCGCTGTTGTGGATGACTTACTTCTTTATCTCCGTGAATAAAATTTTTTAAAAGTATTTATCATACAATATATGTGGCGCATTGCATTCCATCATTTGTAGAAAACCTCACTTCAGTATCTTGAATCATTTACCACATGAATCATAATGCGCAAGGCCCTGGATGGGCACATCATGCACAATTGTCCTTTGGATATGAAACCTAGTCACTCAAGAACAAAATGAAATATCCTTCTACTCTCAATTTTAAATAAAATTTTGATATCTTATCTACATTACAGTCACTGCAATTTATGGATTGAAATCAAGTGTACGCAAAGTTTACACAGTGTGTTTTTACATTTGAGAAGTCTTTAATATTTTGTGGAATATTAATTTGATGCAGCACAATAAGTTTGATAGATAACAAAAAGAAATTCAGCTTTTTATTGAGTGAAGATATCAGACTGTAAGATGTACAAAAATCAATTTTTTTCACCTAATAGCTTTCAAAAAATCTGATAAGTGTTTCATATCAGCCAGAATGTTGTTTCTCGGCACAGGCACCAGCATGTGGTGAGCAGTACAGCCATAACAAAAGCAACCTCAGCATAGGACACAAGGAGTTCATCTATTGCAGCGAAAGGGTTAAATGAAGTTTCTTATCCAATGGTGATAAGATATTACAAAGAAATTAATGACTGGGGACTATACTGTATTATTAAGTCAGGCATAACTAAACTGGACATGGACAGTGGCTGCTAGAGCTAGAAGCTTTGGAAGAACATTCCACCAGTCAGAGTTCTCAACAACTGAACACTGTCCACTATAAAGGATAGTTCACGTGCAGTATTCAAGAAACGATCTGTTCATTTGCAGTGTGGAATTGGGCCCTGCTCACAGCCTATGTGACTATCAGCAGCCACAGCAAACAACACCACATTTATGTACACTGCCAGTCATCTCCCTGTTTGACAGAGCCTTAACCAAGTGGCAGTTTACAGACTTTATTTAAAAGCTATAGTGACATGTAACAAACATTATTTGACAAGTAATTTTAATGAAGATCTTAAGGAAATGCTTATAGAATCGTTTTGGGAAAATAATTTTTTGGTATGGATAGTTGAGTAATGATTTCAAATACTTGTAAAAAGTAAGCATTTACTCTACAGACTACTATGATTTATTATTGTTTCTCTTGTGGTGATGTTAGTTATAATAGCTGCCTAACAAGTAAAACTGCATTAACTAACAATAAATTCTATTTTACTCATTAAGCAGCTGTTAACTTTCCAATGCATATGGGAAAGTCATCTGCAGAAAGTACATTTAATTTGAAGTAAAAAAAAAAAATCCTATTCCAGTTTTTTTTGTCTGGCCAGCAGTTTAGTCAGTAATTAATGTCAAAGTTTGCTATTTATACAAATGGCCTCCAGAAATGGCCTTTACCAGAAGAGGCAGCCACAGATGAATGACAGAACAAGCACCTACACAGTTCTTGTTGAAAATACATGGCAATACATAGAAGGAAAAACATACCATAATTGCTCCGTGGCATGCACCAAGTAGTTCTGCAGGTACTTGGAGGAAGTACTGTGATAACCATCATTCTATGAGATATAATAAGTTTTTGTGACACCTATTAAATTTAGTTCTTGTCTGAAGCTACATCTCATAACTCACCAACTCATTTATATTATAAATGCCAATTTCAGATTTTTGCTCATTGATTTATCCCTAGTTATGACTCTCTTTTGCTTGGTCTGATACTGAAACTTTTGTTCACTTGGAGCGTAACATACTATGTTTGGACAAAGTAGTTCAATTAATTCTGTATAATAAGTCATTCCATGTATGAATTAGCTAGTCCTACTATGCTCTTCTAACTTTACAACAGAGAAGTATCAATAGCTCAGTAAAAAGTAGTTTGCATGAAAAGGGAACATTACTTTTCGATTCTCTCTCTCTCTCTCTCTCTCTCTCTCTCTCTCTCTCTCTCTCGCGCGCGCGCGCGCGCCCACACACACACACACACACACACACACACACACACACACACACACATCCCTCTCTCTCTGCCTGTCTATCTATATATGGCTATGGCTGTGAAGCAATGAAGCTATGAAAGCTTGCACAATTCCATAACATTTACATGTGTTTTCTCCTGTCACCAAGGGTTAGTAGATTTTTTTTTATCTATCCAAGCATATTAAGAAGTTCTACATATTATCAAAAAGCATAAAAATGATTATGAAATGTACATAACAATGTGGCATACCAAATTAGTCCAAATGTCAACATTACCTACAGGTTTCATTTGCAACTTCAGTTTAGCTAACTCTACTGAATTTAGTATAAAAGTTCTGGTAGAATGTAAATACTTTAGTAATAACAGAGGCCAATCACTGAACAGCAGAAGCATTGATTCCTTGACAGGCACACAAAAAAGAGAGAAAACTTTCTAGCTTTGGTGTCATCCTTGGGTACAAATATACACAGAAAATGTGCAGCCAGCTGGCGCCATGTAGGGGCAGAGGTGGGTGTATGCATGTGAGTGTATATGTATATGTAGATGTATTGTGTGTGTGTTTTCTGTGTGTATTTGTACTCTAGCTTGAAAGAATGATTGCTCCAAAAGCTAAGTAGTTTTCTTTGTATGTGTGTGCTCCAGGTGACAACTCAATGCTTCTGCTTTTCAGTGAGTGGTTTCCTTTAGTCCTAAAGTATCTACCAAATTTAATAAGTGCTGAAGCAACAACATTTTTATCGCAATTCTGGTATTATAGGAATGTCTATTGTCTTACTGCAGAGAGACGCCTTTCTAATCCCAAGACCAGGTGGATTCTAAAAAAAAAACATCCTGAACACCCAAGCAGTCATGAGGAGTTTTTGTAACAACCTGGTAAATAAGTTTCTTGGTGATCATACAAAATGGATGGAAACTGTCATTGGCACAAACTTACTCTTGAATTTCATCATTTGCAGTTTCAATGGTCCCATTTCACCAGTTACAGTCATAATCACTTCACCATTTTGTGGGAAACTCACATTAAAAGTACAGTCTGTCATCATTCATGATAATGTCTTGGAAAAAAGACTTGGCTCCTTTTGCCATTTGAATGAAGATGTAGCAAATATTCAAAAGTTTTTTTTTGTTTTTCAGGAACTGAAACAGTGCTGTATGAATTTCACTCACATCTTTTTCTATCAGTAAACCTTTTTTGAGTAAACAGTGTTTTCAAAATATGAGTACCTAGAAACATTTTTTTGCAACTGAAATTATGATAACTGATCACCAATTCTTTTGAGATTTGCTTTTATAAAAAGCATGTTCTAATGATTCAATTTTTCATAACTTTCAAATGACTCATTGTCTTTTTCAAATCTTTGTTCCATCAAATGCTTTTCATAGAAAACACTTTTTACCCGAGACTGTAGCCAATAGGCAGTTTGAAAACACTTTTTACTTCAACTCATGCACTTCTGTAGCTGCTTAATATATCTTAAAATCGGATTTCTTGATTACTACCAATTACTTTCCTACTCCTTAACATAGAAAGTAATCAGATTTCACATTGTGATAACAAAAATGGTTGATCTATATGGGAGCAAAATTAGACTCTTTGCAAAAATAACAAAGCAAGAATGAACTGCACAGGTAAGATTATTACATTCCCTGAGTGGTGTAACTTTGAAGAACAGAGCAAGAAAGAAAATGTTAGAAAACAACAGCATGTAGAAGAAACTGTTCATTATGTGCAAATGTGTCAGTCTAAATGGCGTTGTCAACTTATTACCCAGAGAAAAGGTTGGTATGTAAAACAGTCCAATATCAACACTGAGAATGGTACGTTTAGGAATAGTATATTGTTGATGGATTGAACAGTTTGTGTCTTTGCATAATGAAAGATGTTGAGGGAACTGATGATGAACAGACCAACAAACTTTTGTATTGACTCAGTGACTCATATACTTACAGTTGTAGGTAAAAACAACATAATTATTTTAACTGTCTAACAAATAATGCAGCCTGTATGCTTAGGAAAAAAAATCAGATGGTCTCCTTAATTTCTGAGTAGGGCATGTATATGTCCTATCTCTCATTCACATTAAAAAAAAAAAAAAAAAACAGTACAGCACACTCAAACTTCCAGCAATTTGACAACTCACACTCACTATCAAAGAACAAATACTAATTATCTCACACCAAGTTAAATATTGTCATTAAATCCAAAAGTAATATGCTACAGAAATTACAAGGTTAATAAAAATGAAACAGAGTGAAACATAGGTAGTTTACCTTTGTGGCACAAACAAAGCAAGTTGTCACCACTTTAGAAATGCAGTCCATAAGACTTTTTGTTTCTTGGATAACATTATCAACCTTTGTGAACGTAGCAGCTTTGCCCACAGTTGGGTTTTTCACCGTGAACTGAAGCTGCTGCACATAGGTTGGTACCTTGTCTAAATTTTCAAGCAGTTCCTTCTTATGAGGACCACCTGGAACCTAAGCAGAAAAATGTACACATGAGCATTTCAGGCCGGCAATAAAACTTGGTACTTTAGGTGTTTCTGGAATGTAATGATAAAAGACAAACCTTAAATGACAAAGCACTCTTCAAAAATACACATATCATCACTAATTCTTGGATAGGAGTTGCCGTGACACTACTTTAGGATCTTATGACACATATGGTGCACACAGGGGTGATACTAGATAGGCACAGTGATTTCTAACATGTTATAAATGAATCACCTTTATTGCTCAATGTATTTATGTGCTGTAGATTCAATGAATCACATACTATGGAATCATCACTGCATTTGTTGGCCACATATGAAGGCATCATATTATTTCGTATGTGAAATATCAGACATGATTTTCAATTATTGTCTTGTAAATGCTGAGAGTTTTCTTGCCCAGCATTTTACTCAGTACTGCTATGACATTTTGAAGGACAGATTATATTCATATCATGTTTAGTACCACGTAGGGTTATTAATTTACACATTGAATTAACTAACAATCCCAAATACTGTTACATTTCCCCCCCCCCCCCCCCTCAAAATTGTGTATTAAACTTCTAGCAAAGCTTCTGTATGAAAAACAATTATTATAATCAATACATAAACATAAGTGGGCTAATTTATTGGTTATGATTAAATATTGCAATAATTAACAATTTTAATTAAATCAACTGCGGGTTCTTAGAGAAACATTGTAAATTAACTGAACAAACACTGTTTCTTGCCTTGTTTCACAATTTTATTATTAATGTTACTTACACTAGAATGACATTTTCACTCTACCGCGGAGTGTGTGCTGATATGAAACTTCCTGGCAGATTAAAACTGTGTGCCGGACCAAGACTCAAACTCGGGACCTTTGCCTTTCGCAGGCAAGGTTTGGAAGGTAGGAGACGAAGTATTGGCACAACTGAAGCCGTGAGGAAAGGGCGTGAGTAGTGCTTGGGTAGCTCAGTTGGTAGACCACTTGGCCACAAAAGGAAAAGGTCCGGAGTTCGAGTCCCATTACTTATGCTATTTGATGTTTTCCCTATAACAGGTAATCTGCACAATTTCTTTTCCAGTTTGTCTCTGTTTTTCATTGGGGACAGTAGTAACATGGCTTGCTTCTTCATCTTTTTACCTAAGATTTTAACAGTGATGTTGGGGTTAAATTCATTATTTGTGGCTACTGTTTTTACTGTGTTAAGTTCCTGGTCAAAGCCTTCTTGGGATGCAGGGATAGAAAGGGGGCAGTGGATCATATGATGGAATGCTGCATGTTTGTAAGTTGTAGAATGATGGGGGGAAGCCAGGATGAATGTGTCAGTGAAGGAGTCTTTTCGGTAAATTTTAAATTTATGGTTACTGTCTTTAAACTAATGACCAGGAAATTTATGCTCCTCCCCTCGCCCCCCCCCCCCCCCCCCCCCCTCCCAACACCAAGCTTGTGGAACAAGGCAAAAAACTATGTCTGTTTGGTTAATTAATTATTTAACAAATACATCTAGAAAGTGGTACTGACCTAGGTAAGTGAAGGGAGGTTTATCTTTGGACAAAGAAAAGACTTCAGTATCCTCTACTCCGTGTTAGACTGCAGATGTGTGCATGTATTGTATTTAATAAATAAATCATTTTTTAGTTCAGCTGTTCTGATTATGTTATCAGTATGCTTCCTGTCACCCAGTAGGGAATTCTACTACAGTGATGACCCTGTATCAATGACAAAATGTTTCATGCAAGTTATCATAATGATCAGCCTACTAAGCATTTACAATGCAGCCATCTGGGATTAATACATGTAAGTGTATCAACAGTGCAATCATTGTGTGGAATCAGTGATAAAACATGAGTGTACTTCAGCTACATGTGAAATGTTGCCACTCAACACAGCACTTACTATGTTATGAGAATGGCAGTCAACAAACAACTTGTTATTGGACTTTGAACAAGAGTCTACAATGAATACACAACAATGTGCACAAAATGAACAAATACATCTTAGTTCAAATAGTGAAACATTTCGCAAGTCACCTTTGCTGCATTGCGAGACTGGACATTTGCTCATTCTCAATCAAACATTTGAACACTATTCACCAATCCCAGCTTGGCTGATCATAGACAGGCCATGTAAATGCCTTTATTTACCTTACAAGCTCAACAAACAACCAAAAGTGCCTCCGTTCAGATCAGCGCAGCCTACTCTATGGTTGGCCACCAACGAATGTGAATTTACTTCATCAGACATCCTAGATGATGACACCAAATTTGTCATTGTCATTTGACATCTGGCAGAACAGTCAGACTTAATTAGTGACAACATCTTGGCAACACTTCCCCCACAACAAGTATGATGCAGCCAAACCAGCACTGCTACAATTGCTCTCCAGGACATCTGAGCAACAGTTAAAGCAGGCTACCTATGATGAACAACTGGGTGATAGAATGCCATCCCACTTTTTGTAATGACTCTGATCTACACTGGACACTGACCTCATGTTGGATGCTGACCTGCGGACACTCTGGATCATTAAACTTCAACCACAAGTACAACTATGAATGATGTAACATGAAGCCTAATCTTCTGTGAGATGTTTCACTCTAATGGACAGGCCATTTACACTACTACAAGATAGATATAATAGAAAATTACAAACGTACTGCACCTTGGCAGCACATCAACACACAGTCACCTACCTCAAGTGCCCACCACCCTGAGCGGAGCTGACGACAGCCCCCCTGACAGTGACGTCAACACTCTGACTCAACACGCTGCACACAGTACCACTCCTGCTGCAGGCAACACTATTATGAGCACCAGGACCACTGACTCATGATCACAGCCCTGCTGGTACCATGCACAGTCTGGAGAAACCGCAAGCAACTTCCAATCCCCTTATGGAGTCCCAAACTTCAAACATGGGCTGCCATAGGTACACTAGCTTATACAGAGAAGCAAAGATGCTGACAGACACTACACAGGACTCAAGTACATGCCCCCTCAACTGCACACCTGGGTGTCTGACTGCTCATCTTCAATTATAATTTGAAAATGCACTTTATGGAGGACACTGGAACTGATATTAGTCAGTACCACTAGAGAGCAAACTGACATTTGACAAAACATCAATACTACAACTTCATGGAGCAACAAATTCAAAGATCAAGATGCATGGATCCATCACATACGCATTACAACTGTCACCTAAGTACCAACTCACATGGACATTCTAGGTCACTAACATCATGGAACTGATAATGGGAATAGACTTGCTTTTTCACTTCCACCTCTCACCAGACATCTAACATACTTCACTCCTGCAGCACAAAATGGGACATCACATCACAGGGCTGCCCATCTGGAGAACTGTATGATGGTATTGGGTTTGTCAACACACTTAAGAAGTGTATCATGACAGCAGAACAACTGTTATCCAAGCTTTATGCTGTCAGCTGTGCAGTTTCCGACACACTCCATGCTGGAACATTTATTTCTTACAATGCTTCAAGGACACACTGGCTGCACTCGTGCTAATATAGGAGCACCTCAAGGGCATCTCACACACTGCCACTCTGATGAACACAAAGGATCACAGACAACACCACTCTCATTGACTGAACACTTTTGCACGTGCAGGTGTTGATGTATCTTTTGATGTCTCTTAATTGAATGCTCCTGCTTACAACTTGTTTAATGACTGTGAATGCAAATGATTTACCAAAGCTAAGTAGCTGAGTGCCTTAAATATCTTCTTCAATTCAGCATATAACACACATTTTGTTACTTCCATTTCTTGAATTTTCATCGGTTGGTGTCCTTGACTGCCTGATACATCTTATGCATGTTACAACAACTTCCTGATGTAGTATGGCCAAATCTCTAGCATTTTATGCACCTTAAAGTTCTTGGATAAAAGGCCTTACCATTCTCAACATATTTAGGTAACACTGGCATACTTAAAGTTACAACAAAAGTAGCAGTTTTCTTTTGCTACCATCTACCTTTTCCATTACATTGCATGATGTCTTCTAGTTCTCTCTCTCTCTCTCTCTCTCTCTTTTATATAGATTAGCTGTGGCTATATCCATTATATCTTGGCAAGTCACAACATCTTTACTAGAATTACGTGATAATTCTTGAACTACTTCAGATGTGTTTGCCGAATACTGTCTAATCTGTCAAACTGTTCAGATAGTTTTAGCCACTACCAGATGATGAGATACCCAAATGATCTAACTTGACCAGTGTTGAATATTTCTGGAGAACTTCAAGTAGTGGCTCTTGTCTGGGTTTTACCACTGTCAAAACAAACTAAATATAGTGACTGAAAAAAATATTCAGACCATTAATTCATGACTTGGAAGAATCTCTAGAAGTTTATTATTGTAAATGGAAAATCATATAAGTGTTAAATTGTACTTATCTCTAAGAATTAGATGTTTATTGGTAATTCTGCACACAGTTTTTCTATGCCAAAAGTGATGTGCAGCTTCAAATTCACATACTCGTTAACTGTTGCATTCTCACTACCCAATCATAACAACTGCTGTTCTGCATTTATTCCACAATGTACTAAAGAAACAAATAAATTTGTTAATAGTGAGATGGATGGTTTTAGAAACACTCATTGTAGTCCACTGTTTGATGGATTGGAAATTATATGATTTACTATTTTGCTTGTGAGGGATAGGAACCACCCTTATCCAGGCAATCTAGTGTTTCTGTGGTGCAGAGCATCTTATTGCATCATACAGTGAATGATCTGTTCAGAAATTGAGTAAGATGTTCTGAAAATTCTGTCTCATCAGCATTCATCATGATTTTCAATAATGACTTTTTTTTTGCTAATGACACGTGTTTTAGTAGATTCAAATGCAATTTGTTCCTTAACAGTGATTGCCTGGGTGTTTTGTGATTAAAGAAACATGCATTATTTACCTTCAAGATGTACAGTATGTACACAGTCTGACACTGACAAAGATTTCAATGTCCTGCTTAGTAAAATATCAAAGGGTTTTTGAAGTTTCAAATAATTTCTTGTGCAACAAGGTTAGAAGGCTGTCTGCAAATGAGTAGTATGTCTAGCCTTATTTTGAATGCTTGCTGCTATTCTTAACTGTTTGCAGTTTTACGCAAGTTAAGAAATAAATGTTGCAAAATCTGGAATGTCCAACTTTTTCTGTTCATCTGTTATTGCAGCAATTCATCCATAGACAATCTTCAGAGTCAAGGTGTCTGTATTTTTTCACAGTTAGGCCATTTGGAAGAGTACCAATAAATTTTGTGAGCTTAAAAGCACGTAACACTTCTGCTACAATGAGATATTCAAATTTTTCAAAAATATTCCTTAAATATTATTGTGCACCATCACTAAGGGGTATCAAGATGCCTGTGTTTAATTTTTGTGCAACATATACAGAAACAGTGAGGTGAGCTTCACTCAAAGCAACAAGAAACTTACCATTGGTGGAAACTGTAGGACATGAATTTAAACTGCAAACCTTTCTGTTGTACTAAACCTCTACACTATGTAGATAAGATTATAATTTATTATTGATTTTATTAAAGAAATAACTTACTAATTTTTTGTAAGAAGGGATTAATTTATTAAAGGAAAGTACCAATGTCAAAAGCCACCAATCAGAATGTTTCTCATTGGGTGCTGAAAGATGAAACTGATTCTGTCAAAGACATCTTTGAGAGAAGACTGAAGGTGGCCAGAATGGTTCGATAGTGTGACAGACTTACAGGAACCAATACCAGGATGCTGACCCTGCCAGAACAGCTGAGGAAGGCTGTGTACAGCAGATGATGTGGTGCATTTGCTAACCTGCCTCCTCTTAGACTAGAATGAAAACTGTGAATTATTACAGCTCTTTAATAACTTAGGTCACATTAATTAGACAGGTGTTAATCTCAGAGACTAAGCTAGCTGCCGTTTGCTACACTGTATAGATGAGGTCTACCACAACAACCTTAAAACATTGCCCAAGTAACTTCAAAGACATTCTGGGAGTGCATTTTTAATTGTTCATAAATTTGTAGAGGTGGTTCATGATTCTATTTCAGTACTTTATGGTGATGGTAAATTATAACTGACTTTGCACAAAAATGCATGGAACCTTAATTCATTAAAATTTCCTCCTCCCCTAAAGCCACTGAGCCATTGCTCACATCACAGATTACACTCCTCTATGTACATTCTTCCCAAAAGCTTAGCTGGGCACAATTTCAGACTAGGCAGGGAGCTGTTGGAGTCAACTCACTGAAATCAGTATTAAGATTATGTCAATAGATTTACCTCTTTTTCCATTCTTTCTTTAAACATGGCAGCTTGATATTTGCAATAGAATGGCAGGTATTTCACATGGCTACTGTAGTATGTACAAGGGTGAGTCAAATGAAAATCTTAAATATTTTTTTAAATATTATTTATTGTGCGGAAGTGGTACAAAGCTGTATCACTTTTCAACATAATCTCCCCCATGCTCAATGCAAGTCCTCCAGCACTTACAAAGTGCATAAATTCCTTAAGAAAAAAATTCTTTTGGTGGTCCGCGCAACCACTCATGCACCACTTGGTGTACTTCTTCATCAGAACGGAACTTCTTTCATCCCATTGCATCTTTGAGTGGTCCAAACATATGGAAATCACTTAGGGAAAGGTATGGTGAGTGTGGTGGATGAGGAAGACACTCAAAATGCAGGTCTGTGATTGTTGCAACTGCTGTATGGGCAGTGTGGGGCCTTGCATTGTCATGTTGCAAAAGGACACCTGCTGACAGCAATCCAGGTCGTTTTAATTTGATTGCAAGCCGCAGATGATTTGATCTGTGTACGATGAACTGGTGACAGTGGTCCTTTTAGGCAAGTAATGCTCCAAAATGACACCTTTTTCATCCCAAAAGAAGAGTCAGCATACCCTTCCCTGCTGATGGTTCTGTTTGAAGCTTCTTTGGTTTTAGTGTTGAGGAATGGCACCATTCCTTGCTTGCTCTTTGTTTCCGGTTGGTGGAAGTGAACCCAGGTTTTGTCTCCAGTAATGATTCTTGCAAGGAAGCCATCAACTTCTCATTCAAAGCACCAAAAAAGTTCTTCACAAGCATCAATACGTCGTTCTCTCATTTCAGGAGTCAGCTGCCATGGCACCCATCTTGCAGACACTTTTTGAAACTGGAGCACATCATGCACAATGTGGTGTGCTGAGCCGTGACTAATCTGTAAACATGCTGCAATGTCACTCAGTGTCACTCGGTGGTTTTCTTTCACTATGGATTCAACTGCTGCAATGTTCTGTGGAGTCACAACATGTTGTGTCTGACCTGGACGAGGAGTATCTTCCACTGAAGTCACTCCATCTGCGAACTTCCTACTCCAGTCATAGTCTTGCTGCTGTGGCAAACATGCATCACCATACTGAACCTTCATTCATCAGTGAATTTCAATAGGATTCACACTTTCACTACACAAAAACCGAATAACAGAACGCTGTTTTTCCCTGGTGCAAGTCGCATCTTTATACTGATATTGCGACAGTATGTGTGCATCTGCAATATGCTGCCACCTACAGGCCATTCTGCATGATGTATGAAGCACACTTAGCAACTTACAGGATAACGTCACGAAATTTTGATTTGTTATTACAAATTTAAGGTTTTCATTTGACTCACTCTCGTAACAAGGTTCTATGTCTAGAAGAAGACATATTTGCATCTACATCTATACTCTGCAGACCACTGTGATGTGCACAGCAGACTGTATGTCCTAATCCACAAGTTATTTTGGCTTATTCCTATCCTATTCATATATGCAGCATGGGAAGGATGATTGCCTAAATGCCACTGTATGTGCTACAATTAGGCTAATCTTCTCTTTGTGATCCCTATGGGAGTGATACATAATGGTTTTAATACATACTAAAGGTCTGCAAGTTGGGCATCTTGCTCACTTGTACTTCTTCAAGTGCACTGTGCAAGTACAAATACTCACAAATACTCAAAGTGGGCAGCCTCGGGTAGAACAAGATGCCACAGGGAAGGCAAAGACCATCTGGTCTGGCGCACTCATCCTATTGCTGTTGCGACGGTTATAGTAGCAGCTTGGTGTGTCTGCAGACTGTCTTTGCTTGTGTCATACTCCTACCAGTTGATGGATTTACACTGACATGAGTTTAGTTAGAACATAGTACCGTTCTTATTAACAACAAATGCATGTAGAAAAATTTAAGTTAATGTGGATGAGTTGGAAAAACAAACCCATAATGTTTGGATACAGCATCAGTACTGTCCTGCTTTACAGTCATGTCGTTTAAATTTCTGGGCATAATGTCATGAAGCGATGTGAAACAGAAGAAGCATGTGAGGATTGCAGTGGTAGGGAAGGCAAATGGTCAACTTCAGTTTATTGAGAGAATTATAGGAAAGTGTGGTTCATGTGTAAAGGAGTCCACATACAGTACACTAGCATAACATGTTCTTGAGCACACAACAGGGTTTAAAGAAGAAATCGAAGCAATTCAGAGCTGAGCTGCTAGATTTGTTAGCAGTAAGTTCAGTCACCATTAAAGTGTTACAGATATGCTTCAGGAGCTCATGGAAATGCTTGGAGGGAAGAAAACATTCATTTCAAAGAACACTATTGAGAAAGTTTACAGAACCAGCATTTTAAGCTGACCACAGAATGATCCTACTGCCATTAACATACATTTCACATAAGGACCATGAAGATAAGATGCAAGAAATCAGAGCTCATATGGGGGCAGACAGACAGTTGTTTTTCCCTTGCTCTATCTGTGAGTAGAACAGAAAAGGAAACTACTAGTTGTGGTACAAGGTACCCTCTGCCACACACCATACGGTGACTTGTACAGTAAGCATGTAGACGTAGACATAGAACTGCATTTACTGGACATTGTAACATTACAGGACATATTAAAGTATTCGATACTGTAGACTTTTAGGGGATGTCGATACAGATATGCAAAATGTAAAGGGAAACTTTGGTGATGTTTAAATATTGTACTGTGTCAATATTAGGACATTTTGCACAGAAAGAACAAAAATAGAATTAATGTAAATATATATTAGTGTTAGTAACCTATTTTCATTCAATTTTGTAATTATATTTCATTTTGTAAAAGAAAGACTCACTGTTTGCTGTAGCTCTGATTAATTGTATAAATTATCAGTTTTGAGCTAAATTATTTCGTATAATATGGACAAGATACTTTTAAAAACTCACCAGCTAAAGAGAAAGTCTGTAAAAGAACGTTTAATGCACACTTCTGGAACTTTCTATGGAGAAATTCTACATTATGATGGCAAAAATACGAAAACTTGTGAAAACTGTTTCATAACCTAATTTCGAAGGACGATTTGTATCAGGAAATATTGCTAAAAAGATTTATTTACGTTTTGAAAAACGATTTAAGTCATTTTGCATATAAATGGTTGTTCTGAATCACTCAAGAAATATCCAGAATCAAATGTTGGGATGTTTCTGGAAACGTCGGTGCAAATCTGGTGAAGGTTGTCCAGAAGCTGGTAGAAGGATGTTATAAAGTCTATTTGGAAATTATGCTTGTAAGAATTTATATGTACTGATCCTTTTAATTACTTTAATCTGTACTAAAATTCTGTAATGTCTAATTTAGTTTTAAGTCGTGAATTGCTATGGTATTGTAAACAAAACATTGTCAAAGACTCTCATTGTTTGGAAAGATATTAATACACCTAGGAGTTGTCAGTTGCCAGTTCGGATATGCAGTGCGGTTAGCTCGGAGAGTCAGTTGTTGAGTCTGTGAAGTCTGTCAGTTCTGTTTGTAAATAAACGTCTGTAATGAAGAATTACTTGTTGTCGTCAATATGAACTCCAGACCTTTTGCACGAAGCAGACACCTCCTAATGCAACGTTTTAATTTGGTGTTGAGGAGCTGAAATGTTATAATTTGGTGCAGAAAATCCTGGGGCATTATAATTTGGTTGAGGAAGCTGGGATGTTTTAACATGTTTGTCTTTGCACATTACTTCCTCAAATTTCAGGAAAAAAGTAAGTTATTGTAATTTTGTTCCAGCTTACCTGAAACCTAAATTTTATTACAGATTTGATGCACAGTAATAAACATTTCATCTCTGTCAAAACAGATATCATATTTAGTAACTGTAAGGGTGATTACACAAATTTTACTATTCTTTGCAATGGCCAAATGTCAACTTTCTCCTGTATGAGATGGAGACAGTGCTATTCCAGTGTTTGTAGTATCCACAGTTAAAAGCTGACAACACAACAGAAGTACCATACTGCCAAAATACCTGTGACACTGAAAATAGCATTCTGCAATTAATTGCAACATTCATTTGCTGGTTACACAGCATATATTAAACAAGAAAACTAGATCTACAGTAATCTGTAGGTTGGGCACTGTATTACAATGGCATTATTTTGTGCATTCATAATAAAATAAATTGAATAGTTGGATACTTGTCACTTTGGAGCACTTCTGTTGCATCTTTCAATGGCTCTAAAAATGTAACGAGTTCTTTTGGAGTGTTGTTGTCATAAGCAGTTACCTTTCCATGTTGTTGTTGTTGTTGTTGTTGTTGTTGTTGTGGTCTTCAGTCCTGAGACTGGTTTGATGCAGCTCTCCATGCTACTCTATCCTGTGCAAGCTTCTTCATCTCCCAGTACTTACTGCAACCTACATCCTTCTGAATCTGCTTACTGTATTCATCTCTTGGTCTCCCTCTACGATTTTTATCCTCCACGCTGCCCTCCAATGCTAAATTTGTGATCCCTTGATGCCTCAAAACATGTCCTAACAACCGAACCCTTCTTTTAGTCAAGTTGTGCCACAAGCTCCTCTTATCCCCAATTCTACTTAATACCTCCTCATTAGTTATGTGATCAACCCATCTAAACTTAAAGCATTCTTCTGTAGCACCACATTTTGAAAGCTTCTATTCTCTTCTTGTCTAAGCTATTTATCATCCACATTTCAATCCCATACATGGCTACACTCCATACAAATACTTTGAGAAATGACTTCCTGACACTTAAATCAATACTTGATGTTAACAAATTTCTCTTCTTAAGAAACGCTTTCCTTGCCATTGCCAGTTTACATTTTATATCCTCTCTACTTCGACCGTCATCAGTTATTTATCTCCTCAAATAGTAAAACTCCTTTACTACTTTAAGTGTCTGATTTCCTAATCTAATTCCCTCAGCATCACCTGACTTGATTCGACTACATTCCATTATCCTCGTTTTGCTTTTGTTGATGTTCATCTTATACCCTCCTTTCAAGACACTGTCCATTCCGTTCAACTGCTCTTCCAAGTCCTTTGCTGTCTCTGACAGAATTACAATGTCATCGATGAACTTTAAAATTTTTATTTCTTCTCCCTGGATTTTAATACCTACTCCAAATTTTTCTTTTGTTTCCTTTACTGCTTGCTCAATATAGAGATCGAATAACATCGGGGAGAGGCTACAACCCTGTCTCACTCCATTCCCAACCACTGCTTCCCTTTCATACCCATCGACTCATATAACTGCCATCTGGTTTCTGAACAAATTGTAAATAGCCTTTTGCTCTCTGTATTTTACCCCTGCCACCTTCAGAATTTGAAAGAGAGTATTCCAATCAACATTGTCAAAAGCTTTCTCTAAGTCTACAAATGCTAGAAACGTAGGTTTGCCTTTCCTTAATCTTTCTTCTAAGATAAGTCGTAGGGTCAGTATTGCCTCACGTGTTCCAACATTTCTATGGAATCCAAACTGATCTTCCCCAAGGTTGGCTTCTATCAGTTTTTCCATTTGTCTGTAAAGAATTCGCATTAGTATTTTGCAGCTGTGACTTATTGAACTGATAGTTCAGTAATTTTCACATCTGTCAACACCTGCTTTCTTTGGGATTGAGATTATTATATTCTTCTTGAAGTCTGAGGGTATTTTGCCTGTCTCATACATCTTGCTCACCAGATGGTAGAGTTTTGTCAGGACTGGCTCCCCCAAGGCCATCAGTAGTTCTAATGGAATATTGTCTAATCCGGTGGTGTTGTTTCGACTCAGGTCTTTCAGTGCTCTGTCAAACTCTTCACGCAATATCATATCTCCCATTTCATCTTCATCTACATCCTCTTCCATTTCCATAATATTATCCTCAAGTACATCACCCTTGTATAGGCCCTCTGTATTCTCCTTCCACCTTTCTGCTTTCCCTTCTTTGCTTAGAACTGGGTTCCAATCTGAGCTCTTGATATTCATGCAAGTGGTTCTCTTTTATCCAAAGGTCTCATTAATTTTCCTGTAGGCAGTATCTATCTTACCCCTAGTGAGATAAGCCTCTACATCCTTACATTTGTCCTCTAGCCATCCCTGCTTAGCCATTTTGCACTTCCTGTCAATCTCATTTTTGCCAGCTTCATTTACTGCATTTTTATATTTTCTCCTTTCATCAATTAAATTCAATATTTCTTCTGTTACCCAAGGGTTTCTACTAGCCCTCGTCTTTTTACCTATTTGATCCTCTGCTGCCTTCACTATTTCATCCCTCAAAGCTACCCATTCTTCTTCTACTGTATTTCTTTCCCCCATTCCTGTCAATTGTTCCCTTATGCTCTCCCTGAAACTCTGTACAATCTCTGGTTTAGTCAGTTGATCCAGGTCCCATCTCCTTAAATTCCCAACTTTTTGCAGTTTCTTCTGTTTTAATCTACAGTTCATAACCAATAGATTGTGGTCAGAGTCCACATCTGTCCCTGGAAATGTCTTACAATTAAAAACCTGGTTCCTAAATCTCTGTCTTACCATTATATAATCTATCTGATACCTTTTAGTATCTCCAGGGTTCTTCCATGTATACAACCTTCTTTTATGATTGTTAAACAAAGTATTGCCTATGATTAAGTTATGCTCTGCACAAAATTCTACCAGGCAGCTTCCTCTTTCATTTCTTAGCCCAATCCATATTCACTTAGAATGTTTCCTTCTCTCCCTTTTGCTACTGATGAATTCCACTCACCCATGACTATTAAATTTTCATCTCCCTTCACTACCTGAATAATTTCTTTTATCTCATCATACATTTCAGCAATTTCTTTATCATCTGCAGAGCTAGTTGGCAAATAAACTTGTACTACTGTAGTCGGTGTGGGCTTTGTGTCTATTTTGACCACAATAATGCGTTCACTATGCTGTTTGTAGTAGCTTACCCATACACCCATTCTTTTATTCATTATTAAACCCACTCCTGCATGACCCGTATTTGATTTTGTGTTTATAACCCTGTATTCACTTGACTAAAAGTCTTGTTCCTCCTGCCACCGAACTTCACTAATTCCCACTATATCTAATTTTAACCTATCCATTTCCCTTTTTAAATTTTCTAACCTACCTGTCCGATTAAGGGACCTGACATTCCACGCTCTGATCCATAGAATGCCAGTTTTCTTTCTCCTGATAACAACGTCCTCTTGAGTAGTCCCCACCCGGAGATCCGAATGGGGGACTATTTTACCTCCGGAATATTTTACCCAAGAGGACGCCATCATCATTTAATCGTACAGTAAAGCTGCATGCCCTCGGGAAAAATTATGGCTGTAGTTTCCCCTTGCTTTCAGCTGTTCGCAGTACCAGAACAGCAAGGCCATTTTGGTTAATGTTACAAGGCCAGATCAGTCAATCATCCAGACTGTTGCCCCTACAACTACTGCAAAGGCTGCTGCCCCTCTTCAGGAACCACACATTTGTCTGGCCTCTCAACGGATACCCCTCCGTTGTGGTTGCACCTACGGTACAGCTATCTGTATCGTTGAGACACGCAAGCCTTCCCACCAACGGCAAGGTCCATGATTCATACGCCTTTTTCAAGAGGCATTTCCATGATTTTATTGTACTGTCCAACCACAGACTGTTGTAATCTAAACAAGCTGTTCCATCTAATCTTGATTTCATGCTTCAAGTTTGTCTCTACAGACTTCACATCATCTGTTTTCTTCATGAAGTGGACACTATCTCAGGCAGCATAAGCTCTGAAATAAACCACTTTGACCCCATTTTTCAAATAATTGTCATCTCAACAATGTGTGTCAGGGCTGTGTCCAAAACAAGTGTAGGGCATGCATAATTCTGAAAGAATTGCAATGCCCTGCATGTATTAACAACTCGGTAAGTGAGAAATGAAATCTTATTAAAATGCTGGAGATTTACTCTCAGACTAAATAAAGTTTTCAGTGTAGTTCTTACAAATTCCCCAAATTTTTCTTCTCAAGAAAGAGATTTATCACAAATACCATACTTCACAATTCCTGTCTCGATAAACAAATGCACAGTAATAGATAGGTAACATGTTTTCCAATATATATTAGTCAAAATATTCACTGTACATCTGAAGACATTCACACCTATGGCCTGGTTAATGCTGTGCATCATAATCACCCATATTTCATCACCTTGTCGTCCAATGTTTCATATTGATATCGTAGAGTGAGGCAAAATTCTGGAGATATCTATATGTCCCAATTCTGAATTGCCATTTACAAGCTCTGGACATAAAATGTGAATCCCACACCTGATATTAATGTAAATGGACAAAGATCTCTGACACACATTTCTATGCACCTCCTAATGTGGTATGCTGTGACCCACCCAACCTCCACAACATCCTAGTCCATCCCTATGCCACTCCCAATCCCAACCCCTTGCCACAACAATCATATACCTGTAGAAGACCCAGGGGCAAAACCTGCCCAATCCACCCACCCAGCATTTCCTATTCCAGTCCTGTCATAAGTTTATCCTTCCCCATCAGGGGTCAGGCCACATGTGAAACCAGCCATGTCATTTGCCAGCTCTGCTGCAATCATTGCACAGTTTTTTATATTGGTATGACTACCAATCAGCTGTCCACAAGGACAAGCAGCCATTGCCAAATTGTGCAAACTGTGGTCAAAAGTAAAATCTGCTGAACATAACACACTTTATTTCAATTGCTGCTTCACTACCTGAGCCATCTGGATCTTTCCCTCCACTACCAGCTTTTCTGAACCGGGCGGTTGGGAGTTATCCTTACAACACATTCTCCACTCCTGTAATTATCCCAGCCTCAACCTATGGTAACATACTCTCATGACAGCCTCCATCCAACAGTTGTCCCCCCCCCCCCCCCCTCCCTCTGTCCATCATCTCATCCCCATTCTCATCTCTCAAATGTTCAAATGTGTGTGAATTCCTGAGGGACCAAACTGCTGAGGTCATCGGTCCCTAGACTTACACTCTGCTTAAACTAACTTATGCTAAGACCAAAACACACACACACACACACACACACACACACACACACACACACACACATGCGCATGCCCGAGAGAGGAATTGAACCTCCAGAGGGAGGGGCTGCGCTATCCGTGACATGGCACCTCAAACCACGTGGCCACTTTGCGTGGCTCTCACCTCTCACCCTGTGTATTTGAATCTCTCTGCCAATGCATCCGCCTATCTTTCCCAGCTCTTCTCCTTTTTTTCCCAGCTCCCTGCCTCATAATGTTCTGATGCTGTGCCTGTTGGCAGTTTAGTCCCTGCACACTCCATCAGATAGCGTTTGTCTCTCTCCCCACCTCTACACTACTATCCTTTCGACTTCTCCATCCCCTACCGATTGCTGCTTGCATCCCATGTGACATTGTATACCAGCCCAATATGCTGGAGTTGGTGGCTGTGTGTGCGTGAGGTGTGCTTTTGTGTGTGTGTGTTTGTGTTTGTGTGTGTGTGTGTGTGTGTGTGTGTGTTTTACTGATGATGGTTGTGGCTGAAAGCTATATGTGAGTGACTTTTAACTGTACCTGTCTGCAACTTGATGTGTTTTATTTATGGTAAGCAGCAACCTGTTTTTTACTACACTGATAATAGTCCTACCTGGAGTTTCCATTGTTTGATTAACAAACATGTGAGATAGCACTAACTCTATCCCCTTATTTTTTAAGCAGGATTCCATAGAGAATTTAAGCAAAAACATTCTATCTCAGTTTATAAGACTATGTACTAATTTAATTTCAACTGCTTCCTTAATAACACAACCCTAAAAGCTGGAAGTCCATGGCAGAATCTTCATGTTGTTATATTTCACACGATAACTGGTGCCAAGGCAGTGTTCTGTAATAGGAGATTTGCTTGGCTGTTTCAAGTGTGTGACATTTATGTTCAGTACACCAATGGACCTTATGGTCTGCCCAATATATGAAAGACCACAACAGTGAGGAAGATGAGAGACACACAAACCAAGATCATTCTTTATAGATCCAAGAATGAAACAACAGCTAAAAGGGCTGCTTTGTGGTGACTCAGTGTGGACCCTGATATCATTATATTACCTGCAGGCAATGGCGATGCCACAATTGTGTTACATAAGGCGGGTTATGTTCAAAAGATATATGTTTACAATCTGATTCGGTGTATTGTAAAATCAGTGCTGATCCAACAAAGAGTATTGAGAGAATGACAAACAACCACCTGAAAAAAAGTTGCTTGCTGCAGCAGACTATCAACAGTCTTACGTTTATGCTACTGTGCCCCTAATAGTGTATGGCCTTCTGAAGATTCACAAGACAGGCATTCCTCTTAGGCCTATTGTTAGCACCATTAGTGCTTCAACATACCATGGAGCAAAACACCTTGTTATTCTGTGAGCCCCTAGCAGGTCAGTGTGTGCATCACATTAAGAACACATCAGATTTCTTACACTGATTAGAGGGATTGTGTTGAATGACTCCAGTATTTTAGCAAGTTATGATGTGGTCTTTCTCTTCACTCATGTTCCTCTGTTGGATCCACTATGGTTAACTGAGTTAAGGTTTCGTGTTGAATTAATGAAACTATTTTGACACTTGTTAACTTACACTTACTTCTTATTCAATGGCTAGTACTATGTCATCATCACTGAAAACTGTGTCGTTTTCCTGATATGTTGATGATGTTGTGTGGCCCCATGAAGTGAGAATTTAAATTCTTCTTAGAACATCTGAATTCAATATACCCACTTATTCACTTCACAATGGAAAAGGAAAAGTATGGCTGCCTTTCTTTCCTTGATGTGCCAGTTAAAAGGAAGGCTGATGGTATTTCGGGACACGCCATTTTCAGGGAGACTGATAGTTGTCACCCTCTGGCACACTGTGAAGGGGTAATACATATGTCGGTTCACAGGTCCCCTGTAATCTAACAACCTTAAAGTTTGTCAGCTAAGCTATATCATCTTGAAGACCTTTCATCAGATTGGTTACTGTGAAGGTCAGGTTATATGTGCATTGTGCTATGCACTAATCATGAACTGGCTGCGTGATGATGATGATGATGATGATGATGATGATGATGAGGTGGCACCAAAGTCTGTGGCTTTTTTGCCTCATACAGGAAGTATTTCCAACAGGATTGGAAATATGGAGTAAACAGTGTCTTTCGACTGCCATTTAATATTAAGTCCGAAATTAGGATCTGTAAGAGATGATCTTGGGTTGCCTAAGGCAGGTGTCTATAGTATTTCTTGCACTTATGGCATGTCATTTATTCACCAAACAATCACAACTGTGAAGGACCAGTATATCGACCATAAGCATAACACACACTTACACAGCCAAGCAAATCTCCTATTGCAGAACATTGCCTTGGCACTGGTCATTCTATGGAATATACAACACAGACATTCTTGCATGTATTTCCAGATGTTGGGATACTGATATTAAGGAAGCAGTTGAAATTAAAACAACAAGTGACCTGATAATTAGGTTTTCACTTAAGTTCTGCTTGGAATCCTTGCAATCTATCCACAGTACCATCTTCATTAAATATCTATAATCCAACAGAGATGAAATGGAGGCCACCTGTAATGATGTAATATCCAACAAGGCTGTTTGACGATTGGTTTGTACAGTACACTTTTGAGTTCATTAGTCTCTATCACTTAATTTATTAGGCCTACAAGAACAGTGACTGAATTTAGTTACTACCCAATATTTCCATTTCACAATAACATTATTAAAAATAACCTTCAACACCTGTAAACTTGTGAAATATAGATGACATTATTCTTGAACCTGGATGTCCTTGCAGTCATGATCCATTTGATTTTACACATTTTTCTTCATTGATTCATTCTTACAGAAAATGTGTCTATGGCAATGATAATAGCACTTACATGTGCATGTCCTCAATGCATAGCTCAATGATGTGCAAAATACATTCAATGGAGTGTCTGCATGGTTTTGGCAAAATATTATACATCTAAAAAATTTAATAAATGATCTAGATGCTCTCTTGTTGGTTGTTATCTCCTAATAGATGATTTATACAACAAAATAAAATTAATTAAGAATGAAAAATTTACCTGGTACAATGAACCATTTTTATTATGTCTTAACCATGAGCAGTAATTAAAGCAAATTTTGATATGGAAAATAGGAATTCAGAATTTTTAAAAAACTTCTATATAATTTTTACTGTACTTTCATTAACATTTACAGCATGTTATTTATAACCCTTAAACAGTGTTGCCTCATTAGATATTAATCAACATTCGACACATGTCTCACAAATTAATGAAAAACACACAATAATTTACGAAATTAAATTAATTAAAAAAAGTTATTACCTGGTATGAAAACTGTCTTACAACTTTATACAAGCGATTTGCCTCCTCAGCAAAGTATTCTGCCTGTGTAAAGAGGTCTTGTGTTGTCTTTAACGCTCCTTCACCTCTTGTGAACTGATACATGGAAAATGCCATGGAAGACATATTTTTGGCACGCTTCACAATGTCGTTGTTCTCTTCCAGTGCTGATCCACTTTCCTGCCACTTGTCTGTCTCAGCATCCATCTCCGATGATATGAGTTTCATTTCCAAACCAGTTTTTGCTATCTTGGCCTGTTCCTGAAAAATTGGAATAACATTTTAGTATTATGCTTTCCTATACTATGTGCAAATGGAGAACCACACAGAACAGCATCTGCATGATGGATAGCAAAAGCGAGGCTACATTTATCCTACTACACTGAAAGCTGGCATGCTGTTGCTAGTCTACATTTCCTGCATTAACTAATGGCTCATGTACGTAATGTGAGAGCGAAACTGCTCCCTTGAAATAGTACCAGGATGTATATTTGGGAAAATGAATAGCTGTTGATTTCAGGAGACACTAGGCAAATGATTCTGACAGAAAAAAGGAGAGACAGGCTGAGAGATTTCTAGATATCTAAGCTATTGTGATAATACTGGTATTCAACAACATATGTTTTTAAAATGGCAGCTTCCTCCACTGTAGGTAATATTTCTCAGATTGCAATAACACTGGACTTACAACAAGAAATATATTTAATTGACTGTAGAAGAGAGTCCTGCAATCAATGAACTGACCATTGTGTAATGGGCAGTCAATATCTTAATAGCTGAATTTGGATTTTCATCCATTCTTCTTTTATCTGTTTTTTAAAAATTTATAACAGTTTGTTATAACAAGACATGTTACCTACAATTATGAAGGATAGATTGCTACTCACCATAAAGATGACACATCGAGTTGCAGACAGGCACAATGAAAAGATGGTTACACACTAAACTTTCGGTGAAGCCTTCATGAGAAAAGAGAAACACAAACACATTCACACCAGCAAGCACACCTCACATATACATGACTGCTGTTTCTAGCTACTCAGACCTGAGAAGCCAGAGATAGCAATCGTGTGATTAGTATGTAACAGACTTTTTGTTGTGCCTGTCTGCAATTCAATGTGTCATCTTTATGGTCAGTAGCAGTCTATTTTTTATGTAATCATCGATATCCTGACCTGGTTGATTGGTTGGTTTAAAAGGAGGGGGGGACCAAACTGCTAGGTCATTGACCCATTGTTACAATTAAAATAATTCCACAAGGGTGGGAGTAAAATAATTGAGGCATACAAAACACAGCTGGAAGAAAGGACAAAACCACAAGAATGACAGAAGGGCAACAAACACTGAAATGGACAAAATTAGAAAAGAAAACCACAGAGATGCAAGAAACATGTAGAAGACATAAAAACAAAAGAGCAGGTTACCATGGCTGGCTGACCATGAGAAAAAAAGGAGAAGCCAGCTACTCTGCAGCACATTAAAACCCCCACCCTAAAGGCACTAGGGTGGGGGACACAGAGGGACAAAGGACATGCGCTAAAACTTAGACCAAATGATAAAACCCACTCTCACAAATAAAACGTAAAACTAAAGCTGCTGTTGAGGAATTGTCACCTAACACTGTAGGTAGGGGGCTGGGAAAGTTAAAAGTCCGCCGCAGAGCAGCTAAAAGTGGGCAGTCCAGCAAGAGGTGAACGACTTGTCATTTGTGAGCCACAGCAACACCGAGGTGGGTCCTTGCAACACAGGAGATAACCATGCATTAGCCACATATGGCCAATGCAGAGCCAGCAGAGGACAACTGATTCCCTGCGAGGGGACTGCTTGGAAGACTTCCACACATTCATAGTGCAGGGAGTCTGGCCTCCACCAGCACACTGGTCACCAGACTAATTCTAAAAGCTCCCATCACTAGGCGAACGCCACAGTGTTGCACTGGGTTGAGGAAACGCAACACTGAGGGTGCCACCGAACTGTAAACCAGACTCCCACAGTCAAGGCAGGATTGAACAAGGGCTCTGTAGAGCTGCAGCAGTGTAGAGCGATCTGCACCCCAGTTGGTGTCACTCAGGCAGCGGAGGGCATTGAGGTGCTGCCAGCATTTTCGCTTAAGCTGATGAGGGTGAGGTAACCAAGTGAATCAGGTGTCGAAAACCAATCCTAAGCGTCGATATGTCTCCACTACAGAGAATGGATGTTGTATGTTTTATGTAAGTCAAAAAAGATGGCAACCAGATGTTGGTGTCAGGAAAATGTTGCTCAGATGGCAGACTTGAGGGATACAAGACTATCAGTGATAGAGTGACCCTGTTGGAAGCCGCCCTGACATGGAGCCAGTAAGCCACGTGACTCCAGAACCCGACCCAACCACCGAAACTCCATATGTTCCAGCAGCTTACAGAGAAAGTTGGTGAGCCTGATGGGCCGGTAGCTATCCACATCAAGCAGGTTTTGACTAAGTTTGAGCACTGGAATGATGGTGCCATTTGAGGGTGCGAAAGGCTGGGCGGAATGCCGAGCATAGTGCTCAGCAAAGTGCTCGGCAATTGCGTGTGCATCGGTAGGTAGCACGCCATTGGCGTTAATGCCAGGGACACCTGTTGGGGTCTGGTTCCTAAAAAGACATCTGATCTACGTCCAGACCTGAGAAGGTGATGGATGGCACCCAATGGTCATCAAGTACCTCTCCCAACACACCTGTTTCCATCGTTTTATAAGCTGGTGAACGCGGGCACGAAGCCGCTTAAAGGCTATTAGTTGCTCTAGGGAAGGGTGCCACATTTGTCATTGTTGAGCTCGATGATTTGGTGTCATATTTCTTAACTCTGAAGTTCGACCTTGACTGCTTAGAGACTGGTGGTGTTTGACTACCAGCAAGAGATGACGTACTACGCTTCATGCTGTGTCATCCGCACTGATGCTACCCACTCCAACCAGGGTCCCTCCCCAAGGGCGTCACTCAGCTGCAGCAAAGGCCACCTGGCAGCGTGTCCATTGCCAGGAGTCCCAATGCCCCAGGGTGACGGGCATCTACTCCTTAGCATACATGGTGTGTTAACGGTGCACGCATCAGCAGACTAATCCCTGTGTGGTCAGGGAGCTACTACAACCAACATGGTACATGACGGCCCCACCACAAAGGACTGGCTACCGTGCTGGATATCAGGCACCAACGAACTAAGAAGTCCATTATCGTTGGCAGCGCAGAAAGCGATATTGCACAGAGGATGGAGGAAAACACATGCAGGAGGGTGACCTCGCCCAACAGTTGGAGAATGTGTGGCAGTGCAGATCCATGTCAACCAAGGGTGCGAGAGGTCTCAGCGCATGATGGACACTATGCACCATGTAAGGCACCCTTCCCCAACTGGCTTGCCCTTACGGAAAAGTTTGAAAAATGGAGGTCAAATCCTACAGGGGACCATCACCTCGGGCCTATTCTAACCCCCAGACCCGCAGGGGGGATTTCCGATCTGGACTTTCCATTATTTTAGGACATGGTTCTATCTTGGTGTTGGAAAAAACCATTTGCACTTATTATTATTCAGAACTCTTATATGAGAATGTATTTTACTTCACAGGCACAATACTTTGATAATCTTTAGGAGAGACAATAAATGTTAAAGATGCCCTAAGGTTAAGAAATTACAGAATAGTACAGAGATTTTGATACAAATGAAATTTCAGTTACTTGAAAACAGAAACATTGCAATTATTTTCAAATTACACCAGATTCCATTTGGAAGTTCGTTAGATAAATCTTAAGACTGAGATTCCTGCTCAGATATGAAGTACAAAACAATTTTCAAGAGACTGAGTAGTGCACATTATTTTTTTTGAATTTTTTTTAAAGCACTATCAGCTACTTTTTGACATTGCTACACCATTTTATGATGTTCTTGAAATGTAGCAAGTTTAAAATTAATCAATTAATAATCTCAGGCAGCAATGTGCAGATCATCAGCGGGCACATCCTTCTACAAGCCATAGTTAAAATACCTTTAACACTGTAACTTCAAATGAAAATGATAACATAAAATAAAATCACTGAATTATTGAAACAGTGCTTAGCAAAGACCATAAAGCTCCTAGTTATTGCTAAGCTGAAACAGTGATTATTTGTGCAAAAGAAGCTTTGTGCCGATCTGTGACTGCCAGCTGAGAAGACGCCATGGTGCAAACTAGAGCATGGAAGCAACATGCAAATGAAAGGTCAGATATGGAATGTAAGTGAGCTGTTAGCATTAGAAACTACCTGTAAGGCCAGACAAATCTCGAACTGAATACTTTTTCAGTCACCTCGTCTGGTAAGAAATCTGCAAATGTATATTTTTACGAACAGGTTGGTAAGCACAGAAGAAGATGATGGTGGTGATGAGAAATTCTATAAGTACTAATAGTGGTGGTAGTAGTGGCAGTGGTAACATCAATAGTAGTTGTAGTAGTAGTAGTAATAGTGGTAGTAGTAGTAACTAGGAAATGGCCAATGAGTGGACCATTTATCCTCTGAACACTATTATAAGTAACTTACCTCTGAATCTAACCTCACAGGTTTTAATGGTTTGCTGGTTGTACCATGTTTCTGCAAACAAATGAAGCACTGTTAGAAGTTGATACAATTTGTCGTCACAACACAAAATGATGTAAACTGTGCACACTATTTACAAAATGGAAAGTGTAATATCATTTAGATATTTCAAAGCAATGCTTTCCACACGGCTGGACACAAACTGCTTCCAGTTAGTTTATAATGTGCAAATTCTCACACAATATACTTAATATCAAATCACAGTTTAATTTTTCCATAAATAAAAAAATTCTCAATTACCTGTGAGTAAGTTCTTACGTTTTAAATTCACAGACATATTATGATAGACAACACAATGTGGAAACAAATTATAATCTATAAACTACTAAGCTATACACTACAAAAAATTATGGTGCAGACATTCAGCATACCAAATTACAGTATGTGCAGTTACAAATAAGTCTGTTAAACTGCCGTATCTGCTGATACATGGGAAGGTGCCAATGACTGAATTACTATTTGCTGTTGTCTGAATAGAAGAATCAGACTAAAAATTTTAGTCAACAATGAAAGTCTAAGATACTTAAATTATAGTAGTTTCTATGCTGCATGTCAGTTGAAAGTATGACAAGGCATAGCAATATTGTTGTGAAGAACGTTACCTCAGGTGATGCTGAAAGTTAGTAAATTCTCTAAGGAGAATGATTTATGGCCTGTTAGTGAACAATTCCTCTCAAAGTACCGATCTGAGAACACACATATAACAAATCTACAATTTTATAAAGTGGTAATGATCCTCAATGGGCAGCTGCTCTTTGGTAAAATCTGATATCAAGAGCACCACTAAAAAATGAAGTAACACAGATAAAGTGAATTTTGGGCACTAACAATGAACTTTACACAAGACATTCTACTTTGTTCACACACATGATAAAAGAGATAATTCTAACTAGACTGATGATTTCAAAATATACAGGGTTATTAAAAAAAACTGGACCCCGTTTAATCATTTTATAAAACATAAATTACAAACACAAGTCACAAATTTGAAACCTCCTGGCAGATTGAAATTGTGTGCCAGACTGGGACTCGAAACTGGGATCTTTGCCTTACATGGGCAAGTGCTCTACTGACTGAACTATCCAAGCAAGACTCACAACTTGCCCTCACAGCTTTACTTCAAGCAGTACTTTATCTCTTACTTTCCAAATTCTGCATAAGTTTGTCTCCATAAGATGTGGGACTAGCACATCTGGAAGAAACGGTACTATGGAGATACGACTCACCCACAGCCTGGGGGATTGCTTCCAGAGTGAATTTTCATTCCACAGAGGAGTGTGTGCTGATTTCAAACTCCCTAGCAGATCAGCACTGTGTACCAAACTGGGACTTGAACCTGGAATCTTTGCCTGATACAGGTATGTGCTCTACCAAGTGAGCTGTGCAAGCACGGCTCAGACTTGACCTCATAACTTTACTTTTGCTAGTACCTCCTCTCTGTAATATCCTTTCTTCCAGAGGTGCTGGTTCCACAAGTTACACAGGAGAACTTCCCTGAAGTCTGAATGATACAAGATGAGGTGCTGGTGGAAGTAAAGCTGTGAGGGTACCTTGTAACTCATGTTTGGACCGCTCAGACAGTAGAGGTTTTGCCCACATAAGGCATAGGTCTTAGGATGGAGTTCTGATCAAGCACACAGTTTTAACCTTCCACGATGTTTCAGATCAGTCCACAATCTACTGCAGGGTGAAAATTCATTCTGGAAACTATCCCCTCAAGCTGTGACTGAGTCAGGTCTCCACAACATTATTTCTCCCAGGAGTACCAGTCCTGCATGTGTGCAGGAGAAAACCTGTGAAGATTGGAAGGCATGAGATGGGATACAGGCGGAAATAAAGCTGTGAGGATGGGTCATGAGTCATGTTTGAGTAGCTCAGATGGTAGAGCACTTGCTCATGTAAGGTAAATGTCCCAGGTTAAAGTTCTTGTCTGACACTGGTTTGATCAGCCAGGAAGATTCAAAACATGCAGACATTGTCACTGAGTAAAAGTAATTCTGTAGATATGTTTTAATGTTAATGTGTCTCCCTCTTGCTGCACAGCAAACACCCAAGTGGTAGCCAAGCTCACCTGATGTGAAGAATCACATTTTACATCACCGAGTTCACCACAGCTGTGATTTGATTCCGCAAGTTGACCAAAATTGTTGGTAGAGGTGGGACACAAACTGCCTTTTTTTTAATAAATCCCCAAAAGAAAAAGTCACATGACATGAGGTCGAGAGAACTCTGTAGTCATAAGGTCTTTTTGGTCCGCAGCTTGTGGTCTTGCGGTAGCGTTCTTGCTTCCCGCGCATGGGGTTCCGGGTTCAATTCCTGGTGGGGCCAGGGAATTTCTCTGCCTCGTGATGACTGGGTGTTGTGTGTCTCATCATCATTTCATCCCCATCGACATGCAAATCGCCGAAGTGGCATCAACTTGAAAAACTTGCACCAGGCGAACAGTCTACCCGACAGGAGGCCCTAGTCACACGGCATTTCCATTTCTACATATATACTCTGCAAACCAATGTATGGTGCATGGCAGAGGGTATCCTGAACTACTACTAGTCATTTCCCTTCCTGTCTCACTTGCAAATAGAGTGAGGGAAAATAGCTATCTACATGCCTCCTTATGAGCCCTGATTTTTCGTATCTTATCTTTGTTGCCATTATGTGAAATTTATATTGCTGGCAGTAGAATTGTTCTGCAGTCAGCTTCAAATACCTGTTCTCTAAATTTTCTCAATAGTATTCATAAAAAAAGAATGTTGCCTCCCTCCAGGGTTTCCCATTTGTATTCCTGACGTATCTCCGTAACACTTGTGTGTCGTTCAAACTTACCAGAAACAAATCCAACTGCCCGGAACTGCTTCAATGTCATTCTTTAATCCAACCTGGTACAGATCCAAAACACTCAAGCAGAACTGAGGAAAAGGTCGCACTAGTGTCCTGTGCATGGTCTCCTTTACAGATAAACCAAAGATAACCATTTTCCTTTGCTATCACAGTCCTCAAAAGAACTTCACTACAGCATCATCAGCAAACCACAGCAGATAACTACCCACCCTATGTGCCTGATCATTTATGTATATAGAAAATAACAGCACTTCTATCACACTTCTCTGGGGCATTCCTGATGATACCCTTGTCTCTGACAAACATTTGTCATTAAGGACCAGGTACTGGGTTCAGTTGCTTAAGAAGTCTTTGAGCCACTCATATGTCTGGGAACCTATTCCATATGCTCACACCTTTGTTAACAGTCTACAGTAGTGCACTATATGAAATGCTTTCTGGAAATCTAGGAATATGGAATCTGCTGGTTGCCCTTAATCCATAGTTCATAGTATATCATGTGAGAAAAGGGTAAGCTGAGTCGAGCACAAGCAGTGCTTTCTAAATCTGTGCTGATTTGTGGAGAGAAGCTTTTTGACCTAAAGGAACTTTATGATAGTAATAGTTTATGATAGATTTATATAGGTCCAATAATTATGCAGCAAATTAATGTTAAGGACTTTGCTCTGCAATTTTGCAGGTTCCTTCTATTGCTCCTCTTATACACAGGATTCACCTGCACTTTTTACTAGTCATTGGGCACTCTGTGCTGGACAAGAGATTCACACGCAATCTAAGTGAGGGGCCAATGTCATAGAGTACTCTCTGTAAAATGAAACTGGGATTTCATATGGAGCTGGCTCAAATCTTTTAGTCATTTTAGTGCACCAGGAATGCTTGTTAATATGTCGTACAGACAGGACTGTGTGATGGTCAGACAACAATATCTTTGTATGATTCTCCTGCATGAACAATTTCTTAAATTCGAAATTTAAAACTTCAGTTTTCATTTTGATACCGTCTACTGGCACATCAGACTGGTCCATAAGTGACTGGATAAAGCCTTAGACCTGCTCAGCAATTTTACATGGGACCAAAATATTCTCACATTCTTGGCTAGATCTCCTGCTGAGGCATGACAGGGGTAGTAGTCATATGGTTTGTCATAGATCTTTTCATAGACACACGAATCTCTACTAATTTAGTCGGTCATCACTTGCACATACTCTCTTGAACTGAAAGTGCAACAGCCTTTGCTTCCTCAGCATTTTCTGGATTTTGTTGTTAAACCACAGTGGGTCTTTTCCATGCGTTATTCACTTAATAGTCACATACTTCTCCAGAGCACGATTTTCAATCTGTTTAAACTTTTCCCATAATTCCTGTATGTCCATCATAACAGAACTAAATGATGTCACTTCATTGTCTAAGTGAGATGCTAACAACTGCTTATCTGCTCTTTTAGCAGAAGCACTCTCCTAGCCTACTTCACTGATTTATCAACTTTTCACTATGATGACACCATGGTCATTAATCACTATCTATATACTGATGCTAACATTATGGTCCTGCCAATTTGTGGCTACAAGGTCTAAGATATTTCCATTGCATGTGGGCTGCCAAACTAGCTGGTCAAGACAGTTTTCAGGAACACGTGTTCAAAAGAACTTCACAAGACTGACTGCCTGTATGTCCTGCAATGAATCCACAGATGCATCAGTTTATGCTCGGTATATTGAAGTATTGCATGATCTGGGCATAGACTTTCTTTGAATGATTCTAGCATTATCACGGCATTAATTTTCACTCATTAACTTTATTTTGTGATGAGGCACAATGCACATTTAGCGTCATCAAATCAGTATCATGTTGCTATGTTTCACAGGCATCTTGTGAACCCCTTATGTAAACATGGGGGTCTATTCGACTTTCCACTAGCATGACAAATAAATTTAGTACCAAAATTTATGTAAAGGAGAAATGTTTCTTACCATGTCACCACAAAATTCAATACACTTTACATTACAATTTTAAAAAAGAGCTTGTACCAATTGTACATGGTACATCTTATACAGCAGAAGGGATCTCAAAATTCATCATTGAATTGGTTGAGGTTTTCCTGATTCTCTACTACCTCTATTGATGGAATTATCTGGACTACACAAGACACTTTCTTCAATTTGTCTCATGTAGTAATCTAAAACATGCAGTCACCCTGTGCTTCGTACTTTGTAGAGACATCCTGTATGTTGAAATTGCTTAAACAAATGGTTTAAAGTGTTCCTAGTTGGAGGTTCAAAGCACTGAAACTGTTGGCTCACTTCTTCTGAATTCAAGAATGCAGAAAACATTATGTTGCTTGGTAGTCATCTTACTCACAACTGCTGTGAACTGGCTGGCTGTTAGCAGAAGCGCTCTAGTGATCATTAACACAACTGTCAGCATTCTAGCAGTAAGAAACAAAAACTTTAGATCCTCTTGATTTCAAAGGTCTGAAGATTATTCACATCTAATTTACATTTCATGAAATAAAAATTAATTAAATTGGATCAATCTTTTTGAACAACTATACATTACAGAGTACTTATAACACAAAATAAATTTCAAATAATCTCAACAGCTGATCAAAAAAGAATGATATAACACTTTAATGACAACAAAATATCTATAAATGGTAAGTAAAAGAAAAAACAGGAAAACACAGTCAGGATATGTCTGGTATGTTATATAATATATTACTGTAGATAGGGAATCCCCCCCTGTGAGATGACTGTTATGTAACAGGAAAGGGTATATTCAAAGCATTGGTTTTATTTTGACTACTGTCAAACTGATGAACACAGTAGAATATATACTTCCTGGTGTGTAGACATTTTGAAAAATTCCATTTTTCATCACAATATTTCAGTGTCTTTCCTAATTGTTTCTGCATGCTGCAAGCAAAGAATTTTGACATGCTTTTGATCTGGTGTGCAACTTGACAATTATTAGTGCATATCTTCATCACATATAGATTAGCGGGTGATGAAGCTTGACAGAGAGAGAATCCATATGGAAGACAAACCAGCAAAATGAAATTCATCCGGTGTTCCAGTAACAATGCAGAATGAAAAGGCTGTGTTCGTGGAGAACATGGTGGCTTTCTAACACAAAAAGACAAAATCTATTATCAACTATCTGCACTTTTTGGCTGGGCAATGAAAGAAAAAAGATAAATTCGATGTGCACCTTTACAAAGTGTCCCCTGCCCTGTCTCTTGGAAAGATGCTACTGTGAATTAAAAGATTCCAGGAAACAACTATGTCAAATTATATTTTTGCACATAATATATATCATAAACACTAAAAAATGAGTACGTGATGTTGCTCTAGAAGGCTTGAGATGTGAAGATATATTCCTTTCCTAATTCATCTCCTACATGCACTGCAGTTAGGATCTAAGTGCCATCAAAGCTTCCTCTTTTTCCTCTGTCACTACCTATTTGTTCTTCAACAATCTGTGGTTAACATTTCATACTTTTTGTCATTCATTGCATTTTTAATGTTGCACAATTTTACTTTTTCCGATGGTGTCTACAAAAATAATTAAAGCTACATTTATAGTTTACAAATATCAATAACATCGTTAACCTTTAAAATTTGTAATAAGATGGCAGTATTACAAGAGGTCATCACAAATTTCTGTTTAAGGGTGTTTCTGCAGCATATATGTAAAGTAGCATGACTCTTGTGTGGGTATATAAGCACCGACATGTAGGCAAGGTATTATTATGGTATTTGTGTCTTTCCGGCAAGCATATGGTAAATGCAGAATTGTGAACTATGGCAAAATTATTGCCAAATGCATCCAAACAGGATCAATGAATTGTTATTCTTTTCTTGGTTGCTGAAGGGTGAACACCAGTAGACATCCACCAGTTTTAAATTGACGCCACTTTTAATGTCACCTTTTAGCGCTATTGCTGCTAGCTATTAATTGGCATATTACTTTCTGACAGTATAGACTGTAAGGTTTCGCTCCTTTCCTTGTTGATCAGTAATTAGCTTGTAAATAGGAGTGGCACATGTGTATGTTCTTTTAACTGGTGACTGTGACACTTTGTTATGTATTTTTTTCTTTTTTCTTCATTTTAAATGCAAACCACGTCGAAAGGCCCCAAGTTCTTCTCTCCGTCAATAGATGGCAGCACTTTTGCAACTTTGGTTTACCAATTTGCCTCCACTTTCGCATCCGCTACTCCCTGTTCTGTGGTCATAGGCAGCACACCGCGCCTTGTGGAACCAATGCTCAGGGACCACAGCACAAGTGTTGTGATATCATTTGTATATTTCCCTACTCAGGCAGTTGTCCTTAGTACTGTCTGGTGCCATCACATTGACATAGGTTTCACAGCACCTTGCCAGACCAGCAGTTTCGAAATGTTTTTTAAAAGTTTATAAAACTTTTTAGCAAATTTTTTTGTTTTTATGTGTGTTACGACATGTGAAAATTATCTCCCGCCTTTTGTTATTTCCAGTATGACACCTGAAGATGGGCTTATAACAATCCGAAATAGGTCATATGAAAATAAAGAAATTTACAACTGAAGCAGTATTTTCAACCTCTGCCATCAGAGAATGAAAAGTATGTCTGTTGAAAAACACCATCATGGAATGGTGCACCAAGGGATGCTGCTGATTCATGAAAATACATATCCCTGTATTGCAAATGTCATAATGCAGACTTACACCAACTCAAGTGTGAGATACTTTAGCACCTGCCCTATAGTCCTGTTCATGCCTCACATGATTATCATGCCTTCAGTCCCTTAAAAAAGGCCTTGAAAATTGTGATTTCTATTGGACAAGGACACGTATCAGGCAGTTACAGATTTCTTTACACAGCACTACATGGTGATTTCCAAAACAGGTATCTTCAACCTGGTGTTTCAGTGAGCTGATTGGCTCAATGCTCATGGAGATTTTACCTGATTGCATACCAATTCTGGAATGTACGGACTTCAAATGAAAACTTTTTGATAGCCCTCATAATTATGGCATTTTTAATAGCTGTCATCTGCTAAATTATGAATAATATATACAACTACAGCTCATTTAACTGAATATTAAACATTTACTGTAGTATTTGTATAAAAGAAATACTACATATTGTAAAATGGTTCTTAGTGGACAGAGTAAAAGAAGCTACAGTATCAAGTTAGCAAAAAAGAGACGAAACTTTCCACGGCAGCAGCAGCTTTTAACAAGGATTGATAAACATTAACACAGACACTCTTTGACAAAGGAATGAACATTAAGCATGCAAAATCAGTTACTGTCAGCAAATAACACTGCAGAAATCAAAACTCGCATCAGCATTCTTCAGGGAATACTATAGCATATGAAATACGCATAAAAGGATAGTGTAGATATGATAAAATATAATTTGAGGAAATATGCACAAGTTTGGTGTGGCAGTGTGTTGTACCTTCCCTTTTGCTAAGCAGATAGAAGGCCTGAATCTGGTAAATCACTTGATTTTTAACTTCATACCACTATATTCAATAAGCAACAAATTAGGGAACTAGATTCACCACAGGAGCATATAGATTTGGAACAAGTAATAGAAAGACTTTTGTAAATTTTGTTTCATGGGCAGTAGGCCATGGTACAAGGCATATTTCTGAGCCTAATGTTTCATCTCCAAAAATTTACATGTAATGTATCACATTTGTGGATGCTGCGTGGTGTCTGTTCTTCCAGACACATTCAAAAGAACAGACACTATGCGTTCATTTATAAAACTGATTTGTATAGCTGGGCAATGGATCCATCTTCTTCAGAGCAGAAGCACAAGTATGTCTGACCTCCTGTGGGAATCTCAGTGGAGCAAGCAGGGAGGAAATGGACTGGGAATGCAAATAGGTGGTGCTCGATGGGATCAGCTGTGAGGCATGCAGAGACAGTCTGCACAGTTGTGATAATACTGTGTCCTGTACGAATCCCGGTCCGGTACACATTTTCACTTATCACCACTGATTCCAAGTAACGTCCCACTGCAGTTGACAGCAGTGATAACCTCCATTTCCTATCCTCCCCCCCCCCCCCCCCCCCCAACTCGGCACCTTCAATTTACATATAATGCATCACACATGTGCTGCATGGTGTCTGTTCTTTTGGAAATGTCTGAACGAACTTACACCACAAATTCATATATATAATATGTTATGGTGCTTGTAGGGCAAGAGAGTTGGTGCTGCTTGATTAATTTATCACTTAATCACTTCCTTTACCATTTTCCTTATCACTTTTTCTTTATTTGTCACTTGTCTAATTTCAGTCCTCCTCCTTTTCTATTAAAAGTTATTTACGTGCATTTGAATTTTTAAGGCCCCTCTGTGCATCTTAGCATAGTGATTGGATCTCAATAAAATCACAGTATCAGAGAAATAAATTTGTTAATTCCATTTTCCCATCATCTTCCAATTTATCCGTGTTTCTCAGATGACAATTGCTCTAGTTTTCCTTAAGCCAGGTGTTTAGGCTTCTTTTTGTAGTTCCTCTGTAACTTGACACATATGCAAGAGATTTTATATATTGCCACTGAGGAAAGTGAGAAGTGTACATCATTTCAATTGTTCAAATGTTCATGCACCTTTAAACTAAACACTATGTCAGTATCTGTCTCTTCTTATTACTCTGCTGACACAGTCTCTATCTGCTTATACAAATGGGTGAAAACTTCCCTTTATTTGATTTTGTCCAATAAATGTTCCAGATCCTTTAGGATGCAGTGCCCTGTTTATCTCTTTGTCAGAGTAGCTGTTTCTTCTGAAAGTACGCATTAAATGATTGAGCTTTTCTTTCACATAGTGTAGTTCACAAATATTTTTAGCTGGCTACAAAAACATTTTAATCACTCCTCTTTTCTACTATGCAATTTGTCAATGTTTCTATGCGTAAGAGTGGGCTTATGTAAGACTTTGTGCCCTAAGTTTCATTTTTATATAGTACCTTTATATCCAAAAATGAAATTTTTGTGTCCTTTTACTGTGCAAGGGCAGTGGATCCCAATGACATCTATAGTGGTTTATTGCACAAAGCCTAATGAAATTTGTTGTTAGTAACCCAGATCACTTCAGAATTAATAGCACAGTTCACAGCTACAATACTAGGAGACAGGGTGACCTTCACTACCGTTCATTGAATTTGACATTGGCACAAAAGGGGGTGAATTATACTGCCACAAAGATTTTTGGTCAATTGCCAAACAATATCAAAAGTCTGACAGACAACCAATCGGCATTCAAAAGTAAGTTAAGGGAATTCCTGAATGACAACTCCTTCTACTCCATAGATGAATTTTTAGACATAGGCCAAAGAAATACAGTAAGCATTAACAATTGTACCATATATAAGACTAACAATGATTATTTGGGATAAATGAATCTTGTGTACTTTGACAGGTTCCACATCATTACGAAAGAATTGTGTTCATGATCCATGGAACAAGTAATATAACTAACTAACTAACTAACTAACTAGCATGTCATATGATATTACAATATAGAAGGCTCTTCTGGACTTGGGGTGGAGCTGGCATGGTGCAGTGGTTAGGGTGTAACTAGCAGCTGTTGATGCTTGGGATGGCATGGCAGGATCCTGACAATTGACCCTGTGGTGACACGAACACAACTGGCGACTGGTACCTGGCGAGGCTGGCAACATCAGAAACCTAACAAGTCAGCAGCAGAATTGGTGAGTGATGGAACTATTGGTGAGACACCACTCAATAAGTGTCAACCACCCTCAAGGTTGTGAAGCCACTGGACTGGTGAGGGTGATGTCACTCTAAGCAATGGTGGTGTTGGCAACAGCTGGGTGGTGTGTGTGCAGTCAAGTGGAAAACGAGTGCCTCTGGAGAGGAAATGCCTGTATCCCAACCACTAGACAACATGCAGGACACGGGAGGGAGGGGGGGGGGGGGTAATGTTGGTGCTTGTTGTGTCTCAGTTAGGAATCAGCCACAATAAAAATGAGTCCTATTTTCCCTTTTTTCACAGTGAACTTTATGTTATAATTAGTGTCATTTGGAAAATGTAGAAATTCTGATAGTTCTTTTTCTCCATGAAGCCAATGAAAAAGGTATCACCAACATCCAGAACCAACAAGGAGGTTTCTTTTGAACCATCTCAAGAGCTCTTTCTTCTATTTCCCCAAACAGAAATTTTATTTAACTGGTCTGATTCCCCCCCCCCCCCCCCCCCTCTCCCCTCCCCCCATAGCCACACCATCAGTAAGTTGATGTGACAGAACATTTAAGGAGACCTGCTATTTTCTTTCTGAAAATTCATTCCAACTGTGACTTCACCTCATAAAGAGGAACCACAGAAAACGGTGTTACGACGTCAATGCTGATCATACCATCTTTTGGACTCAATTTAAAAGTTTCTATTTTCTTTGATAAAATGATCTGAACATTTAATGTATGTGTCTGTTTTTCCTAGAAATGGCTGCATGAGAGTGGCCAAGTGTTTTCAGTCCCACAGATCAGACAATCAGTAGTGATAACAATAGGCTTCTATGAATGCCGGGTTTGTGAATTTCTGGTAAATCGTATAATCTTGGTGACAGTGCTTCTGATTTGATGAGACACACATTTATATAGGAGGAATTGAAGGGACTTTAATTTGCTTCTTCATTAGTGTAAAAACTAGAAATTGTTAGACCTCCCTTAAGCTATATGTATCTTCCAGGTTCTATTGTGTCCTCAAGTTTACTACATTTGACATTTTTATATCACTTAGTATTTCCAGAATCTACAGTAAGAATTATAATGTGTTTATCAGAATTTAAATCTCAGAGAGCTTTCTTCTCAATTTTTGCTAAGGTGTTTTTCTCCTCAGCAACATCCTGGCTGATTCAATGCATGATTCCAGCTTTAATATCAGCAACAATGTCCTCGTTGGTAGTCTTAAACAGAACTATGTCACACCTATAAATAACAATATAGCCCACATCTAAAGATAGGAAAGTCACCCTCTTTTTTTTCAAACTATGCAATTTCTCCTTCTGCCTATTACTTGATACTGCTGAATCTACCTCTGTGGACTGGTATATTCAATTATCTATTTCTCACAAATATCACATCACAACTTATTGCCAAGGAAAATACATAGCTCCAGTTGAGAAAGCCGAACCACATCACTTGTGTGATGGATGTGCTCTCAGTGCAGTGCTGACTCTCTGCATAAATAGATTCAATGTACAGTGGCCGAAATGAAATTTTTGCATCACCGCAGAAATTTTGGATAAGACACCATCACAAAATTTCAATCATTATTCAAAGCAGGACAGAGGAGTGATGAAAACATTTATCTGCTGGGGCAAAAGAATGTGTGAAACACAGTATTGTAAGAAGAGCTCAATCATTTAAGAACAGCTTTCACAAGATGCATCTATTCTGACAAAGAGATAAAGAGGGCATTGCATCAAATAAGATCTGGGGCTGGAAGCAACAAAGGGAGAGTATTCCTCCTATTAAAAAAAAAATTACAGGTTGCATCAGTTGAGTAGACACAGTACTGACACAGTTTTTCAACTAACAAGAAAAGTGCTTGAATATTTGACAAATGCAAAGGACTATACCTGTCATTTGCCACAATAGCAATATACAAAGCCACTTGTACATGTGTCAAGTGCACACAGAAACTACAAAAGAACCATTAAGACCCAGTTTAAGGAAAAAACAGGTAAATTGCCAATAGCAGATGATGCACAGCAAAAAAGGGAACCTCCAAATTTGTTTCTCTAATACTATGGTTTTCTCAAGATCCAATCACAATGCCATGACAAACAGGGAGGCTACAGAAATTCAGAAGCACAAAAATAGGTTTAATGGAAAAGAAGGATTGAAATTTCACAAACTGTTGTCCTTAGTGATGGAGCAAACAGTTCCAACTCTTCCCCTCTACAAGCTCCATAAGATATACTGGCACTCCTTTGCAACCTTACACAGCAGTTTGACAATGTGACAACCATACCATTGCATGCATACATATAAACAGTTTGATTTTCTGAGATTATTTAAATTCGAAACTGCTACTTGAGACAGTAGAGCCTCTGATGATACTCCAGCATAAGGAGATGAAATATTAGACACAGAAATATGCCTTGGACCACAATCTAATGCCCACAAAACAAAGTTCACCAAGGACACAAAGCCAGTATTGTATGATCATAGTAACACTGTATCAGAGTGTTGACTTGATGGAGAAATGTGCATAAGGTTAAACAACTGATTCAAGACTATGGCTCCTGAGGCTAGCAAAATGCAGTCATCATATTCACATACAACGAAAACCAGAATAACATGTCTCCTATGAAATGCTGTTAAGAGTTTCATTTGTGCTTGATACTCAACGAAATGAACATCTTAGTTAACTATGAAATGCACATGCAATATTGAACACTAGACATTATATAACATTTGATATTAATCCTTGCCTCTCACATGTGAAAATAATTCTCTCTGTTTCAATATTACCAGCAGCCTTCTTGTGGAATAGAGAACACATAACAGGCACACACATTACGGGGCTCCATAACACATAATAAAGTATAATTCGCAAAGCATGCTGATTGCTTCCAAATGTTGGGTACTCAGTTTAATATCCATGCCAATAACCAATATCAATAGTGGCTCAGAGACACTTCAGATTGCCACAGTGTGTGTGCAGTGTGTCACATGGCCTGAGCTGCTGCAGGAATGGGACCAGGTAGGCTGTTGTGATTCTGCTTATTGGATTTTGACACTGCATTGTACTTGGATGTTCTTGTTCTTATTATTTGGTTTCATTTAATGTTCTGCTGTCAGTGCATTTAGCTCTGTTTATGCATTACGTGTTCATGTAGGTAGCCAACAGAAAACTTGTGGATATTCAAAGTGCACAAAAGCTGGCATAATTGTGTTTAGAACAATAAATAACCCATTACATAAATCAAAACAGCAAAATGTGATACTTTTTTTTGAGTGTTCAAATTGCAAAAATATCTGATCAAAGTGAAACATGTTAGAAAACGGTCTTTTCCCACTGCAGTAATATATGCACATCCATTACACAAAAAAACTTTCTTTTCCTTTGAATTCATTACTATATCATGACCCATAAATCTCTTTGTGAAGAAGAGCTTGTGGGCCACTTCTGTAAAGTATACAAACAATAAATCATGACTAATGCTAATCTACTGACACTGATTTTATGAGCATTATTTCTACATTAGATTCAAATATATATTAGAAGAAAAAATAGATACTTAAAAAAGCCACTGCTCCTTCTCTAGTACTTCTCGGCTGTTGTAATACTACCCAGCTGTTGCTTTTTTTTTTCTAGTACCTTAAAAAGAAGCATTAATGCAACTCTATACAGATCACTATTAGCTCTCTATATACAGGCAAAAATAAAGATCTTTCTAACAGAAATATGAAAGTTATGCAAAATGTACATCCTCAAGTTAAAATAGTCTGGTAAATTGTAGTATGTGTGATTTATGAGACATTCTTTTGCTTATTTTTTTAAATATTTCACTATTTTCAGTTTTCTGCATAATGTCCACTACCTACAGTTACAGGCTTTTGTGCCAGAGTTTCAACTCCATTCTCAGTCCTAGGCAGGAATGGATGGTCTGTGTGAAAACTGTTTTATTTCAGATATTGATGTTGCGAATTATGGAGTTCAACCTAAATTAAATTTAGCTCAGTTGTTCCAGAAAAGTATGCTACAGGTCAGTAAGTATTGAAATTATGTGAAGTATTCTAGCAATCCCATCTTCCGGAGCCACTTCAGTTTATTATTCATTTGCATGCTCAAGAATTTCACACATGTAGTCTCGTCCAGCACATGCCCATTGATTTCTGAGGTTTTTGTATGTATAAGGGTTAAGCTCTTGGCTGTAAACCAGTTGGAAGCCTGTTCCATTACTCTCCTGCCCATGTCTGGTCTGGATATGCTTGGGCCCTTTATCAATACACGTGTGCCATCAGCAAACACTACAGTTTCTGAAGATTCCTCCAACACCTAACATCAAGAATGAGAGAGGACCAAGCACCGAATCATGCGACACACCATCACTCTGAAATTAATACAATTTGTTACTGTGATGCTTTGTTTTGTATTCTTATGAGAAGACCCCATCTATGCAACAGGGCAGCCCTTAATGACACACCATTTTAATTCACCAAGTAGGACTTAAAGACCTGCACAATCAAAGGCCTTGGTAATATCATAGAAAATGCCAATTCTTATTTAGTTCTACTTGAATTAAGTTTGTGAGGTGATATTTTGCTTTCTCAGTTAAGAAACCTAAGTGAACTGTTGTTAAAAAGTTATTATCAGACAGATGTTCAGATCACTGTTCGGATCATCAGCTCCAGTAACAATTTTTATGATATCACCAAAACACAACTTTATAGAGAAGGAAGTGCAGTTGAGAGCTCTTTTCAACACTACAAATGTTTACATGTTCCCCTTTTTCAGTTCTGAAGTCAAGATCATTTTCTCGATTTTCCAATTACAGTTTGCCTGAAAAATATTAGTAGCACCATTTCTGGGAAGAAATACCTGCACGGGAGGTCTGAAGAACCCTATATATAGATGTTCTTTTTTGATATGTTTAGTTTAGGTAATCAGAATATTTATTATGAGTGAACACACTTTCGTATGCCCACTGCTTCCAACACAAGATACAGCATGAGTGATACAGTCCACATCCTGCACAGTATCCAGTCTTCATAATATCTAAATATATGATACCTCACAAACACATGCAGTCCAACTCATCTCCAAAATGTCTTTTATGTCTTTTGATATTCTTTTCAGCTGCCAATAACATCTGTTGACAAAGTGCCTAAGATGTCTTAATGTTTTTTTTACACATTACAAATGGAGACTGTCAACTTCTTTAAATGTTCTTATAAATTTAATTAAAGCAGTGCATAGTTTTTGAATCAGAATTTTAATTCACCAAGTAGGACTTAAAGACCTGCACAATCAAAGGCCTTGGTATTTCTTTGTCTAATTAAATGGATGTAGTGCATTTTTGTTGTCATCCTATGGTGTCTATATGATTGGATTACATTACATTATATCTTGCTATGTTGTTCATGCAGCATATGTCACTTATGTGATAATGGTGATAATTATTCCTGGCCGACAGAGAATAAAATGAGTGCAATATGATAGACTGGATACTTATTTTAAGTAAAATCATTTACTCACATTTACTGTTCATTTGTCTCTGCTAGCACACTGGCACAAATAAATCAATGCTACACTAGCAAATTTAAGAGATGTTTATAATGAAATAAGTTCATAAAATTATAATGTAACTTCAACTAACTGCATACACTTGTACATAAACAGTTATTCTGTGACACTCATTTTACAAAATTATTATTTTGGCTTTAGTGGAATATACTGAACACCTGTAAAATAATGTTTTGAATACATAGTGTTTCACGATCCATTTTTTTGTCTGTCATTTTTTTGTCACATATGAGGGATGTCTCAAAACATTCTCAAGCATTTCATTGCTAGGCCAAAATCTTTTCAGACAATTCTTGTAATGCATCATTAATCAAATTTTCATCTTTTAATAATAATCAATTTTATACTTTGCTCATCTGCAGATTCTAAGTAAAGGATGGCCTGCTTGTTCTCTGTGAGTAGTTTATGAGCTCCAGGATAGTCAATGCTAACTACCCTAATAACTCGCATAGAATTGTGCAGAAGTCAGTGACGAATGTGTATCCATTGAGCTTGAATGAAATTCTTAAACATTGTCGCACACTTTTTCCACACTTCTGCACAACTTTTGACACTGATGTGACATATATAAATTTTGCATTTGAACCAAATGCACCCTCATCTGGTCAAAGGTAGTGCTGCTTTTATTACTTCACAAGTGAGTGACTAAGATTCACAAAAAATTATTTTGTTTTCTTTCAGACCCTCAGTGTGGTAGATGTCTTGTAAAAACATTGTAGTAATAGTACTGAACCATAATGCTTCTATAATTGATGATGTCTTGTTGCTGTATATTATACAGTAGCGATGGGCTTATTTCATCCCTATGGGCATCTTCAGGCTATCTGCAGGAAAATGTGCTTTGTTAACAGGTGCAAAATTATAAATAATAACAATTTTGTTTCTTTGTGTCGGTACTTACATCCGTATTCCATCATGACATTATCGCTGTCTTATAATTTTATTGCTGTGTAAGGAACTCCAATTGCAGCCTATTTTTATTTCTTATTCACTTACTTTACTTGTGACTGCTATTGTTGAGAAGTGTCAGCTTAGGTCTTTTATTGATGGTATATAGTGTTGTAGTTTTGACAGCTATGACTGACAGCAAATCCAAAGATGCAGTATAGTTACAGTTTGATTATTTGTCTGCATATTGTAAAGATCTGTAGCATAGTATTATCTTCGCTGTGTTTTCATACTGTATACATCTTTGTTTTTATTTCGTTTGAATTATTTAGAAGTACAAGTTCAATTAAGCTGCCTACATAACTTTTATGTTTTAGGTCCATTTGTTCATTTAACATTTTGTCAGGTTCTGTCTGTGAGATATACTGGTTTCAGTTTCTTCCACAACATTAATTTTGTGTTTGTTATGTGATCAGCCTAAGTTTATAAGTGGTTGAAAAATGTGGATTAGTTTGTGTTGCTATTAACTGTGTGTTCAAAATATTCAAATGTGTGTGAATTCCTATGGGCCAAACTACTGAGGTCATCGGTCCCAGTGTGTTCTCTGTACCTAGTTCCAAAGTTTCTGCCTGTTTGTCCTATACAGAATTTTTCACAATCTTTACAACTGATGTTATATATGCCTGTTGGTGTGTAGTGGTGGTTTTGCTTTATCAGAATGGATCAGTGCTTTGAGGTTGTGTCCGGTTCTGTATATGAACTTAACTTTTGTTTTCTTTAGTAATGTGTTCGGTTCATTTGATATATGTCCTATGTAAGTTTGTGGTATGTATTTGAACTGTTGTTTTGTGGGTATTTCTTTTCTTAACTTTGTCATTATGGATCTTAATGTGTTTAGATTTATTGCGTTTTTTGTATAGTTTTCTCTCTATGCTTGGATTGAAGTCATTTTGTTGAGATACGTAAGTAAGGATTGCTCATTCCTTTTGTATGGTTGTATGTTCTCAAAATAGATTTATTAGTTGTTAATCAGTGGGTCAAAATATGCATATTTGTATGTTTTTAGGTGGCAAGAGTTTGTGTTGTTATTGGTTTGCTTGTGAATTTGATTTTAGCTTGTAGTTCATTCAGCATTTTACATAACAGTTGTAATATGAAGTCAGATCCGTCTTTTAGTAGCAATCGTCCACATACCAGAAATAATGTAACTTTCTTTATTAGTGGGTTGGTTAGGTTGATGAATTTTAACTAGAAACAGTTTAGCCAGATGTCAACTACTGTTCCTAAAATGCCACATCCCACAGTAACACCATCTTCCTGGGTGTAAATATCATTGTTAAGTTCAAAGTAATTTTGTTTTAGTTGATTTATGATCTCATGTATTCCATATTGTACTGAGTTCTCTTATATGATGTTATTGTTTATTGAACTGCTGTGTTTGTAATAATGTTATAAATGTTGAAGGACACGAATTTTCTATTCTGTGAAATTTTTATACTTTTCATTTGATTGGCTAGTGTTCTTGAATCCTTTATTGTGAATTGTTTGCTATTGAGCAATATTTTTTTGAGCCAGTTGTTAAGTTTTCTATTAATTATATATATGAGACTATCAATAGAGTTTACTACAAGACATATCAGTATTAAATTTTTATGTATCTTTGGTTGTCTGTGTATTTTGGGTGTTTTTGGATTCATGCTTATTTGTGCTCTTTTTTCAAAATCAGTTAGTAGGATGTCACAGCTTTTTTTTTTTCTTTTGCAGTTTCTGTTGTGTATTTGTTTGTTGGGTTCCTATTCATTTTGGTTATGTGGTTTGCTATAAAAGAAAGGTCTTATAGTTTGTTAATATAGTCATTTTGTATATTACCAATACATTATTACCAATGTCAAATTTGATTACTACCGCATTGTGTGTAAGCAGCCTGTAGGCTATGTTATTAAGTGTGGCATACTCTTTCTTTGCTAGTTTGTTATGTATGCTTTTGGGTTAGAGCTGCCTGCACTGTTAATTTTGTTATGTTGGTGGATAAACAATTTGACTGTGTCAATAGCTTCTTGCTATTAGGTTTTCCATTACTTTCACATGTGGTTTTAGTTGTACAATGTGCTTTATATAGTAATACTTGTTCATAATTTCTAAAGTTAATATTCGTTAAACTTTTTGTTCTTATATGGAACTGGAACAGAGATGTGTACTTCTGTATTGGCCGTGTGGCCAGGTAGATTGTGGAATTTCTTTTTATGGTTTAGACATATTTGTTTGATTGTGTACACAACTTTGTATGTAAAACTGGACAACTGACAAAATACTGCGGACTTCTATTAACACTAAGAGCAATAGTAATCAGATTAGACAAAGATAATAGTCTACTGGTAATACACAAATATGACTATATTAACGGCGTATAGGACTTTCTTTATAGCAAACCATCTCTGTTAGTTACTTACATGTTCCAGGGATAACTTTGCATGACAGATTGCATTGATGTGAAATGAGTCATTTTACACATCATTATAGTAATAGAAATTCTTCTACACAAGTTGCAAACAGGCACAATTAAAAGACACTTACATATTGCTGTCAGCCATAGCCTTTGTCAGTAAAACCACACACACACACACACACACACACACAAAAGCACCAACTCCAGCAAATTGGGCCGGCATTCCAACCGAGATGCTGGAGTTAGTGGTTAGTGTGTGTGTGTGTGTGTGTGTGTGTGTGTGTGTTTTACTTTTTTACTTTCACAGGCTGTGGCCAAAAGCTATATGTGAGTGTCTTTTAATTGTGCCTCTCTGCAATTTGGCATGTCTACTTTATGATAAGTAGTAATCTGTCTTTTACTATATTGTTGATATTCCTATCTGTAGCTCCCATTGTTAGAAATGTTATATCACCAGATCAGTGATCAAAAATTTTTGTTGCAGCATTGTGCACCCTTATTGTTATAAAGACTGCTGAGCAAACTGAATAAAGACCCCACAAACAATTACACAGCAGAAACTACAAAAGTAATATAAAAGCTGGGACACTCTAGAAACTAATACCAAGAAAAAAAAAAAAAAAACACATATATAAACATGAATCCAAAAACACCCCAACTACACGGGCAACCAAAGATACTTAAAAATTTAATATTGGTATGTCTTGTAGTAAACTCTATTGATAGTCCCACATATCTGATTAGTAAAAAGGTGGGCAACTGTCTCAAAAATATTACACATATATCAAACAATACACAACAAAAATTCAAGAACACTACCCAATCAAATAAAAGACATAAAAATTCCAAAGAATGGTAAATTCATGTCCTTTAACATTACTAATTTCAACAAGGATACCAAACCAAGAAACAATAACCACCACAAAAGAAAACTTTTTGCTATGTAGGAAGCTACCTACAAGAGGAAGACAGGTGATCATAAATCTACTAAAACTGGTACTAAAACAATATTACTTTGAATTTAACAATGATATATACACCCAAGAGGGTGGTGTAGCAATGGGATATAGCACAGCAGGAACCATAGCTGAAGCCTTGCTAAACACTTTAGAACTAAAATTCTTCAGTCTAACCAAGCCACTAACAATGAAAATCACACACTATTTCTCGTTCACAGATGACATTCTACTACTAATAGATGCATCCAACACTGACTAAGAACAGTTACATAAAATGCTGAATGAACTACACACTAAAATCTAATTCACAATGCAATCTGAAGTCAATGAAACAATAATTCTTTTGGACCTGACAATCAAAAATAATAATAATGAGGACAAATTTGAAATCTACAGAAACACGCTGTGTCAGGCAATAATGTTAATGCAATTTCTTACCACCCGAAAACATACGAACACACATTGTAACACAATGATTAAAAGACTAATAAATCTACCTTTAGAACGTAGAGGTGTAAAAAAAAAGTTGTAAATCTTTACTTATGTAGCTCAACAAAACGACTTCAGTTCAAGCACAGTGAGAAAACAATATGAAAACTGCAATAAACCTAAACACATTAAGATCTTTAATGACGAAAGTAACAAAAGAAATACCCACAAAAATAAAAACAAAGATACAATTCAAAAACATAGCAAAGATTATACTCCCATGACCTAGACGATACACAGACAAATAAATGAACAAACCGCAACCATACAGCATCGCTGGATTTACTCTCAAAACCACAACAGTATACAGGATGAATCACCTAAAATGTGCCCCACAAATATTGCCAAAATGGAGAGTGCTATTGATGTGCAATTTTCACACAATGGATTGGTAATCAGGGCTCTTATTGTTAGCCAATAAGTAGATTATAATAATACTTAGAAAGTGTACTTTTTGTGTAAACATACATCTTTTTAAATTGAGCAATGCCTATTGAAATGGTTCAAATGGCTCTGAGCACTATGGGACTTAACATCTATGGTCATCAGTCCCCTAGAACTTAGAACTACTTAAACCTAACCAACCTAAGGACATCACACAACACCTAGTCATCACGAGGCAGAGAATAACCCTGACCCCACCGGGAATCGAACCCGGGAACCAGGGCACGGGAAGTGAGAACGCTACCGCATGACCACAAGCTGCAGACTGCCTATTGACATTAACTAACTAAAAGTAGGGTAAATTAGAATGTCAGTGGTGTCTGTTGCAGGATTCCAGTGTGAGTCGTTTATGAGACATTATATTTTGAAAAATTCCCATGCTGACACTTGAACAATAGCTGAGATAGCACTAACTAAAAAACAATATAAGTGCATGCACTAGATATGTGGATTATAACCAGTACAAGGCAATTGTCCATCACAGGTTTTGCTCAAAATGACCACCAACAGTGACAATACACACTTCCAGTCTGGTATGAAATGACTGCTGCACACATGCTAGCATTTCAGCAGGGATGTACATTGCTGCATCTCATCGGGTGTAACTGGTATGACCTTGTAGACAGCTTCCCTCAGATTTCCTCACAGAAAAAAAGTCTACAGGCATCAAATCTGGGGAACAGATCGGCCAAGCTACAGGTCCTCTGCATCCAATCCAATGATTTGGAAACAATTAGTGAAGACATTCTGTACTTCATGCACTATGGACTGGACAGTAATCATGTTAGTACCGCAGGTTCCTCCTAATCTGCAAATGAATGTCTTCTAACATCCATGCAGGATGGTCATTTTAGGAGGCTCCCATACTAGTGCACATTCAGTGTTCTGTCTATGAAAAATGGGCATATGAGCTGATGTTTCACTATCCCACACAGCACATTTATACTCCACTGACATGGACGTTCCACCTGAGGGATTGTCATCAGACCAGTAGTGCATGTTCAGCAGTTTACCTGGCATGATTGATAAATGTGGCCTCATCTCTAAACAAGATACATGATATATCTTGAGTATTCTGTGTTGATGCCCATGTACAGAAGTTAACATGATTCTCATAATATATTTTATACAGTTCTTGATGGAGGCACTTGCCTGAATCATGCCACTTCCTTGTGTGATTGCATGGGAGCTAACGAGCAACAGCAGCAAGAACATTACTTTTCTTTTGACGCAGATGCACATAACGGAGGGTTGTACCCTCTGCAGTGGGCGAAGTTCTAGCGCAACTGAGGCGCTTCTCCTTCTCACATGAAGATTGGTGTGGGATTACATGATGGTTAGATGTTTGCTTGACTTTTGTGCTGGTTTATTTTATTTTATTTTTTATTTTTTTAGAAAGTTGAAAGGACCGTTGGAGTGATAGTAGAAGAGGTAGGGAAAACGAATGGCCCAATTGACTGGCCAGCATGATTTTATAAGATGACAGGACAGTAGAAGGGACAGTAGAAGTGTGTGGAATATGAACGGCCCATTGGCTAGCCAGGCATTACGACTAAGTGATAGAGTAAAGGATAGGAGGAGGAACAGCATAAGTTGAAAGAAAACGAAAAGCCATTTTCCTGGCCTCTTCTTCTTCTTGGCAGCATCTTTTGATGGTGGTGGCAAACAATCTTGAGGTGGTGGAGAGGGGGGTGGGGGGTGGGGGGGGGGGAGAAGGAGAAAGAAGTCCGAGAGTGACAGATGAAGAAGTGGAAAAAGAAGAGCCTGTCATGATTAGGCCGGCAGTGGGGAGGGTGTGGGGGTGATGGGGGTGGCATTCTGTGGGGAGTGGATGACATGACTTGGTGGGGAGATGAATTGATGATATGAGAGAGAGAGAGAGTAGTCGGCATGAAATGAGGTGGCTAGTGTATGCAAAGTCATGGGGGGTGGAATAGAAGGTCAGGCCATTGAGTGGTGGCTAGACAATGGACACGGGTGCCCAGGGAAAGGATTAAGGGATTAGGAGAGTGACGGGTTTGTTGGTAAAAGGAAGTGGCTGCAGAGAGGATGCGGGTTCGAAGGAGAGGCACCTCGCCCAGTATGTGGAGCTCTTGGGTAGGGAAGTCGAGGGGAGGTGGAGGGCATGCCAGAGAGCCTGGTTCTGGATGGTTTGGAGTCGCCAGAGGTGGGCGGGGGCAGCATTGCCCCACACCACCACCGCGTATTCAAGGTTGGGGCGAACAAGGGAGGTGTACAATCTGACAGCAAGGTGTGTAGGGAGTGATGAAGTTGGATTGATGAGAGGGTAGAGCAGGTATAGCTGCCCTATTGCCTTACGACACACATCATCAATATGGGGGCGCCAGGAGAGGCGCTGATCCAGGGTAAAGCCCAAGTACTTTGCAGTAGGAGTCCAAGGGACTGGGGTACCAAGGACCTGAGGGATCCGAATGGGTATATGGCTTCGGCATATGATAAGGGCTTGGGTTTTGGAGGATCAAGTGCCAGACGCCAGGTCCTAGCCCAATCGGTTAGGGAATCTGTAGCCCCCTGGAGCCGCTGTTGTAGACCTGCCGCACTCCGAGAATGAGAGAAGAGCGCAGTGTCATCTGCGTAGAGAGCTAAGTGTACTCTCGGTGCAGAGGACAGATCAGCTATGAAGAGGGAGTAGAGTAGCGGTCCAAGTATGCTGCCTTGTGTCACTCCTGCCCTAATGCGTCGTCGCATAGATTTCCCATCAGGGATCCTAACATGGAAGGTGTGACCTTCCAGGTATGTGGCTATTAGCCATACATGGGACACTGGAAAGCCAAGTGAAAATAATTTGTATAACAGCCCTTCATGCCAGACTGAGTCAAACACCCTGGACATGTTGAGGAGTATGGCCCCAAAGTACTCCCTAGGTTCTATGGCGGCCAGTGCCTCTTCTACAAGGCGCAGGAGTTGGTGGGTGGTTGCATGTCCCTGCCTGAAGCCAAAATGCTCATCAGGGAGAACTCGTTCTTGGGCAATGTGGATGAGCAGTCATTTAAGGTAGAGCCTCTCGAACATCTTGGAGATAGTGGGCAAGAGGCTGATGGGATGGTAGCTGGCAGTGGAACAAAAATCCTTCCCAGCCTTGGGAATGGTGACCACTTCAGCATGTTTCCAAGCAGTGGGGTATTGCCTGGTTGTGAGGATGTTGTTGAAGGTGGCCGTCAGGATGGGAACAGTAGTTGGGGGAAGCTGCTTGAGGAGGGCGTTCGTCAGCTTATTGGGGCCGCCAGCTTTCTTGTATTTGAGGTACCACAATTGTAGTTCGACCTCTCCTTCATTGATAGGGGTGATTTCATCCTCAGGGTTCTGGATAGCAAGGAGTTGAGGGAGGCATTCCGTAACCAGGCGGATGTGGTCGGGGTCGACGGGGTCACTGATCAGGGTGAAGCTGTGCACGAAGACGTCAGCCAGGGCATTGGCCTTAGCGTCTGGTTCGGACACGAAGTCATTGCCGACCTGGAGGGGGGAGATCTATTGCTCTCGTCTCAGAAGGCTTTTTGTGAGCTGCCAAGCAGAAAGGTCATTCAGGTCAATGGCAGAGATTTTGTTCTCCCATTCCTGATTGTGGTGGTCTTGCACCGCAGCCTTGATTTGGCACTGTAGTCTATTGATGAGGAGCTTGGTTGCTGGGTTCCGAGTGAGCTGCCATTCTCGGATGGTCCAGTTTTTCTCTGTGATCATCTTCTGTCATCACTTGTTTCCTCCTATTATGTTATCTAGGTGTTACAGTATCATTTTCATGTAACTGTGTGCAGAGGTTGATAAATAACTGCCACAATGGTTGACATCTATTGGGATGTATTGCCGCACACACCATACAAGACCAAACTTCATTCTTTTTATACTCTCCATAAACCATGAGCATGCCAGCTTTTTCTGCATTGGTAAATCCTATTGTCCACTCACAATCTACTGCTTGGACTGCCACACAGATTGCCCAGTAAGTCGCAATGAGTTCTAGGAACACGTAACACAAACTTAACATCATCATACATTACAACTATGCAGGTTGAATGGCACACATACGTGCTGGTGTGGAGATTTTTCAAAATACAATATCTCATAAATGAATCACATGAGGATCCTGCAACAAACACCACTGACATTCTGATGCACACTACTTTTAGTCTGTCAATGTCAATAGACATTGTTCCATTTAAAAACACATATGTTTGAACAAAAAGTACAATAAGAATTATTACTGCTGTTTATTGGCTAACAATACAAGCCCCTGAATATAAAACCATTCTGTGAAAATCGCACATCAATAGTGTGCTCAATTTCTGTAATATCTGTGGTGCAATGTTTAGGTGATTCAGCCTGTATGCCATCGATAGAAGACCTAAGCTGATATTTTCCAAGAACAGCAATCATAAGTAAAGCAAATGATTAGCAAGTAAAATTAGGGTGCAATTATCATCCCTTATGCAGCAATTAGATTATAAGACAGTGACAGTGTCACAATGGAATACAGATGTAAGCAACAACATACAATTAAACAAAATTGTTATTAGTTATAATTTTGCAACTGTTAACAAAATGTATTTGCATGCAGATAGCCTGAGGATGGCCAAAGAGTTGAAATAGGCCTACTGTTATACACAGCAAAACAGCATCTATAATAGTAGCATTCTGGTTCCATACTATTACTGCAATTCAAAAAATATCCACTGGTATATTAGGCACCTGGTATTGGTACCTCATCCACTGTGGTCATTGTACATCATTATTTAAAATTGTTATGCTCTTTTCTACAACTTACGCATATTGCGAGTGGAAAGGAAATTAATCTACATTGCCTCACAAGTTATTGCTGATTTCGTATGAATGATTGTGCAATAGCCACTGGTATGTTCAGGACAATGTTTGTCACAATCTCTCACAACAGTGATACGCTGATCTCCCCAGATAAGAGATGTTGCTGTATGATGCTTCACAGTTAAGTGAACAACACATCATTCCTTTTGTGTGCTAGTTGTGTGGGGCCTTTGAGATCCTAAATGCAGCAGATATCACCTTCCTAAGCCCACCAGTCACAGGAGCCCATCCAAAGGAAAGTATCAATATCACAGAACAATAAACAGTGATTTGATAGGCCACCATCCCATTGTTGTCGAATTCTGGAACATGTTGGTAAATGTTACACATTCTTACACAAGGTATGACGTGATATTCTCACAAACAACCAAAATTCACATGCAGTTTCTGAATATGGCTCCTGCTGTGTAATTTTTCAGACTGTTGATGGATTTACTCCAACCTACTTTGAGAGGTTGGGCTGAAATGCTAATCGTTGACATATTTAACCCTTTCCACTCCAATGGTGAGTGGTGCTCGACAACGAATTTTGTTTTCCACTCCTATGCTGAACCTCATACAACATAATTTCTTGTAGCTCTCACATGCTCCGATCTCAAATCTAAGTGTAATGGGCATCAATGCTGCATAGTACTGATATCTAGGGAAGCCTGTGTTAACTTGATGGTAATTTGTACATTTAAGTTAGTAGGAGCAAAATGGCTAGTTACTCATGCATCTTCCTTTCTGAGGAAGAGACTGTAGAGCTTTTAGAGGGAATTCTATGGGAAAATGAGTGTGACAATGATTTTGATAATAATGATTTTGACAATGGAAGTGATTCATTTGTCACCATTTCAAATGAAGCGATAATGGAAACGATCCACCCTGAAGAGCTTCAAAAAATATACAATGAAAAGTGTTGTATTGAATGCTTACATAAATATATTTGAATGAAAGTGCAATTTTTGTTTTAATATATACCATTATTGTTGGTCGGTGACCTCATTGTTTCCACAAAGGGACTCATGCAATTCCCTGCAGTGCACTCACCGCCCAGACAGCAATGATTTAAGTAAAAGCACATAGAAACACCCTGTGTCTGCATTACGGAGTGCAAAGGGTTAAGCTTGTGGTACACTTGATGCCAGTTTTACATGTGTTGCATACTGCCTTTATGAGATCACACTTTTATTGAACAGTAGCACATTTGTGATGAGTTCCACACATTTTATGACTAGTGAAAGACAAATAGTAATTTAACTTTAATTTAATATTACAGAAAAATGTAAAACAATGACCCCGAAGCAAAATATCAAAAAAATTATGTACATCATAGTCTTAAGATAGAAATCAGGCAGCTGACATGATTTATCCAAACTTGTTTTATGTTTACTACATTGTTATATCTATGAAAATTTTTGAGTGAAATTGTAGTTAATCATTGCGTTCAATTTTATTTTTAACATTTTATTTTCTTCAACGTAATTATTACTTCAATTTAAACACTTCACTCCAGATCATCTTGACTGTGAGTGCTTCTATGTTTATTTCAGTTTTTTAGTAGTTTAGTTTCTTAGGTTGTTTAACTAGTGGTATAAGTTACTGGTGGTCATTACATGAATCTAATAAATAAAATAATTTATTACATCAAGAACTCTAGTCCAAGCATAGCTTTCCAAGAAATTTTATAATTTACTTGCTTGTGACATAGCTCCTTATTTAACATTTTTTAGAACTATGTGATATAAGTATTAGCAAAGTTCTTTCAACTTATGCTATCAAACCAGCTACACACCTTTTATTAATGGATATACTATGAATGTTGACAGTATTTATTTGAACCCAAAAATTAAAAATTAACTTTAGCTGCATATGTTAACTGCCAGGACTAATAAATTTCTTTATTTACTTATTTTGTCACATATCGAATTCTGAGGTTGTGAGCATCTTTCATTAATCACATGAAATGAGTTGTGAGAAGGACTTGGGGTAAATAGATGGATGCAAACCTCATGCAGATAAGAAACATTTTGCATTGCATACAAAACTATTTGTTTAGGTCTGACTGGATGAGATTTCCCTGCATGTCATACAGAACACGGCAACAGCTCAATGACAAACACTCACATTAAATAACCAATTGCTACTCATACCAAGCTTACATGCCATCATTTCACTGATACTAACAATAATATCAAAACAATCCACAAAGATGGTAAAATTGAGTTTTATTATGAACTTATTTACATTTTATAGTACAATACATGACTGAAAAATTATAAGCAATAAAACAGTAAATAGATGCCCAGAAATATTTTTGAAATACTCATTTCTAACTGATTACTCACAAGCATACCTAATGCAACAATATGAATTTATGTGTGGCCTATTAGTATTTTTTGTTGTTGATGAATTAACAGTCGATTACCAATATCTCGCCATCTTTTAAGAATCTTTAGACAAATGAAGTATCCCCATTGTAAACATTTCTGAAATTTTGCAGTGGGGAGAGGGATGCATGTGTCCCATTTGTCATAAGAAGCTAATGTACTTGTACCACATGTAAATATATTATTTTAATTCATGTAGTTACCCAAGCAAGCACTAATTCATTTTATTATTTACACAATATATTAGTTATGATCAGGGGGAAACATTATAAGTTCAAATAGACTAAGCATTACAAAGAGCAAAAGGACTGCAGTCAACAAAATTGATGACTTGCTAATGTTTAATATTATATTATGTATATATAAGCATGTGATCATGGCAGAATACTAGCACAAGTGTCATACTTATTTACGTGATAAATAAAAATGCTCATATTAATGAAGAGAGTATTCTACACTGGTGTCAACACATTAGACAGTTTCATGCTTCCAATAAGATAATGATACAGACTGGTAATGGCTAAGAAGACACTGGGATGGCTATATGCAATAGCATTAACACAGTCAAGGATAGACTGACAAGTATAAGGTAAAAATATGTGATGAGAAGGAGAGTTAGAGTGAAATAATATGAAAGATAAAAGAAAACTGCATGGAGTAATACTAAATGACACCATCAGAATATCGCTTGCTGTAACTACAGAGTCTGTTACACAGTACACGCATTTCTAATATAAAGTAATCATCTGAAGTAATAAGACTCACCCCTGGTCTTGGTAAGGACATGTACACCTGTTTTCCAGATTGTCGCCCCTGGCACTGCTCCACAATTTCTTTTGAAACAGTCTGGACATCCGATGCTAAAGCCTGCCACATATCTGCAAACACTGTGGACAACATCATCATCTCAGAATACAACAGAGCAGTTGGATTAGAGTAAGTTGTGGATGCTAAAATGTGTTGAATACTAGATGACCAAGCACAATTAACTAATTCCACATCCTTGAGGGTTCTATCTTATGGTTAGGTGTACAAAATGCTGAAACTGAGTGAATGAATTATTGATTAGTTAATTAATTAATGCTGCCTCCTATTTTATTTGCTGGTAATAAAATAAAATTTCTGCTTTATTTTCTTACAATGCACTTACAATATGAAAAAAACAGTATGCAATGACTGCAATATGGTAGCCTAGCAGCAGAGAGTTTCTCCATTGCATCAAATGATTTGGTTGCTGCATTCAATCAGATGTATTTCATAGCATGGGTATCCCCTGCAAATGATGTCTGCAACTTTCATCCAACTGGTGAAAGAATTGGGCTGGGCTACCCCTATGAACACACCCAGAATCACCAACTGAAGTATATGATATGTCTTTTTAATAAATAGCACCGATACACTGTAACTTCACTGCATGAACAAATATACTGCCCAACAAAAATGTGAAGCATCCAAAAGACATGGTCAGATGTTAATGTGGCTTTGTACGCATACACAACATCGATGGGTATTTAAATTATTAAGAGCTGCAATTCTCTGTGACAGGTAGAATGGTCACCAGAGAGAATTTGTGTTCTCTGTGTTTAGTATTATTACCACACCTAGTAGAGGGGGTGTGAACAGCTTTGGATGCTGAATGATCACTGTGAAAGACATGGAGCTGTCAAGAACACATGTTAGACAGAATTGTTATCAGTGCCTGACAGAGTTTGAAAGGGACCTCATTGTGGGTCTACATTTGGTCAGCTGGGTGAATCATGCAATATCTAGATTTGTAGGGCATTCGGATATGGCAGTGGCTCAATGTAGCACTGCATGGTGTAATGCCCCTCCCTTGATATAGCAAATAGAAAACTGCTCTTTTTCTTCACAACATTGTGAAATAATGTGTACCACTTTTGTGGGAATGTACTTACAATCTTAAGGAATGTAACATGACACAGTCTATTAAAAGTTTTGCTTAATTTCCAGATGGCAATAGTGGCTCGAGTCTCTTCTGTAGGTGCAGTTATAACATCAGTTGTTATGTCTAGGGTATTTAGTGAAAAGGCATGAATTAAATAGTTATCATTATACAAGAAAAATGTGACTTTATTGACAATTGTGTCAACCTGATACACATTCACAAATTCAAAACACCAGAGTAACACACACAGCTAAAGATCATTTACATTGTTCCATATTTCAAACAGCTTCATGCACCTGTACACAATCAACTCTAAAACTCCTCTGATGCAATTAGTGCTGGGGAACAATAATATAAGACATGCTATTTTTTATTGAACCTTCTTATGAGTCAATACCAATACCAATATACATCCAATTTTATATTATACATTAGGTTTAATTTATTGAGCATTTCTTGTGAAGATGCATTCTTTAAATATTTTTAAGAATGGCAGTTTTTGATAAAACACGTAATATGTTGGCAATATTTAGCCTCTAGACATCCTGTCATACTGGTCATTTCAGTTACATATCCATATTATAAAAATTAAAAATGTTTTGTCTGCATTTAAAATTGCATAATAAAATAATAACAAACAACATAGTTTTGCTTTTAGAGCATTTGCTGTAAGTGTATTCTCACATTACGTGAACATATAGATACATGAAAAAAATATATATATTTATGGCAAAATTGCCGGCCACGGTGGTCTAGCAGTTCAGGCGCTCAGTCCGGAACCGCGCGACTGCTACGGTCGCAGGTTCGAATCCTGCCTCGGGCATGGATGTGTGTGATGTCCTTAGGTTAGTTAGGTTTAAGTAATTCTAAGTTCTAGGGGACTGATGACCACAGATGTTAAGTCCCATAGTGCTCAGAGCCATTTGAACCATTTATGGCAAAATTGCACACAATGACAGAAAACTATATGAACATCCAGAGTTATGGATAACCAAATCACTGTATTGGAAGTGGTGCCCTGATCAGGAAGCTTGGACTGCTGATGTATGGTGTCACATTGTGTTCAGTGATGAACTGCATGTCTGCACTAATATGAATGATCATCATTGGCAAGAATGGTGGTGATACACAGAATGGTCCCATTCTTCCAATGTTTTCGAGAGGCCCAGCAGTGTTACTCCTTGCATGGAGGTGTGGGGAGCAGTCGGGTATAACTTCACATTGTGGCTGATTGTGATTGAGGGAACTCTGATAGCACCACAGTACATCATCGATAATATGCATCATCATGTGTTTTCTCTCATACAAGAGTACTGTGGTGCAATTTTTCAACAGGACAATGCTCCTCCACACATGGCCTGTCTCTCTTCAAACTCTCTGAATAATGTTAAGGTACTCCCATGGCCAGCAAGACCTCCAAGATCTGTGCCCAATAAACATGTGTGGGACCAGCTCAGAAGTCAAATCCACCCCAGTACCAATATCCAGGATATCAAGGACCAGTTCCAAAAGTTGTTGGCCAGCTTGCTTGAGGAGAGGATTCAATGGCTTTATGAGAACCTTCTCAAGTGAATCAGCGCAAGTGTCCCGGCCAGAGGGGACATCGTTCTGATAAGTGGGTTCATACTACAAAATTCTTTGTAAATTTGACACAATTATTTGTATAAAATGATAAAAGTTAGGGATTCTAAGTAATTAGAAAGTCAATTCATTTTTGATGTAATCTTAAATATTTGTATATTAATTATTAAAAGGATTTACTTTACAAAATTTATTATAAGAAAGATTTTTGCTTTATAAACATTTCATTTAAAATCTGTTATTCCTTCTTCCTGAATATGTTGTCATTTTTCAATGTATTTGAACAAACTTATTTTCATGGTAACTAGTGAAACATTGAAATTGTAACAATAAAAAATAATACATTTGTCATGACTGTATATAAGGGCTGGTGTTCGGCCAGAGCAATTTGTAAAGTTGTGAGTTTTAAGTTGTTGGAAACCAGAGGTTGTGACCACTATGTGAGAGGCTGAAAGTTAAAACTGGTAGTAAAAGAAAATATTACCTAACACTGACATCAAAATTAATTTGAAAAGTATAAAATCTGTTCCACATCATGTATATAATTAACAAATTGAAGACTTCTGGCATGAAGCAGAACAAAGAACAATCACAATCAACAACTGTTGGCAGCTTAAGTCTTTTTTCAGGCAAGTATACAAGATACCGTGGCATGTTTCCTACTTCTAAACTTTTAAGATATTACAGTAACCTTATTTAATTACTTGGAAGAACAGCAATTTAGAAGGGCAAATTTTTGTGACAAGTTTTCATACATACATGGTGATTCAGAAGGAATGCCACATAACTTGTGAGGTGATTCTACATGTGAAAAACTAAAAAAGTCCCACAAACATGTGTCCAATTTTCCATTGTCATGGAACTGGTGAGGGAACAGGTTGAACACTACACACATCCATGAATGAATATTATGAAGACAAGTGTTAGTATTACTTACTGAAATCCTGTGCAGGTGCTGTGGTGGACAGAACAATGATGGGACAGATGACTGATCGATCCTACAACAGATGTGGGGGTTCTCCTATAGATGGCAGTACTGTGACGTTGCACCGAGGCAACATCTGCAAGTGTACCCAGTGTTCAATCATGAGATGGCTCAGTCAGCAGCCATAATGCCATGTGTACATTGTGCTCAAATGTTCTTTAATTGAGCAAAACCAATGTCTTTTTGAATACCAACATGTCACATATATTCACCCATGCAGATTATGCAGACCTTTTGTTTGTGTATAGCTACTGTAATGGCAGTGCTCATGAGCTGTGACAGAATACCAGAGACGTTTCCCTCATCAATGGACCCCCTGGGCCAGGGTACTTCCCCGGGGTTTTTTGAACATAACATGAATCCATCCAGTGTGCACACATCAGAATATGAGGCCATCCAGTCAGTTGAGGAAAAGGATGACACTATTGCAACAGTACAACAGAGACCTACCATATATACACGATGGATTAGCCATCAGCTCAATATTCCACAAATGCAAGTGTGGCATACATTCCATTCCAAAGGTTGAACCCATTCCATGTGCAGCTCGTGCAACATCTGCATCCACGCGATTCAGGAAGCAGACAACAATTTTGTGAATGGTTGGCTGTACACAGAGAAACCATACAACACACTTTATTTACACATGAGGCTACATTTATATGCAGTAGTATCATGAACACCTGCAATTCTCATACACTGGTGATGGAGAACCCACATGCCACTAGGAAGACAAGATTCCAAGTTAGGTTCTCAGTGAACGTCTGGTGTGGTATGAACTAGTGACAGAGCCTGTGTACCTACCAAATCACATGGGAGCCGCAGCATACTCACATTTCCTGATAAAAGACCAACCTGTACTTTTGGAAGAGATAATATTACATTAATGATTGCATATGTACATGTAACATGGTGGATCAACAATTCACTGTACCTGACAGGTATACCATTATCTGGATAACACATTTCCTCAATGATGGATTGGCTAAGGCAGACCCATTAACTGGCATGCCGTATCACCCGACCTAACCCCACTAGACTTCTATTTCAAAGCTGGTTAAAGAGATATGTATACGCTACAAATATGGATACACATGAGGAACCTGTAGCTCCCATCACCAATGCTGTTGGCCGCATTAAAACCTGGTGAGATGAGGTTTGCTGTGCAACACAACACACCCTCCAAACATGTTGAGAAGTGCAATAGGTGTGTTAGGGTCTTTCTGAAGACCTCGTGTAGGATGGATCAGTCATCTGTCCCACCAGTAGCTTCACAAGGCACCACATGTGGTGGTTATGTGATTGTCTCATGTAAATCATAAAAAGCTGAAGTAAAAATTTAATATTGTGTTATCTGTTGTGTTACAGAAGGAATCCTGCAACAACAAGAAAATTCAGGTCACAGTATTCCAATTACAGTCCCAAAGACACGTGACTGATGACACGACCCACCTGTAAATCACACCACACATTATGTCAAGATAGCATTGCGTCAGCTGACAGTGCATGCCTTCATTGCCAGGCAGCATTACTCACATATGCTGATCAAGCCACTAGTAGGTTGGAGCTGGTGACCACAATCAGACGGCAACCTCACCAGCAGCCCTCCCAGCATCCATCAGACAGCTGAAATCATTGTCAGCCTGCCATTCAACTGTGGTGGTCCCAAGTTTGGGGTGCCAGGTGCTCCACATTCCCATTGCTGCCTTTGTCCAACAATCACTGGCTGTGCTAAGCCCAGTTGATATGGCCTACAAGAATGGTGTTAGCCTCAGCTGACCACCAGCTATTTACTTGGGATCAAATTTGTCACTCCGCAGAGCCATGATGCTGTTGCCCTTGCCACATGCCACATCGTAGGTCACTTCACGTGAGCCAGAGACAGACATCTGACTACATCTGTAGGATGCCCTTGATCGATGCCCGGCTGCGACTACTGGACAAAGGCATCCATCTGTATCTGATCTAGTTGATGAACAATAACGAGTTCTCCTGAACACTTGTCAGTCTTGCTTCAGCCACCTGCACCTCCAAAGGATTCCTGTAGTCCCTCTTCACACCACTGAGCTCACAATACTCAGGTGAGAGAGCTGAAAGCCATTCTGACAAATCTGAAGAACAGGTTCCCCACAATTCCTCCACTGCAGTCATTTGCACACCAGACTGTTACATTTTGGGGTCAGCAGGGGGTCAATGTCATCATGAGTAAGCAGCAGCAGCAGGTGTGTTTTGTTACTGATAATACATTCCTTGTGTGTGGTTTGTCTCTGTCCACCTATGTCTGTACTACTGATATATCACATTTACATCAGGAATGAAGGTGATTGTGTGCTGGAGGAGGGGGGAGGGGAGGGGGGGGGGGGGGCGAACGTCAGGGTAGGCAAGTGTAAGTAGGAGTCAGTCATATAAATAATAGGCGAGTGTATAAATAATATAATTTATAAATTTAAGAGCCCTTCAGGGATCATTGGGCGAGGTGGCGCAGTGGTTAGCACACTGAACTCACATTCGGGAGGACGACAGTTCAAACCTGCGTCTGGCCATCCTGATTTAGGTTTTCCATGATTTCCATCAATTGCTTCAGACAAATGCTAAGATGGTTCCTTCAACAGGGTACAGCTGATTTCCTTCCCTATCTTTCCCTAATCTGTGCGTGTGCTCCATCTCTAATGACCCCATTGTCGGTGGGACATAAAACATTAATCTCCTCCTCCTCCTTTTGAGATGTATGCTAGCAGACATCTACAGAGTGCCTTAGTCGTATGGAGCTTTTCTCTTCCTTTCTGTTCTTGTGCTGTACCACTTTTGCTTCTATTGGTGGAAGGTCAGTGGGAATGATAAAACAGGATCTGCCCAAGACTGCTGTTGGGATCAGTGTAAGAAATAATGGGAGACATAATAGGAGAGGGTATTGGATTTCAGGCTATCATGATAAGGGGAAGCTATTATTTGAGTAACAGAAGTTCAAATATGGTTGCACAGGTTGTAGCTGGTAGACCCCCTATCATTAAAGGAATAGTCATTATATCACAGCGTTTATGGAGCTTGTTAACCTCAGAAGGTCTCTCTAGTATGAGAGGTGAATTTTAAGATTAAAGCTATATTTTTCCAGAAGCTACACTTACTAATGTGACAGCAGTGACTTTATCGCAGACTCTTTTTGTGATCTGCTTATATTCGTGTTGTTCCTAGCAAATTATTGTGTTTGTACTTTAAGTAGCAGATTTTACAATGTAGTGTGATGAAATGTAATGGGTTAATAGGATGATGTGTAGCATGGGGAATAGCACAAATATTTAGATGAGGAAGAGTGATATGAGTGAGTATGTAATTCTGCAATTTTCTGCAACTGTAGATAGATCAAGTGGGTACTATGGGAATTTGTAGTAAACCACACAGAATTCCAAGACTCCATCCCTACAAAATGCTTTAACCCTGCTGCCAAATGGACAGTGAATGTCATAGATTGTAAGTGTTTCTTGGACTAGATTTGCCTGGAGCCACATTGAGAGAACCTAGAAGACAGTGCATGAATTACATAAAAGTGAACCCAATCAAGTAAAGCACAGTCATCGGTAACAACTGGAGTCAAAGTGTAGTTATAGAGATCAACTATCCTAGTGTCCGTTTGAAGGACTTGTACACAGTTTTCAGAAGTACCCAGTGACTAGAATTGTACAAATATAGACACACTTGTCATATGTGAGAGCCTGTTCTACCTAGCTCTCAACAGCACAACACCAATGTAAATTTGGGTACCGAATCTACGTTGCAGTATGGATAGAGTTCCGCGGTGCCAAGGAAAATCAGGACACAGTGTTGTAATTACCATCCCAAAGGCACGTGGCCGATGAAAACGCATAACATATTATGTTAACAAGTGGCAAGATGCTCATAATGACTTATCAACACACCACTGTGGCAATAGGTAGAGGAATATGCCAATAGTATCATAGAACTTTTTGAGCTTGGTAACCTGAACAGGCTTGCCTTTAATAGTAAACAGCCAGAGAAACACTCACTGGTGTGTTATTTATATGCACTGATCAAGCCATTAGACAGGCTCAAGCCAGCAACTGTAACTGGACATCCAATGTTCTATTGGATCTCCTAGCCTCTCCCTCACAGCTGATAAAGCTCACTACTCATTCATCAAGGTCCAAAGTACAGGAGATCATGCGGCCTTCACCCAGCCACTGCTCACTGTGCTAAGCCTAGTCACTACATACTTCAGGAATGCTGCGCTGCCTCAGTTAACTGCTGGCCACCATCTCAGCACCTGGTGCATCAGCAACACATAGTCACAGTGCTGTTGGCCAGGCCATGTGCCACAACACAGTGTCACTTCATGTGAGCCAGTTATCAACATCTGACTATGCCCATGGAACATGAACACCATGAAGTGATGCCAAGTTTGGACCGTCAATCAAGGGTAAACATCTGTATCGGATATAGCTGATGAACAATAAAAAGTTCAGAATTTTGTCTGTCTTGTTGCAGCAACATTCACCTCAAGTGAATTTATGTAGTCTCTTGTCAATCCCCCAAACCCACAACATACAAGTTGGAGAGCTGAACACTAGCCTGACAAACATGAAGAATGACTCCTCCACCACCCTTTCGCATCAGTCATTGCACATCAGACTGGTACATATCTATGACCTGCAGATGCACTAAATGCTATTCTTATACAAGGAGGTGGGCAAACCAGTCAAAAGACTGATGACATCATCCTCCCTCCCTCCCCCCTCCTCCTCCCCTCCCCAATTACCACCAACTGCGCAGTATTTTGTGTGCCATCTGTCACCTACTCTGTTTAATTTATGCTGTATGTATATCCTAACAGACAATGCTGCATGCATTTCCTGACAGACATCTAGTGTCTCTGAAAATATTTTCAATTATGCTTTTGTGACATGTTAGTGGAATTAGCACAAACAATATTTTCTGGTATTTTCATTCAGATTTCAGCTGAAAGTATTGCTGTACAAATTCTCAAGTGGTTTTACACAGTCCAGTCACATTCATGTGAGCACTGTCACCGTGCAATAAATGCTCACAGACAGATAGCAGCATTAGCACTGGAGAGCATATAAACTGTGTTGGGGAATGCAATAAAAAGTGCAGTCGTTGTTGTAATGCCGAAACTGAGCAATTTTTCTCACACCCAAAAGAGCATGATCATTGGCCTTTGGGCCAAGAGTGGAAGCATTTCTGAAATGGATACGTCTGCAACTGTTTGTGTGCCACTGTAGTTAAAGTATACTGTGCATGGTGAGTTGGTGCTAACCAAAACTGTTACTGAGGCAACTGTGGTGCACCATGGACCACAGATGACAGGGGTGAATTACAGCTGCAGATATGTGTACAGGTGAATAGACATGCAACTGTTGAGCAACTGACCAACCAGATGAACCAAGGGGCTGCCACCAGTGTCTCCTTAATGGTCTTTCAGCAAACTTTGCTGAGTATGAGCTCCTGTAGCAGGTGCCTAGTACACGCACCCATGCTGATTACTGTTCATCAACAATGTAAGCTGGAATGTGCATGCCAATATTGCAACTGAATATCCACTGAGAAGTCCATTCGAATATGGCCAATGGTATTATAGCATGAAATGTCTGGAAGGAGATGGTGGTGGTGGTTAGTGTTTAACATCCCGTCGACATCGAGGTCATTAGAGACAGAGCGCAAGCTTGGGTTAGGGAAGGATTGGGAAGGAAATCGGCCGTGCCCTTTCAAAGGAACCATCCTGGCATTTGCCTGAAACGATTTAGGAAAATCACGGAAAACCTAAATCAGGATGGCTGGAGATGGGATTGAACCGTCGTCCTCCTGAATGTGTCTGGAAGTAGAAACACTGCAATAATTGTTAGGAGGGTCCAGGCTGGAGGAGGGAGCATTATGGTCTGAGCAATGTTTTAGTGGCATTCCCTGAGTGATCTCATAATCTGGAAGGCATAATGGATCAACACAAGTGCATGTATCCTTGGGAACCATACCCAACCTTACATGCAGTTTGTTTTTCCTCAGCATGATGGTATCTATCAGCAGGACAATGCAACATCGCACACAGCTCACAGTGGACGTGCATTGTTTGTTTCTCAACTGAGAAACCTGGTACAGGTGGCCATGGCACTGGAGTTGGTATGACTCCACATCCCTTTTGGTACCTTCCAGAACCCCACTGATTCTCTTCCTGCACATCTTGCAGTGGTCCATGCTGCAAAAGGTGGTTATTCAGGCTTTTGACAGCTGGTCACATTAATGTGACTGGACAATGTATATTCAAAAGTTATTTTTGCGGGGGAATCAAAACAGGAGGGTGGCTGTCAAGACACTTCAGAGGCAGCAGTGACATTATTTCTATAACTATCATGCTTGAACAGTGCAGATGACAAAGGATGAGGGTGAGGTTCTCACACTGTTGGATTCTGATAAGGCTGGAACATCACTGTCTATGTGGCAGATACAGCTATATTAACTGAATACAGCACTGTAATTTTGGATGCCAATGGTGCACATCAGAACTTTATTTGTGCTTTATTGTTGATTCTATCAAGAATACTACGAAGGAGCGAACTAATATGTATGCCCACTGAAGCATAAGGACAATACTAAACATGAATTCCTCTTCAACTGACATACACTATGAAAGTGGAAGTAGCCCTTGCTAAAATCAGAATGGATATTCATATGTACCAGATTTAACAATGTGAAACTTCATATATGATGGTTCCAATCCTGTTTCTACTACATGTAAATGATTTACATGTAAAAAATAGTGACAGAAAACTATACCATTTGCTGATACCACTAGCATCTTAATTACAGGTAGTACCAAGGAAGCCTTTGAGAAAACATTAAAACTGTGACACTGGATATAGTAGAATACTTTATGCAAAGAGCTATATTATTAATCTGGTAGAAACTATTGCAATGGAAATATTCACCACCCAGTCCAGAAATGTACAAACAATTAGAAAAAATGGAGAGTATACAATTTCACTGTGTAGGGCTACACTAGAACATGAAATGGGATACACATGCAGACTACATAAACAGAAGGCTGAACAAAGCATGTTTCACAACATAAATATAAAAAACTGTGTATGATAATCTCAGGACCATATATTTTACTTATGATCACTTGGAATTGAAATATGGTGTAGAATTTTGGGGAAATCATGAAGCAAGTTTGAAATCATTTAAATTACAGAAAAAGCTTATTGGACTAATAGACAGTATCGATCAAAGATCATTATGCAAGCAGTTACTTAGAAAAAATGAAATTTTGCCACACTCATATATTTAAATGCTAGAAAATGTAATTATAAGAAAAATTAAATAGTAACAGTCCCTGCATCATACATATTGAATCTATGTACAGCTACAACACAAATGAATGGTCTACCTTTACAACAGCCATATACAGCAATATTATAAAAAGGCATACGCCATCCCCGCATCAAACTGTGTAACACATTACCCAAATCCACAAAAGTAATAATGGAAAGGAAAAATTTCAAATCAACCATGAACAATTAGTTGCTCAAGCATCCCATTTATACAGTATGGGGTATGAAGAAACATAAAAAAAGTAGTCCTAGAATCATGTTGTTTCATGCAATTTCAGTCCTAGCATTTTGAGTCATGATAATTACCTGCCTGTTCTTAGAAACTTTCATGTAAATGATTATTCTTTTGTCATGGAAAAGGGAGAAACTGCCTACAAACCACTGCAGAGGGTGAGACTTCTTGAAGAAATGGCATCTGCTAATTTCCAAAGTGTGGACATGCCGTTTCATAAGATAACTACACATGACACAAAATGTTAAATTTTCTGGTTATGTGTATTTTAAGCAATACATGCCACAAAAGGCAAATAAATATGGTATTTAACTACACATAATATTAGAGCCAGATACAACATATGTCTGCAATTGTTATGCAAGTGAGAGATCTGACAGTGAATTTAGAGATAATATTGTCTGGGTATTTATCTAGAAAAGATTACACAGTGTTTACAGATAGATGATACATCAATACTACCATTGTTTCAGAAATGAAAACTGCCAAAACCAGTCTTGTGGGAGCTACAAGGACATCCAAGCTGAGATTACCTCATTCAGTAAAACATACAAACAACCGGTAAAGTGAAAAAATTTTTAGGTGTCAAGATACTGTCTTAGCACTGTCTTGGAATGATAAATGAAAGGTACATATTGATAAGCACAAGGCATAACAATGAAATGGTCATCTTTACTGATAAGAGAGGCAGGGAGAAGTCAAGAGAAGAACACATCTACCAGCTTCTGGGTCTATGGCAATTGTCTGTAGCAGTCTTGATGAGAGCCGAAATTCAAAGTGCAACCTGGTACATAAAAACTCTCCAAACTATTGATTAGATATACTTTTTTGAAAGAAGTGAAGTGGTGTAAGAAGAAAACAATATCAGCATAAATACGATTAGAAAAGAATGACACAAAGCTACATGCTACCAGAGTAGTGAGTGCAAAAGATCCACACCACTGAAAAATTGACACACATTTACAATTAGGTAGCAATGATATTAGCACAGAAGCATTGATCTCACTTTAGGTTTGTAAACATGCAGAATGTACCTATTATGGAAGTATTCAATGCACAGAGAAATAATTAAGGGAAGCATACAACTGGTTCCAAGAAAGACCTCACTGTGAAACAATTTCAAACATTCTCAATATAGGGTCAAGAGAGGATAAAATGACATATGAGTAAAACTTCAGTCTTTACCAGACCAGTTTTACTAGTCTTTATCACTAATAATAATTCAAATGACCAGTTTTTGGTTATTTAGACAGTCATATTCAGGTCACATCAAAGACTGTAGTGATGTAGCATGTGCATACACTGTTTAAGATGTGTTACCTACTTTAATCAAGTATTTTGAATGACCTGAAGGCCATTGTCTAACACTAAAAACTGATAATCAGAATTATTATTTGTGATAAAGACTAAACACTTGTATTTGAATCATTAGATTATCTACTCAAAAGCTTTGGTACATCAAGCTCTATTCAACTATAAATGTGAAAGTAACTAATGTTGTAAATAAAATAGAAAGAAACTTCCACATGGGAAAAATATATTAAAAACAAAGATTCCAAGACTTACTAAGTGGGAAAGCACCGGCAGACAGGCACAATAAATAAAACACACAAACACATACACAAAATTTCTAGCTTTTGCAACCAACGGTTGCTTCTTCAGGAAAGAGGGAAAGAGAGGGAAAAACGAAAGGATGTGGGTTTTAAGATAGAGGGTAAGGAGTCATTCCAATCTCGGGAGCAGAAAGACTTACCTTAGAGGGAAAAAGGACAGGTGTACACTCCCACACACACACACATATCCATTTGCACCTACACAGACACAAGCAGACATTTGTATAGGCCTTTACAAATGTCTGCTTGTGTCTGTGTAGGTGCGGATGGATATGTGTGTGTGTGCGAGTGTACACCTGTCCTTTTTTCCCTTTAAGGTAAGTCTTTCCGCTCCCGGGATTGGAATGACTCCTTACCCTCTCCCTTAGAACCCACATCCTTTCGTTTTTCCCTCTCCTTCCCTCTTACCTGAAGAAGCAACCGTCGGTTGTGAAAGCTAGAAATTTTGTGTGTGTGTTTGTGTGTTTTATTTATTGTGCCTGTCTACCGGCACTTTCCAGCTTGGTAAGTCTTGGAATCTTTGTTTTTAATATAAAGTAACTAATGTGTTTTAACAACAAAAAACATATATATAAATATAAATAAAAAGATAAAAAAAATTCAAATACAGTTCAGAAAATAGAATCTCAGTTTGTTTGATCCAGTAACACTCATTTTACTTCCAGCTGAACTATGTGGTAATTCAGCTAAAATGAAAAATTACCTTCAAGATTTTCCTTTGCTATTTTTGATGTTGGATGCAAAGATAAAGTGTGAGCAGCTGTTATAACTTGTGGTCCATATATCCTCAAATTAATTTCTGTGTATTTGGCAGAAACTTGAAGAGTGTCGGTAACTGCTATATGTCTGAGAAGCTTGCACACCTAAAATGGAAGGCGAAAATTACAAACATTCTGAATGAAAATTCGTCCACAGTAAATGGTTTCTAAATTTTTCATTTGAAGATGTGCAGGTAACACGTAATTGCAGTTTTCAGTTCAATGTGAGCAAAATATTGGTCATTTCAAATATCAGTCTTATTAATGATATGTATGGTAAATATGATTCACAACTATTGTTTGTTACTTAAGTCGTCCTCTCAAGACAATCCATATAACTGCTAGAATAAGACACAAGCATAAGTTTCATGTGCAGTCAAGAATCATGCCACATTTTGCCATGTTCTACATGTACTATGCTTTACCAAATCTAAATCTCAGAACCTTACTCAACATTTAAACTCTGAGCCATTCATTATAATGACGAAAATTTACAGTTTAATGATACTGAATGGAAAATGATTTACTTCTCTACTTAACTCAAAAAGAACTTAAATACCAATAGACAAACATAGACTCCTTTTGGAAATGATACTGTTTTAGAAGATATTAATACTTATTTTTCAAACTAGTCTAAAGATTTTTTTGGAGGTGGGAGCGAGGCACTGATAATCATCGTCAATTCAACTAGAAATTTCATTTATAGTTACAACAAATTTTTGACAACTTTTAGCAGTGTGATAAGCAGTACAGCAAACTCCTGTTTATCTGAATCTTATCCAAAATCCACTTTATCTAAAAAAAAATTTCCGATTTTTGCAACTCACATTGGCACTGTATGACGCATTGCACAGCTATGCTTTTGGCTAGCTAGACTGACACTCGACAAGTTTCAACTTGTCTGCACCTGGAGCCATGCATTCATCAGGGCTTTTTTGGCAGTCTACTGCTAATCAGTGCACTGGCATGTATAAAAATTTCGAATGTCGCCAATGTACGTGTGTGTTGGTTGAAGTTTTAGGTTGGTTGGTGTGATTTTTTAAAGGGACGAAACTATGTGGTCATGGGTCCCTTGTTCCATTGAATGAAGTCCATGGGATAAAACAGAAAACATACAGGACACACCACAGGAGTTCAAGATGGTCAAAGAAAACACAAAGCTGAACACACTGGGGACAACAGAAGACAAGAAAAGCACAGAAGAAACAGGCAGAAGAGCTTACAACAGTAGAGCAGATGTCCTGGGCTGGTTGATCAGGTTGAAGTTATAGCATGTTTTTTGTTCGTATTGTGTCGTTTCCTGCCATTACCATCTATTGGAACTCCTTGGAAGGACAGTCCGTACAGTATTTCTCTACGCAGCATGATGTAGCCCTGTTGAAATTGACAATGACAGTGCGGTGCCAAACACTTTCTGCCTGTTATCAGAACATCAGACGAAGCCGAGCATTTCACAATTTAACAGTGAATGTACAACACACTGTTTTGTTGCCACATGGGCTTGGGTAGGACAGGGGAGAGGGGATAGATATATCCAATGTTTTCATTCCATGTCACAGCCTGGTTTCAAAAGTCAAAAGCTTTGTCTAGTGGATGTTGAGTGTTGTCAAGTCATGCATCTTTGTGCTTTTGATTTAACATTTTGCGCTTGCACTACATGCTTTAAAGTGTCCACAGATAAAAGTGGCCAAATGCCAAAAAAGAATCAGTAGAGTGTCAGCAAAAAAATTCTGAATGTGATTACGGGCGCAAAACAAAGAAAGAGTGTGATCTCGCTGGAATAAAAGCTTTGTGTTTTGCAGAGATTTGATGCTGGTGAGCCACTTGTGAAAGTTGCTGCCGATTTGAATGTTGGTAGGAGTATGATTACTGATTAGAAAACAAATCGATCAGAAACTTAAAAAAATTGTTCCATCTAATTGTCAGGCAGCACAGTGAAATCTCCAAAAACAATGAGAAAAGGTGCACATCCTCAATTAGAAGAGGCCTTATTTTTGTGGTATGAACAATCAAGAGCCAAAGGTACACCAGTTTAAGGTCCTCTACTTCATTAAAAAGCAATGACTTTTTGTGAGCTGATTGAAGAAAAGGAGTAAGAATTCCTCAAAAGTGATGCATCGGTTCAAGAAGCAGCATGGCATTTGGGAAACTGCCATCAGCAGTGAATCATTATCCAGGGATGAAGTCGCTATCACTTATTTTAAGAAGAAACTGCACACAATCCTTGACAAAGGAGATTATACTTGTGATCAACTTTATAACTGTGATGAAACGGTGCTGAATTACAAAATGTTGCCTCTATACAAGGAAAAAAAAGCATCAGGATATAAAAAAAAAGAGTTACTGTACTTACATGCAAGAAAAGTCACTGGCAATCCTAAATTGTGCCTTACTTATATTGGCAACTCCAAAAAACCAAGAGCATTTAGAAGGCAACCAGCTGATAAATCTTTGCCATTGTGGTACACGAATCAGTCTAAGGCATGGATGAGTGGTGCCATCTTCAAAGAGTGGTTCCAGGCAGAGTTTGTTCCAGCTGTAGAAAAATACAGCAGGGAAAATGGATTTCCTTGAAAAGCACTACTTCTTGTGGACAATGCTCCTTCTCACCCAGATCATCTACAAGATAGGGATATCAAAGTTGTATTTCTCGCACCAAATGTCATGTCTCTATGTCAACTGATGGACCACGGTGTTCTTGAGGCGATGAAAAAAAAATTACGTATGCAAGCTGCTGGAATACTTAATTTGTGCGATTGATGCTGAAGATTTTGTGCAAGATCTTAAAAAATCAATGTTTTAAGTGTGATTCACTTGATTGCAGACACTTGAAATCTTATTTCCTCCAATTTCTCTCGTAAGGTCTTGGAAAAAACTCTTACATCATGAGGCAACTCATTGGTGGTGGGAAGAAGGAGGCAACACTGAAACTCAAGCTAAAGTACCAAAAACAGATGAAAATGACATAATTTTGGTGAATTTACTGAATAAGGTACTGGATTGTGGAGACGCGAACTTCAAGAGTGGAAGGAGAATGACTTTTTTGATTTGACTGAAGAATAAATCACCCTAATTGCAACCAACTACGAAGCAACAGAAGAATATGTCTCTGATGACCAAGCAGAGAAAAAGATTCCTCACGCTGGTTGCGAAGCGATCCAAACCATTCTGGAGTACATCAGCCAACAGTAGGAGGCAACTTGTCCCGAAATCGTTTTTTTCCAATGTAGGAAAGATATTGCCACAACAAAAGTGTCTCAAACCGAAAAACAAGAAACCATTACACACTTTTTTACACCAAAAAAATAAATTTTAATCAAGCATCCTAGAACTTCAACATCCATAAGGTAAAAGTTTTTTGTTTTTTACTTTAAAGTTCCTCTAGACAAACTTTTTGTTCCTTTGATTAATCTCTCGATTTGTTTCATAATTTTGTACAGCAGTTTATTTTTTATTCAAGAGAGTAGTAAAACTACTGTTTTTTTCCTGCTGCCAAATAAGATGGATTTTTTTCTGTAAGAACACAAAATAAATGAGTTTTGCTATTCAGCATTAAAACTTTGAGTTTTTAATCATACTGTGGCACCTTTTTAACATGTCAATACAGTTTTTTCAGTCAAAAACATACAGGCTTATTCACAACCATATAAATAACATTCTAAGTACCCTACACATGTTTTATGATCATATTTCACAGTATTGGTGCAATTAGGTGTGTTTCACATGTGAAAACAGAGGGACTTCGGTTTATCCGAAATTTTCGTTATCCGAACTAGCTGCCGTCCCAATTATTTTGGATAAATGGGAGTTTACTATATTGTCTTTTCTTCCAATATCACCCAAAATTTGAAGTTACTTGTTTTACTAAAAACTAAAAATAATTTGTGTCTTTTTTTATACACAGTGTGTTTAGCTTCATAACAAAAGACTGAGACTATGACCTAATGGAATGTATGTCAATAATATCAAGGAACAACATGGGTCCGTATCGACACTGACTGTAAATGATATGTTTTATTTTTGTAACTGACTTTCCCCCAGAATTACTTTTTATTTACAGTTTTCTAATTGGGCAAGTGGGTGCCTGCTCAGTGTTCTGTGTTTGCAAACAGTCTGTAAACCTTTCAATTTCCAAGGACTCATCCATAACTGGGAGGCTTGCAGAATTATATTCACAGTATGATCATTCATCATGCATTTTACCAAATGTGACGTAATGCATCAATTCAGTTGACTATTTCTATATTTTAGCTTCCATGTGAGCATCAAGCAGTTTGCTGCAGAATTCTAGAGCATATTCTGAGTTCTAATATAATAAATTTCCTAGAGACTGAAAAGCTTATGTCCACAAAACAGCACAGCTTTAGAAAGTATCCCTCATGTGAAATCCAGCTTGCTCTTTTTTCACATGAGGTACTGCAAAACTACAGATGACAGGCAATGGATTTCTACATTTCTGAAAGGCATTTGATACAGTACCCTACTGCAGACTGTTAACACAGGTACAGGCATATGCAATAAGCTCCCGGATATGAGACTGGCATGAAGACTTCCTAAGTAATAGAACCTAGTATGTTGTCCTCAAACATGAATGTTCGTTAGAGACAGGGATAACATCAGGGGTGCCAGGGAAGTGGGATTGGACTGTTGCTATTTTCTGTACACACAAATTATCTGGCAGACTGAGTAGGCAGCAGTCTGTGGTTGTTTGCTGATGATGTCCTGGTGTACAATAAGGTGTCAGAGATCAATGACTCCTGTGGTTGTTTGCTGATGATGTCCTGGTGTACAATAAGGTGTCAAAGATCAATGACTGTAAGATGACACAAGATGACCTAGACAAAATTTCTAGTTGGTGTGATGAATGACAGCCCATTAGAAACATAGAAAAATGTAAGTTAATGCAGATGAGTAGGCTAAACAAACCTGTAATGTTGGAGAGCGATATGAAATGGAACGAACATGTGAGGATTGTGTTAGGGAAGACAAATGATCAACTTCGGTTTATTGGGAGGATTTTAGGAAAGGATGGTTCATCCGTGAAGGAAACAACATATAGGCTGCTAGTGTGACCTGTTCCTGAGTACTGCTCAAGTGTGTGGGATTTGAACCAGGTAGGATTGAAAGAAGACATCGAAGCAGTACAGAGGCAAGCTGCTAGATTTGTTATCAGTAGGTTTGATCAGCATGCAAGTGTTACGGATATGCTTTGGGAACTCAACTGGGAATGTTTGGAGGGAAAAAGACACTCATTTCAAAGAACACTATGAGAAGGCTTTGAGAACCAGCATCTGAAGCAGAGACCTGTGTGTCCCTAATCCACTGCAGTCCTCCAACCGTGGCAAAGTGCCTACAATTTTACATGTAATCTGAACAATGTGTCATTCCAGCCAACTCTTCACATCTTTGAGAAGTGAAGGCTAGATGAAAAGCAGACTAAAATTTTCCATCGTGTCACTGCACTTTGATCCTATGACTGCTCTGTTTCCAGGCTTGTCCTTTACCACTAGACCACCAGGCCTGACCCTGAACTCGATATTAGCCTAAAACATTTTAACACCTTTCAAAATGCTCAGAACTATAATTTAAAAAGTTTAATTCATCTAGCATCTAAGAAAACCAATATTAAGAAGAAAGATTATACATTATTTAATTTTACTTAAAATTACAAATATTAACAATAGTGCAAGAACATAGGACAATAATAAATTACAGCTTGTTCTGTAGCTCAGCCAATAAAATCAATGTAAACCAAAAAATACCTAATTATACACAGAATTATATAAGGCCTACCATACTGCCCATTTTACTGGAAAATGATGTGCACAATTTTTCAGGTAAAATGTCTCTTAGGTAAACCAATAAAGATGAACTGAATGGTGAACATACATGCCCTGGAAGCTAATACAAATTGGCAAAAAAGAATCCAACTTCTGAATTTTAAATGGCTGTAGTCCTTTTGCATAGAGTTTTCAAAACTGAAAGTTCCTCTCCAAACTGTATTTATATGTTTTGTGTTGATTTTATGATATCATCAAAACCTTACTGACAGCATGCCAATCCACCAAACATTTGATCTGGGACTGCTCATGCTAGGTACATGAGATAACTGGAATTTCTTCACTGCTACTGTCATTAACCCACATCTACTAAGAGGTATTTTGGCAATATGTTATCGAGGAATTCTGCAGTGGTCTTTAATTAGCTTATTTCATTCATTGAGTAATGGATCATTCAATTTAAAAGCACATATTTACACAGAAGAATAGCACAGGATTCCGAGGAAAGATTAAGTACTATCTGAAAGATCCTACACTGCAGTGGTTACATCCATATCTTTGTCATGCCCCTCAGGAATTAATGAAAATTATATCCAGACAAGAATCACCTGGTGCAACTAGCTCTTAACTCCAAATCTGGACTTCCCAGTTTATATACAATGGATTGATGAAGCTACTTTCATATCCAATGGTAAGGCAAGTATCTACAATGCATACTACTAGCAAGAAGAAAATCCTCACTTGTACCATGACAACCAACACAACTTGAGTACAAATACTGGACATTTTTATGAACTGCTCCAAAACGTAATGGGCAGTAAGAATGCAGTTGTTGATATGGTTGCAGTAAGTTGTATGCTTGGCACATTTTTCTTTTTTGGCTAGGTGTACTTTGTATCAAATAGGTTCTGATCAATAGATTGGTAGAAAGCAGCGAGGGACTTGGCCATCACAGTTTCAAAATTTCATCAGCCTTGATTATATCTTTGGCACAACAAAGAAATGAATGTAAGTATCAACTTTATGAAGCTTCTGGTCACTCCCAAATGCACTGTTATAATGATTGTTAAGTTGTTTTCTATAAGTGATTTATAACAATACATTTTGGTGGTAAACCCCCATAGAAAGATGTGTTTGACTGTACCTGGAGGAAGGCATGAAGTGTTTTGAACACCAAAACAAGAATATACGTTTCTTCTAATAATTTTTGTAAGTACACTGTTAATATTTGCAGCCATTTGGCTCCAGTTGCTACTTCTATGCTATTTATCTAGTAGGTAAGAATAAATATGCCAACACCGGTTCCCATCAGATCACCGAAGTTAAGCGGTGTCGGGCTGGGCTAGCACTTGGATGGGTGACCATCTGGTGTGCCGAGCGCTGTTGGCAAGCGGGGTGCATCAGCCCTTGTGAGGCAAACTGAGGAGCTACTTGATTGAGATGTAGCAGCTCTGGTCTCGAAAACTGACATACAGCCGGGAGAGCGGTGTGCTGATCACTTGCCCCTCCATATCTGCATCCAGTGACGCCTGAGGACTGAAGATGACACGGCGGCTGGTCGGTACCACTGGGCCTTCATGGCCTGTTCAGGAGGAGTTTAGTTTTTTTTTTAATTTTTTTTCAGAATAGCTATTGCTTGTCCTTTACAACTGATACATATGTTTTTGTTTTTAAAACAACATGTCTCTCATAAACATTTTAGGTATCTTGGTCTATATGGAAACAAAATCAATAACTGTTTCTTTGCCAAAAACTTCTGTTTTTAAACAGTGTGTGTGTGTGTGTGTGTGTGTGTGTGTGTGTGTGTGTGAGTGAGAGAGAGAGAGAGAGAGAGAGAGAGAGAGAGAGAGAGAGAGAGCGCATGTGTGGGTATGCACGCAATGAAACAACTGAAACAATTATTTCCTTTGTAAACTACTGAAGATCACTAAAACAGTTAGGAAAACATCTTCAGTTAAAAACAAAAATAAATTTCAGTTGCAAATGATGGGTAACTATTACTCTGATCTAGAAGTTAATCAACATTTTATAAGTGTCAAAATTTCCAATCAGGTTTATTGAAAGTTGAAAGTACGTAAGAAAGGTTGCTTCTTTACTTAAACATAAAAAGTAATTTTTTTCTTCTTTCCTTACACCATTGGTCAGATTGTCATAATCACAAAGCTTTTTGATGATATCAAAAAATCTGCAGACAAAAAATTAGTTTTCTCCATTTATGACACCCTTATCTGAATGGCTAAAAAATTTATCTGAAAAATTTTACAAGTCCAATTTTCCAGAAAATGGCATGGTATGTTTGGTTTTAAGCACCCCATACATGAAATAAAGCTGCAATTTGTTTGAATGTGACCCTCATGTGTACTGAAGATTATATGTCCTGCCCTGTTTCGATTAAATGGGCTTAAAACTGACTGTGTAAAATACACAAATTTTCAGTAAAGCTGAGTTGCACTTATGGGGTAAGCCATAAACAAAGCCCTCATTCAAGTCTACTATCTCAATTGACTTGTATGGATATACTACACCAGAGACAATGCTACTTTCTGGGGCACTTTCTATAAACTAAGATAGTGATACACCACACATGAAATTATAATTTTTTGGTCAACACACTCAGTTGAGTTTGCTTTCATTTCAGAGAGGTAATGAAACAATCTGTTAATCATCCAAGTTAGTGTTCCAGTTATTGCCTCCACATCAGCTCACAATTATATAAAAATTAACTACATTTTGCTTCTTACTCATTTTTCATTAGTTTCACAGTTCAGTACTTTTACACATGCAACCACACTCTGCAAACCCCTGTGAAGAGCATGCCAGATGGTACTTCCCACTATGCCATTTATTTGGACTTATTCCCGTTCCATTCACTTATGGAGCACAGAGAGAGAGACTGCTTGAATCCAACTGCATGTGCTGTAATTGTCTTCATAATCGTTATGGGAGTGATACGTAGGGGGTCGTAATATATGCATAGATTTTTTACTTAAAGTTGGTTCTAGAAACGTACATGGGATAGTCTGTATATGTCTTCAAGCATTTACTAGTTTAGTTCTTTCTGTATCTTTGCGATACTCTCTCATGGGTTGAATGAACCTGTGACCATTCGTATTTCCCTTCTTTGTATGTGTTCAAACATCCGCTGTCAATCCTATTTGGTTATGGGTGCCACATACTTTAACAGTATTCTAGGATGGGTCTCATAAGTGTTTTGTATACAGTCTCTTTTGCGGACTATTTGCATTTCTGTAGTATTCTACAATTGAACCACAGCCTACTACCTGCTTTACCTATGAGTTATGGGCTTCCCCCCCCCCCCCCCCCCCCTCCCATTTTGTGAGGTGCACAGTTTTACATTTCTGAGCTTTTAATGCAAGATGTCAATATTTTCACCATTTCACTGAATGTTTGTGCAGATTTTTTCAGACAATGCTTCACTGTAGACAACGACAACTGCATGATGTACAAATAGCTTGAGGTTACTATTAATTTTGTCTGTCAGGACGTTAATATACCATATTTACTCCAATCTAAGCCACACTCGAATCTAAGCCGCACATGAAAAATGAGACTTGAAATCAAGGAAAAATAATTTACCTGAATCTAAGCTGCACCTGAAATTTGAAAATTTGAGACTCGAAATTCAAGGAGAGAGAAAAGTTTTAGGCCGTACCTCCAAATCGAAACAAAGTTGCTCCATTGTAATATGAGACACAATTTAGGCCGAATGAATGATGATACAGCTATAGTAGTTTGGTTCGAGTCATAAGCTTCACAGTTAAGCTTTATCAGATAGCCATTGCTATGCGTCAGGTGCTTCGTCCTTATTTATACGGGTACCCTCCTTTAGATTGCTTATTTTTCTTTGATCTGATAAGTGACGTTCTCTTTGTTATAGGTGTTTACGTCACTCTAAGCTGAAAATGCATTACTGTACTGTGTCATGCATTGTTTGTCGCATTCTGATAATGTGTGTTTACGAACTGTCGCCCCTTGAAGCATGGCTTGCTTTTGTGCACGCTACCGCCGCTTACAATTAAAAAATAAAAGAGAGGAATTGTCTCATTAGCGAAACAATGGCAAAGAGACTGACTGCTATTTGTTGTTACTTACACTGCGGCTTTCTACGATAATGATCAACAAGAACCAAATTATAGACTGTGTATGATAGATGTTCTGAACGAGGATTTAGCAAAAAATTTTCTCCGTTTGAATATTTTTGCAGACTCCTCTTTAGTACATTACATTCTGCACAGAAATTAGAGTCATCTTAGATTTAAAAAGCTAGTCAATTGCCATGCTTCATTTCTGACTGTACCACTATTAGGCATAAGAATAATACGAATATAAACATGATATTAAAAACAAAGATTCCAAGACTTACCATGCAGGAAGGCGCCGGTAGACAGGCACAATAAATAAAACACACAAACACACACACACAGAATTTCTAGCTTTCGCAACAGGCGGTTGCTTCTTCAGGAAAGAGGGAAGGAGAGGGAAAGAAGAAAGGATGTGGGTTTTAAGGGAGAGGGTAAGGAGTCATTCCAATCCCGTGAGCGGAAAGACTTACCTTAGGTGGAAAAAAAGGACAGGTGTACACTCGCACACACACACACACACACACACACACACACACACATATCCATCTGCACATACCACCTGTCGTTTTTTTCCCCTAAGGTAAGTCTTTCCGCTCCCGGGATTGAAATGACTGCTTACCCTCTCCCTTAAAACCCACATCCTTTCTTCTTTCCCTCTCCTTCCCTCTTTCCTGAAGAAGCAACCGTCAGTTGCAAAAGCTAGAAATTCTGTGTGTGCGTTTTATTTATTGTGCCTGTCTACCGACGCTTTCCCGCTTGGTAAGTCTTGGAATCTTTGTTTTTAATATATTTTTCCCATGTGGGAGTTTCTTTCTATTTTATAAACATGATATGATATGTATATTCTTCCGCGTTTGCTGTTGTCTCACTCTAGTTTCGTAGTTCATTAGGCAGACAGGATGCAAATGAGATAGGAGCAAACACGAAACTATACATGGAAAAATGTTTATATTCGTATTATTCTTATGGTGAAGAGAATCCTGCATGCGATTCACAATACATAAAAGTTCCTATTAGCAACCATCTCTTCTCACAGGTAGGAAAATATTCAGAACATAGAGTTGGCCATATTGGCAAACATCCCAAACAGTCTTGCCAGTCAAATTTTTGTATTACATTTAAATGCTGCTACATTCGAAGATCAACAATATGGAATTTGTATTTACTCCGTTGGATAATGTATGAAAATGCAGTGGTCGAAACTCGGGGCGGAGAAAAAAACTCATCTTCCACCTTTTTTTTTTAAATTTATTTACTATCGCATAGGTTTTGGCGCCAGTATTTATCTTTGTCCCTGCAAAGCATGCCTGTGTAGCGCTTACATATATTCAATGGCAGAACTTAGATGTGGCGGCACCTACCAACATTTTTCACAACTTACTTTGCACTCGATTCTAAGCCACAGGCGGTTTTTTGGATTACAAAAACCAGAAAAAAAGTGCAGCTTAGATTCGAGTAAATATGGTGCAACTCAAACAGCAAGGGTTACAACAAACTTCCCTAGGCTACAAATGAATTACTCCTACATTTGTTGTTGATGCAGCCTCCCTACCAATAAATTCTCAATGCAGACAAAATTACACTTGATAGCCTATATAAATGTAATTTCACTAACAAATATTGCTGTGATACCAATTCAGTGGATATAAAGAAGTCATACCAAATTTACCTAACTGCCTTCACCAATATCATGCGAGAAAAGTGCAAATTGTTTCTAATGCCTGATGGTGTCAGAATCTGTGCTCGTTGGCACAGAGACCAGTCTGATGAAATATCTCATTATGCTTGAGCCCAGAATATGTTCCAAGATTCTATGACAAATGGATGTCGATGGTATTGGGGGACAGTTCCATGGATTATTTCTGCTACCTTTCTTTCAACTAATGGCCATATGCTCTAGATCATGTGTCTGGTATGTTACAGTTAAAAAGGGGGATGATTCACTCACAAGTTCTATAGGGAAGCTTACAGGATTTCCATCAAGTCCTCGGGCTAAAATTTTTTGTGATTTCAGCTGTTCCACAACAACCTTGGCATTAGTATGTATATATTTCATCTCTGACATCTTACAAAAATTAAACCAGTGCTATTACTGTAATTTACTTTCTAAAGAAAATGTGAAAACAGAGTTCAGCATTCCTGTTTTGTTTTGCTATCCTCAATTTCATTTTCTTTGTTATCTTCTCTATCCAGTGCATGGTCAAGTATTTTTCTAAACTCAGGTCATGTGCTCCTCCTCTGAGCTAAATGTTTTGATGTCCTTGAAATAAAACACTATTACTACTTTATCTAGTTCACTGAACATATAAATCTTTCTACTTGTTTTAGTTGGCCTTTGTACTTCAGTTATCATTCTTCCTACAACTGCCTCACAGTCATGGTACCAGTTTCAATGTGCACATCCTCAAAGAGGTTAGATGAAGTCTATTTGTTGCCATTAGATCCAATAAATTTTTGTTGTGAATATACTTTCAAACTGTGTGTCTCAAATAGTTTTCAGAGTATTGTTCTGCAGGTTGTCTTAGCACACCAGCTCTGACTGGCAGTAATTTTTTTTATTGCAGCCAATGTTACCTAGCTAACAAATACTGCATCAAAAGTATTCTCTCTGGTTATTGCCAGCAGCAGGTGTAACTTTCAGGAAGCTCATGACACTTGACTGATGTGGAAAAATTTATTAATTTGCTACCAGTATCTGTCAATGACCATCATATGGCACCTGAAGCCATATTAGAAAACAGAAATGAAAACAAAATCTCAATGTACAAAGTGTCATAAAGACATAAAATACAAAGTGTAACATTTCCAGAGATCTCAAGGGTAAGTATATACATACAAAAAAAAAAAAAAAAAAAAAAAAAAAAAATGTAAGGACTCCTGTATTTCTCCCCTGTGTAAGCTAAACTCTTACGTACTAATATCAACATCTTTTGTAATGAACATTTTTACGTAGAAAGAAAGCCAAATGATATGTGTGTCTCATTAAGACCACTGTTATTATTTTATTTCAATAAAAACAAAACACATTTTGGGACAAAAATATGCATTTTCTTGGAGTCACAAGACAGATTTAAAATACCTTCAGTGATTCCAGAAATAGCCACAGAAAAATATAGGCGTCTGGAAAAAAGTGAATAAGGCAGGGAAGTGTTGTGAAAACCAGCGCTATAGGTGACCGCCAATAAAATGTTGGCTTTACCATGTTCATTATTGTTTGTTATTACCCACTGTTTTATGTCTATTATTTTACAGGTATAATGTGATTTTTCTTCTGAGAAATAGATGAGTACATAGCATACAAACTGCCAGCGACTGCCACAAAGTTATTCTTATCATCCATACTTTTTAATATATAAACTACTTTTGGGATGCCAAAATGTACAAGAATAAATAAAATGTCTATAAAGTATCACACTGTACAATGTACTTGCTAGCCTCTGGCCTGCCAAGGAGCACTGTAGTCTTAGGTCTATGGATAAACCACAAAAGTCCGCCACATTATGCCACATAAAACAGACCTGGCCTGCAGGTAGATCAGTGAGACTAGATCCAACGGGCAAGCCCTGCACATTAGTGGGAAATGGTGGGCTTCAGATCAGTGTGCTCGATCCATTAGAGATACCCACAGAAATCTCCTGCAATATTTCCCCGTTGTGGAAGTCCACTTGTGTGGCCAGCAATTCATGTGTCACAGACACCATGTTGATGAAATGAGATCACAATGATCAATCCATGCAACAGACGACTTGCACAAATACTCTGAGAAACAGTGCTAATGAGGATAGGTTGCAGCTCACTGTGAAGATGATTGCAGAGCCATAGGCAGACATGTAGAAAAGACAACCACACTCTCACAATTAAATTTTCAGCTATAGCCTTTGTCACACAATCACTCAGACAAAACTCATGCACACATGACTGCCATCTCCAGCCACTGCACAAACCGTCTCTTGAGCATCAGATCCAAACAAACCACTACTCATTCATCACTGCCTCTCATCAGCAGCTGCTAGGCTAGTGGCAAGAAGTGGTGGCACTGACTGCAAGCTGAGGGGAATGGTAGAAATGGAGGAGGGGGAGGAGGAATGAGGGAGTAGGGAAGTGGTGCCCAGCCAGTGACTATGCATGACATCTCAGTAAAGAAACCATTTCATCTACTGGGACAAAAATGAGATTTTTCATGTATTTTTCAAATTTCTCTGATTTTCCTGACACTTTTAAAATTCCCTGATTTCCAGAACTTGTGGCAACCCTGGCATTATGAGACAATAAACAAAAAAAATGTAACCTGTGACAAAAATCTTTCAAGCATTCATTAAAACAAAAGTGGCAAGTTCTGGGTACAATGCATAATTCAGTGTATCACATGTCCCACAGGGACAAAGGAACAAATGATTAAGATTAAGGTTTCCAGAATATTAATGGGAAGTTATGTCATCTCATGGATATAAGAAAAACTAACCACAGTTAAATGGTCCAAGGTACACAGTGTTAAACGCAGTAGCTTCACAAAGGGTACCTTAGTATGCAGAGGACCTGTCAATAAAAGTATTAGTTCATCTCCATACAAGTGGCTAAAATGATGTAGACATGACACCTAACTTATAGTCAAACAGATACAAACAATGGAAAAACCAGGATGGAATAATGACAACATTATGAAAATGATAGCTTGCGTCTCACTATATAGTGCAGATACTGAACTGCCTACATGCAGATAGACACAACAAAAGACTGCCAAACAAGTGAGCTTTCGGCCAAAAGGCCTTAAGTACACACACACACACACACACACATATATATATATATATATATATATATATATATATATATATATATATATATATATATATATATAAAGAAACTTCCACACGGGAAAAATATATTCAAAAACAAAGATTCCAAGACTTACCAAGCGGGAAAGCGCCGACAGACAGGCACAATGAACAAAACACACAAACACACACACACACACACACACAATTACTAGCTTTCGCAACCGATGGTTGCTTCTTCAGGAAGGAGAGGGAAAGACGAAAGGATGTGGGTTTTAAGGAGAGGGTTAGGAGTCATTCCATTCCCGGGAGCGGAAAGACTTCCCTTAGGGGAAAAAAAAGGACAGGTGTACACTCGCGCGCACACACACACACACACACACACACACACACACACACACACACACACACACACACACACATATATCCATCCGCACATACACAGACACAAGCAGACATATTTGAAATATGTCTGCTTGTGTCTGTGTATGTGCGGATGGATATATGTGTGTGTGTGTGTGTGTGTGTGTGTGTGTGTGCGCGCGCGCGAGTGTACACCTGTCCTTTTTTTCCCCCTAAGGGAAGTCTTTCCGCTCCCGGGATTGGAATGACTCCTAACCCTCTCCCTTAAAACCCACATCCTTTCGTCTTTCCCTCTCCTTCCTGAAGAAGCAACCATCGGTTGCGAAAGCTAGTAATTGTGTGTGTGTGTGTGTTTGTGTGTTTTGTTCATTGTGCCTGCCTGCCGGCGCTTTCCTGCTTGGTAAGTCTTGGAATCATTGTTTTCGGGAAAGCGCCGGCAGACAGGCACATTAACAAAACACACAAACACACACACAGAATTACTAGCTTTCGCAACCGATGGTTGCTTCTTCAGGAAGGAGAGGGAAAGACGAAAGGATGTGGGTTTTAAGGGAGAGGGAGAGAGAGAGAGAGAGAGAGAGAGAGAGAGAGAGAGAGAGAGAGAGAGAGAGAGAGAGAGAGACTCAGGATCATCTGATTTTGGCAGTTTTTGGCAGTTTTTCCTCTTAAAACCCACATCCTTTCGTCTTTCCCTCTCCTTCCTGAAGAAGCAACCATCGGTTGCGAAAGCTAGTAATTCTGTGTGTGTGTTTGTGTGTTTTGTTAATGTGCCTGTCTGCCGGCACTTTCCCGCTTGGTAAGTCTTGGAATCTTTGTTTTTAATATATATATTGGACACAGGCAGACAGTGTTTGGTGTGAGGATCACCCTGTGGCTAAACATGCCTTGGTGCACGGCCAGCACATCTTGGCACAGTGTTACACCGTCCGGGTTATCTGGATACTTCCCACCAACAACAACCTCTCCGAACTCCGGAGATGGGAACTTGCCCTTCAATATATCCTCTCTTCTCGTTATCCACCAGGCCTCAATCTCCGCTAATTTCAAGTTGCCGCCACTCATACCTCACCTGTCATTGAACATCATCTTTGCATCCACACTTCCGCCTCGACTGACATCTCTGCCCAAACTCTATGCCTTTAAATATGTCTGCTTATGTCTGTGTATGTATGGATGGATATGTGTGTGTGTGTGTGTGTGTGTGTGTGTGTGTGTGCGCGCGCGCGCGAGTATATACCTATCCTTTTTTTCCCCCTAAGGTAAGTCTTTCCGTTCCCGGGATTGGAATGACTCCTTACCCTCTCCCTTAAAACCCACACCCTTTCATCTTTCCTTTTCCTTCCCTCTTTCCTGACGAAGCAGCCGCCGGTTGCAAAAGCTCGAAATTTTGTATGTGTGTGTGTGTGTGTGTTTGTGTGTTATTTTATTGTGCTGTCTACCGGCGCTTTCCCGCTTGGTAAGTCTTGGAATCTTTGTTTTTAGTATATATATATATACAAACACACACACAAAATTCAAGCTTTCGCAACCCACGGTTGCTTCATCGGGAAGAGGGAAGGAGAGGGAAAGATGAAAGAATGGGGGTTTTTAAGGGAGAGGGTAAGGAGTCATTCCAATCCCGCGAGTGGAAAGACTTACCTTAGGGCGAAAAAAGGACAGGTATACACACACACACACACACACACACACACACATCCATCCGCACATATACAGACACAAGCAGACATAATGAAGCAACCGTGGGTTACGAAAGCTTGAATTTTGTGTGTGTGTTTGTGTGTCTATCAACATACCAATGCTTTTGTTTGGTATGTTACATCATCTTTGTTGATAGATACATTTTTCCCATGTGGAAGGTTGAGGTTGGAGAGAAAATTCTGGAGTTCTTCTTCACTGTGAGTCCAGATCATGAAGATTAGATTAGATTTAGATTAGATTAGTTTTCGTTCCACAGATCCACGTTTAGGAGATTCTCATGGATGTGGAACATGTCACCTTTTTTTATTTTTTTTAAGCTGAAATAACAATACTAATAGTATAAATATATACAACACATCATTTGTTTCTATTAAAAAATTCGTCAATGGAGTAGAAGGAGTCGGCCACTAGTAAGTCTTTCAGGCTCCTTTTAAACTGATCTCTATTTGTAACTAAATTTTTTATGTTTGCTGGCAAATTATTGAAGATGAGTGTTCCTGAGTAGTGGACCCCTTTTTGAACTAAAGTAAGTGCTTTTAAGTCCTTGTGCACATCATTTTTGTTCCTGGTATTGTATGTATGAACTGAGCTGTTTGTTGGAAAAAGAGATATATTATTTAGGACAAATTTCATTAAGGAGTAAATATACTGAGAGGCAGTAGTTAGTATACCTAGTTCTTTGAAGAGGTTTCTACAAGACGTCTGTGAGTTTACTCCACAAATAATACATATTACACGCTTTTGGACTCTGAAAACTTTTGTTTGACTTGAAGCGTTACCCCAAAATATTATACCATATGACATTATGGAATGAAAGTAGGCAAAGTATGCAAGCGTTTTTAACTTTTATGTCGCCTATGTCTGCAAACACTCGAATTGCAAATACAGATTTGTTAAGGCGTTTCTGCAGTTCTGTGGTGTGCTCCTCCCAACTGAATTTATTATCAAGTTGTAATCCCAGGAATTTAAGACTGTCAACCTTTTCTATGTGCTCTTCTTCTTACTTTATGCATATGCTGGGTGGAAAGCTCTTACAGGTTCTGAATTGCATATAATGAGTCTTTTCGAAGTTTAATGTCAGTGAGTTGGCTTTAAACCATTTATTAATATCCATGAAAATATCATTAGTAGATATATCTAGAACTACACTCGACATACTATTTATTGCAATACTTGTGTCATCTGCAAACAAAACGAACTCTGCTTCTGGCAGTGTAACTGATGAGAGATCATTAATGTACACAAGAAAAAGCAATGGCCCTAAGATGGATCCTTGTGGGACACCACATGTAATTTCTTCCCATTCTGATATTGACTGATGACTTAATTCACTAGTCCCTTGCACTGACACCCTTTGTTTCCTGTTAGCGAGGTATGACTTGAACCATTTTACAGCACTGCCAGTGACACCATAGAATTCTAATTTATTTAAAAGGATGTTGTGGTTTACACAATCAAATGCCTTTGATAAATCACAGAAAATACCTGCTGTTTGTAACTTGTTATTTAATGAATTAAGTACATATTCAATGTAGGTGTAAATAGCCTTTTCGATATCAGAACCCTTCAGAAATCCAAACTGGGTTCTTGATAGTATGTTATTTGTGGTCAGATGGTTGAGAAGGCGTCATCCATAAATCTGTACCAAACTTTGGGTTGTCAGGCTTGATCTTTTCCTATGTAGATCAACACCTTCAACCTCCAGATTCACCTGGTCCTACTCCAAATCCTATGCCACTTTCCTTGATGTTGACCTCCATCTGTCCAATGGCCAGCTTCACACATCCGTCCAGATCAAACCCACCAACAAGCAACAGTAACTCCATTTCGACAGCTGCCACCCATTCCATATCAAACGGTCGCTTCCCTACAGCTTAAGTCTTTGTGGCAAACAAATCTGCTCCAGTCCTGAATCCCTGAACCATTATACCAACAACCTGAAAACAGTTTTCGCAACCCGCAACTACCCTCCCGACCTGGTACAGAAGCAAATAGCTAGAGCCACTTTCTCATCCCCTCAAACCCAGAACCTCCCAAAGAAGAACCCCAAAAGTGACCCACTTGTGACAGGATACTTTACGGGACTGGATCAGACTCTGAATGTGGCTCTCCAGCCGGGATACGACTTCCTTAAGTCCTGCCCTAAAATGAAGATCCATCCTTCATGAAATCCTCCCCACTCCACCAAGAGTGTCTTTCCGCCATCCACCTAACCTTCGTAACCTCTCGGTTCATCCCTGTGAAATCCCAAACCACCTTCCCTACCCACTGGCTCCTACCCTTGTAACTGCCTCCGGTGTAAGACCTGTCCCAAGCACCCTACCACCACCCCCCACTCCAGTACTGTAACCCGGAAGGTGTACACGATCAAAGGCAGAGCCACGTGTGAAAGCACCCACGTGATTTATCAACTGACCTGCCTACACTGTGAAGCATTCTATGTGGGAATGACCAGCAACAAATTGCCCATTCACATGAACGGACACAGGCAGACAGTGTTTGTTGGTAATGAGGATCACCCTGTGGCTAAACATGCCTTGGTGCACGGCCAGCATATCTTCACACAGTGTTACACTGTCCGGTTTATCTGGATACTTCCCACCAACACCATCCTATCAGAACTCCGGAGATGGGAACTTGCCCTTCAATATATCCTCTCTTCCCGTTACCCACCGCTAATTTCAAGTTGCCGCCCCTCGTACATCACTTGTCACTCAACAACATATTTGCCTCTGTACTTCCGCCTCGACTGACATCTCTGCCCAAACTCTTTGCCTTTACAATGTCTGCTTGTGTCTGTATATGTGCGGATGGATGTTTGTGTGTGTACGTGAGTGTATACCTGTCCCTTTTTCCCCCCTAAGGTAAGTCTTTCTGCTCCTGGGACTGGAATGACTCCTTGCCCTCTCCCTTAAAACCCACATCCTTTCATCTTTCCCTCTCCTTCTCTCTTTCCTGACGAAGCAACCTTGGGTTGCAAAAGCTGGAGATTTGTGTGTGTGTTTGTCTGGGGGAGGCATGCATGCGTGCGCAGGCATGCGTGTGCATGTGTTACACTTGTTGCTCGTGCGGATGTATGTTTTGTTCTCTACTCTAGAAGAAGACTTTTGGCTGCAAGCTCATTTGTTTGGCAGTCTTTTTGTTGTGCCTTTCTGTGACTCAGCATCCACACTATACAGTAAGCAGCAATCTACCCTTTTCATAACATTATAGTCAAACAGGAATAAAATGGTTCAAATGGCTCTGAACACTATGGGACTCAGCATCTGCAGTCATCAGTCCCCTAGAACTTAGAACTACTTAAAACTAACTAACCTAAGGACATCACACACATCCATGCTCGAGGCAGGATTCGAACCTGCGACGGTAGTGGTCATGCGGCTCCAGACTGTAGCGCCTAGAACTGCACAGCCACTCCGGTCGGCTATGGTTCTCATTCATAAGTTATATTACCCTTTCTGCCATCCCCCTCCCCCATCCTGAGAACATTTGAGATTTTGTATAGTGCTTTTTATAGGACTGCTTTGTGATTATTCGAACTCATCTGTTATCCTCTATATATACTACCCTCTTTGTATTTCCAGATAACATTATTGTTACATTTTATTTTGATACCATTGTATAAGGTCCATATTGTTCATTTATATTATCCCTTCATACCCCCGTTGTAAAATACAAGATGTGATATTATTCTACTTAATAAGATTGCTTTGTGATGGCTGTAGGGTTTATGGGAATTGAAGTATTTTTGTCTGTGCTGAGATATTATTTCCCATCTTTATTGCACACCACTGTCTATTAGATATTTGAAAGTGTTAATGAGTTGTAATGGTTTAAAATGATGTTTTTGGTAACATGCTTCACCCCATTCAATACAATGTTTAACTGCCAAAATCAGATGATCCTGAGTCTCTCTCTCTCTCTCTCTCTCTCTCTCTCTCTCTCTCTCTCTCTCTGTTCCTTTTTTTTAACCTTCATAAATACATTTTCTGTCTGTCTGAGATTTCATATTGATCTTACACATTTGGATAGGGTGTACTGATCAATCTTGTTTGTCTATGAACATTATTAGGAAAACATCAAAGAGACTTTTATGCATTATAGCTTTCAACCAAAGCATCCTACAGCAAAGAAAACAGATAAAGATTAACACAAACAAGTACATCTCTCACACACATGACTACTACCACTGGCAGCTTCAACCAGAATTTGAAGAGTGGGTGGGTAAGTGGGAGGGATATCAGAGTACGGGTGGGGAGGCGAGAAAGGCACTTTCTGGTGGGGTCAGAAACTGCCAGGTGCAGCATCAAGATATGGGGTGTGTAGAAAAAATGATGAGTGGAGAAGCAGAATAGGAGAGGAACAGGGAAGGGGAAAGGATCGGGTGCATAAACTGGGAGTGGGAGGCACACAAAGAGGATGAGGGAATGTGAGAAGGGAGGAGATGATGGGACAAGAGGATGAAAACTGTTGGGTGTAGGGTGTGGGGACAATAGGTCATCATACATTGTGGCCAGGATAATTTTGAGAATGAAAAACATGCTGCAAGGATAACTACCATCTGTGCATTTCAGAATAGCTGGTGGTGGAGGATAAGATGCGATGTCCCGGGCTGTGAAGCAGCCATTGAAATCGAGCATGTTATGTTCAGCTGCATGTTGTGCCACTGGGTGGTCTACTTTGCTCTTGATCACAGTTTGGTGATGGTTGTTTATTCTCATGGACAAATGGTTGATAGTCATACAAATATATAAAAATTTGTGCAATGGTTGCAGCAGAGCTGATGTACAACATAGCTGCTTTCACAGGTGGCTCGGCCTTTGAAGGGGGTAAGGTAAGCCTATGACAGGACTAGGATAGGAAATGCTGGGTGGGTGGATTGGGCATGTCTTGCACCTGTGTCTTGCATACAGATATGATTCCTGTGGCAAGGATTTGATTTGGGACGGGGAGAGGCATAGGGATGGGCTAGGATGTTGTAGAGGTTGGGTGGGTAACCAAACTATACTTTAGGAGTGGTGGAAAGGTTCTTAGGTGGGATGTCTCTCATTTCAGAGCATAACGATATATAATCAAAGCCATGATATAGGATGTGGTTCAGTAGTTTCCAGTCCGGGGTGGTACTGAGTGATGAAGTGGGCACTCTCTTATAGCTGGCTCTCAAGGGTGATTAACATTGAGGTTATGTTGTAATTTTTCTATTTTCTAATGTTAATTCAGGTGCCAGATGATAGTCATTGACTGAAACTGGTAGCAAATTAATAAACTGTTTAAAAGCAGTAAGGTGTCATTAGTTTCCTGAAATACTGTGTGAGGTAGCCACTGTCTGATGTGTTACTATTATGTGCTGCACTCTATTTCGTACAGTTCCCTTTCTTTGAAGTGTACATTATTGTTGCAGTTAAGATACACATTATATCAAAATGTGATGGTTTCAGTTTTGATTACGAACATAATTTATGTCACCTTAACTTTGCATGCAGCTGCTGCTTTTGTGGAACCATGAAGCACAGAGTAAGAGGCTTGATTGCAAGACACAAGTTTTCTCTCCCCTCTTCCTCTCTCCTCTCTCCACATGCCTCCTTATCCCATCTCAATCTAAGGGAGGGAAGGGGGTGAAAAAGTTCACTTCCTCCACTCCCTACAACCCCCATACGGCAATCGGACAACTTACAGTCGATGTACTGTAGAAAACTATATAATTATTCCAATTTTTTGTGAGATGATCTAAGTCTTTCTCGACCTCCAGTGCTGAGAGTATGATTGGGGAATGTATGTGTCACTGAGCTGAGTTCTCTATGATTATTTTGTCAGCATCTGGGTATGAAACTGGTGGTTGATAGAAGAGGCAATTACGAATGTTTTTGGTGGATATGAGTTTCCTGTCTATTGCACTGAATACACCAACTCCTTTTCCCATCAGGTATCCTTTCGATACACACTTAGATTCACTCCAAAAATATCAACTCTGTATATTACGGCTTCTGAACAGTTTTCTGTACCTAGTATTACGTTACTCACAATATTTTTTAAAAGTGCCTTAAACTTTGGGCTACTTCATCAGTTAATCACTAGAATTTTAAGACTCATCTACGAGGGGCATTTCTTTGGCTCTTGAACCATTTGGACCTTGTATAGCTATCACTACAGGACAAAGACTCACCTAGACTAGAACATCCTCTTGTGTACCCCACATATAGTTCACTACCGGGATGAGAGTTTATGTGTAGAGCAACCTGACCCATCTTGGGAGATCCTACAGTTCTCAAGCCTATGACTCAAATCTAGGAAATTACAGCCTAGGTTGTCACAGAATCTTTGAAGTCTCTCATTCAAGTAATTCATTAGCCTTAGAAACAGGGAGTTTATACAAGTTCAGGGACAATGCTGTAGACTGTGAGCTTATTGGAAGTGAGGCCTGTTTTCTCAGCCTCCTCTACCAGTTGCTGAAATGGTGCAAGTATGACCTTGGAGCCCAGATGGCAGGTGTCATTATTCCAGTGTTCAATATGCAGTTGACTGCATTGTGTTTCCTTAATGGCTGCTGGAACAACCTCTTCAACATGTTCAATGGCGCCTCAAACCATACACACCGAATGCACAAGGTGCTCCTTCTTACACCACTGCTGCACATTCCCTTAGGTACATCATTATTTTCTATATGTCTGAGATGGAGAACTTGAGTTCTATTAGAGTAAGGAGTTATATATTAAAAACAAAGATTCCAAGACTTACCAAGCGGGAAAGCGCCGGCAGACAGGCACATGAACAAAACACACAAACACACACACAGAATTACGAGCTTTCGCAACTGGCAGTTGCTTCGTCAGGAAAGAGGGAAGGAGAGGGAAAAATGAAAGGATGTGGGTTTTAAGGGAGAGGGTAAGGAGTCATTCCAATCCCGGGAGCGGAAAGACTTCCCTTAGGGGAAAAAAAGGACAGGTGTACACTCGCACACACACACACATATCCATCCGCACATACACAGACACAAGCAGCTGCACAAGCAGCTGCACAAGCACCTGCTTGTGTCTGTGTATGTGCGGATGGATATGTGTGTGTGTGTGCGAGTGTACACCTGTCCTTTTTTTCCCCTAAGGGAAGTCTTTCCGCTCCCGGGATTGGAATGACTCCTTACCCTCTCCCTTAAAACCCACATCCTTTCATTTTTCCCTCTCCTTCCCTCTTTCCTGACGAAGCAACTGCCAGTTGCGAAAGCTCGTAATTCTGTGTGTGTGTTTGTGTGTTTTGTTCATGTGCCTGTCTGCCGGCGCTTTCCCGCTTGGTAAGTCTTGGAATCTTTGTTTTTAATATATTTTTCCCATGTGGAAGTTTCTTTCTGTTTTATTTACATCGTCATTAGAGTAAGGAGTTAGTTAGATAGATAGATAGATAGATAGATAGATAGATAGATAGATAGATAGATAGATAGATAGATAGATGGATGGATGGAGTTACAGACAGACAGAGGAGAGAGAGAGAGAGAGAGAGAGAGAGAGAGAGAGAGAGAGAGAGAGAGAGATCACCCTAACCTCCTGTAATGGGAAATACTCCTCTAGCATTACTTTTCCTCAGCAGTAATTGTTGATACCAGTATTGTTTTTCAAATTTTGGACACATCAGTATTGTCTCAGTTGCTTTTCTGAAAAATTTCATATAATTTTATACAGAGTACACTATATTTCTAGCTAAAATTTATGAAAAGGAATTACTTTATAAAACATTTTAATTTGATGTTATAATCAATAAGTACTAGTTCTGAATGTACAGTTATTATTATTATTATTATTATTATTATTATTATACAAGAGCAAAGGGAGAATTGAAGCTATACATCTGCAAGTAAATCATTTTATTTTTCTGTCATATACTTAAGAAAAGTAATTGATATCTGCTGTGTGTTGATGTGTAGTTTATTCATGATTTGGATAGCACATCAGTATGAATAAAAATATTCTACTTCTCTGACATTCTTGGTCTATTAAGTTTTCTTTATACTGGTTTGAGAGATCAGACTGCACATATAATTTTTTTTTCACTCAATATATTTTTGAGCAGCTTCAAGTATGACTCTGTCGACATTGTTCAAGGATTTCTTATCCACGTTATGTACTCACCTCAAGAATGTGGTCAAGGCATTCAGTGAAGCGATCAGAGCAATCTTGCAGGCGGTCAGCATCAGCTGCAAGAGCAGCATTGCGTATCGCTGCAACTGTGTCGTGTGCACCCCGTAGTGCAGCTGGCAGTTCTGCTGCTTGTTCCAGAGTTGTCTGTCGCAACTGGTGTCCCATGTCACGTGCAGCACGAATTGCCCCACATACTGCACTCTCCATTTCACTTGTAGGTGAACTGCCTTCACATTGTTCCTGTGAGAGAAAGTATGAGAACCTGGTGCACACAAGACATTTAAGACAGTTACTGTATCAGTCATCAGGATAGACACTGTGACCATCAGTTTGTGCCTTCCTTTTGTACTTATAGCCTTTTAACAATTGCTATATTATTTATAACAACTAACTGAAAAGTTTTTGACAAAATTCAAGAATAATGGCCCATCAGAAATTATTAGTTGTGGCTGTGCCTAACTTGTGCAACTTGTAGCCAACAATTACAGTGACACAGAAGCAAGGCCACCATCAGCATGTGTGTGTGTGTGTGTGTGTGTGTGTGTGTGTGTGTGTGTGTGTGTGTGTTTTTTATCCTCTTCTATCAACAGCACATTCTTCTACATAATGTTAGTTTTGCTTAAATTTGTAAGGGACAGATAACTATCTCTGTCTCCTTCATTATCGAATACCAGTAATACCATAAATATGCAGGGATTTTCACAATTATTGTCTGTCCATTTCTGAAGTACTTTACATTGCAGCTGTGTAAAATTTTATATAGCTGTTATTTCTCCAATGAAACATTTGTTAAAAACATCAAAATAATGTCTAAAAAGTAATTTTCCATTAATTTCATCTCTCAGTGATACATTTATTTACAGAGTGTAAATAAGAGTGATGGAACCCAGGAAATTTTCCATGAAAATATGATTCAACTAGATGAGAGTTATGCTACTGCTGCACAATTTTTTGTTCCATAAGTCAGAAGACTTCAGATTTGTAGTATTTATACAAATTTACTGAAGAAATTTTCCTCTGTTTTCCTAAGAAAACATCTGAGATATGAGAAATCAGAAGTAAGTCTTCTCTCAACTTTTAATATTTCATGTTGAGAGTGCTTACCAGACTGACACCAACACGTAACAGCTGGTTGAGCTCAAGTTTCGCCCGATCACAGAGTAAGAGGATGCTCTCACGATGCTCGTGACTGGTGTACGCCGAGTCCGTGAAGTCTTGCGTACGTTCCACGACTGCATCGAGTGCCGCTGTAAGGCGCTCCTTGCAGCCAGGTCCAAGCAGTGTCAGTCGCGTCATCTCCACCAGGTCCTCAAAGTGTTTTAGCGCACCAGACACAGTTCGACTAGCATCCCAGTCCTCCTGCAACACACAAAATCTACCATGCTCTTTGCTGTCATCTTGTTCTGCAGTCCTATACCTCTATTTGCTTACTTTCACTTTGCACCATGTGAATTTCTTTATACTTATTTAATGTATACATTGTTCATGACTTAATGAAACTCTTGTGGCTGCCATCATCATCACCATCACCACCACCACCACCACCACATTAAAAAAAAGTGCTTCACTGCCCAGCCATGTCTTAGACAGTTCCAGGAGACAAACACCAAAATGTAAAAAATTTACGAGTGCAGCAGCATTTTGGGTTTCTCATGAATTAGGTTTCTCATGAATTAATAATATGTTATAATACGTAAAACAATTTAATTGTATCAAATTGACCTGTATTTAGCAAACTTCCAGTACTATGGCTTGTTTTAAACAACATGTCAAATAGAAAATAGCTCATGAAACCCATTCTTCAGTGAGTAATGTGAGATTAATGCTCAATTTCGTTTCCAGTAATCATTAAGAGCTGACAAGAATAGTTGTGCTGCCTTCCTTACAAGTCAGTTGCAAAACATGATGATTGCTCATTTATCTGTATATCTGCAGATATTTCAAACCATAAAAACATTAAGTGGGAGCAGGAGAAAACATATATGAATGTATTTAAAATTTGGAAGCTCTTTAAGCCAGTGGTTCTTTCTTCTGGCTGAAGGCTTGAAGGGGAAGGAAGAGGGGTGAAGAAAAACGACTAGTGGGGTTTAGAAACTGGTAAGAGTTTGGAAAAGTTGCCTAGAACCTTGGGTCAGAGAAGACTTACCAGACGGAGTGAGAAAGAAACACTAATTCTTGGGGACTACACTAGATCAGATTTGAAAACCTGAGACCTTGAAGGTGGAAGATACGGTTATACATGAGACAGACATTAATGACAAAACATTGGCATGTTAATAAAAGTGGAAATCACAGCTTATGGATGTTACAGTCAACGCCAACAGTTGATTTACTGTAACACCTGGGGTAGCAGGTAGCCACACATCTCCGAGTTCCAGCAATCACTTTTACTGTACACAAACATACAACTTATGTTGAGAATCATGAAAAAATCAGCAGCTCTAATACAAAATTATTGTATAATATGATATTTGTCAACCCATGTGAGGAATTACTTTGAACTCCAATGCTTTCATTAGCTTCATCATTGTTTCGAAGGTCATTCTGGGTAAGCAATGCTTATCTTGTGTGCATTAACTGCCTTACTTTTTGTTGCAAGAAAAATGTCTTGACGTACAACATGCATTCTTCTGTAATGAATGCTCACAGCTGTGGTTAAAATTTGTAAATGTTCAAGCTGCAATATGTAAAGATTTTTTCAGATAATGGAAGGAGATAAAACTATTGTATGGAATTTTCCTACTTATTTGTTGATTTTAAAAGACAAGTATCATGCACAAACAATTTAGAAAATTATTATACACCTCTGAGAAATGGAATGAGTTTGAAAAATGTACATTCATCTATACAATGAATTCCAAACATAAAAATAGGATTCACTTGAAATGAAGTCTAGGCTCATACAGAGCAGAATTACCTACTGTTAAAGGTGCAAATATCTATGACTTTGGTCAAAGTTAGTGTGTTTGACCAAGTAACATATGTATCAAATTACATGGACCTCTATGTTCAGAAGAGATGAGAGGAGATTAAGAACAATATGGAGCAACAATGGTTAGTGCTGTTCATATAACTGAATGAACAGCAAATATCACAGAAAAACTGCCTGGCCATTGTCCAGTACCTTCTCTGTCAGGGGTGAAGCACCCACCAAATGAATATTTTTGTTAATGAGTACCAAGTGAACATCACAACAATGATCATTTAGAGTTGAAATGATACATACAATGATAATTTTAAAATTTAATATTGGCAGTTGTGAAAATTTTTATGCAATTCTGGACCAAAACCCAGTATTAATAATAATAAAAAAACACTCCTGTGAAAAACATGATTTTAACAATCAACATACCAATGCTGAAATAACATATTTTTTTTTACTAAATTTAACTAACTGAAAACCTCATCTACATCTACAACTACGTAGATACTACACAATCCACCATACGGTGCACGGTGCAGGGTATCCTGTACCACTACTAGTCATTTCCTTTCCTCTTCTACTTGCAGATAGAGTGAAGGAAAAACAACTGTCTTTATAACTCTGCATGAGCTCTGATTTCTTGTATCTTCTTTTTCTGGTCCTTACATGCAGTGCATGTTGGAGACAGGAGAATCGTTCTGCAGTTAGTTTCAAATGTCGGTTCTCTAAATTTTCTCAGCAGCATTCCTCAAAAAAAATTGTACCTTCTTCTCAGGGATGCCCATTTGAGTTCCTGAAACATGCCTGCAAAAGTTATGAGTTGTTTGAACCTACCAGTAGCAAATCACAAGCAGTCTGCATCTAAATTGCTTTGATGTCTTCCTTTAATCTGAACTGGTACAGATGCCAAACTCTCAAGCAGCACTCAACAGTAGGCATCCTATATGCAGTATGTATGAATCACACCTTCCCAGAATTCTTCTGAAAAACTGAAGTCAACCATTCACTTTCGCAACCACAATTCTCATAAACTCGTCCCATTTCATATCGCTTTGCAACATCACGCCCAGATATTTAAACAATGTGACCGTGTCAAGCAGGACACTACTAATGCTGTATCTGAATATTATTTGTTCATTTTCCTATTCATCTTCCTTAACTTATTTTTTTTTTCCGACATTTAAAAGTAGCATCCCAGAAAATAACCACAGATTGCTGCCAACCCATCTGCCAAATCATTTATGTAAATAGAGAATAACAGTGGTCCTCTCACACTTCCATGGGGCACTCCAGATGATACTCTTGTCTCTGATGAACCCTTTCCTGTCACTTATCATGAAGTCCCCACCCATGGCCACCAGAGAGGTCTGCTCTGACTTCTGAAGAAGCTAGCTACCTTATGATACAGTTCAAAACACAAAACAATACAAGGTTGGAAGTCATATTGCTTGGAACACTCGCACACACACACATATCCATCCGCACATACACAGACACAAAAATGTCTGCTTGTGTCTGTGTATGTGCGGATGGATGTGTGTGTGTGTGTGTGTGTGTGTGTGTGTGTGTGTGTGTGTGTGTGTGTGTGGCGTGCGCGAGTGTATACCTATCCTTTTTTCCCCCTAAGGTAAGTCTTTCCGCTCCCGGGATTGGAATGACTCCTTACCCTCTCCTTTAAAACCCACATCCTTTCATCTTTCCCTCTTTCCTGACGAAGCAACCGCCGGTTGAAAAAGCTCGAATTTTGTGTGTATGTTTGTGTTTGTTTGTGTGTCTATCGACCTCCCAGTGCTTTTGTTTGGTAAGTCACATCATCTTTGTTTTTAGATATATTTGACTATGGATTGTGAGATATGCTAGGGTAGATCAGTCGGCAGAGCACTGGCCCACCAAAAGGCTATGGTCTCGAGTTCTAGTCTCAGTCTGCCACACGGTTTTAATCCACCAAGAAGTTTCAACTATTATAGCCTCTGTTGTTAATCTGATTTGTTGTTTTCCAGATATTTCCAGAAACAATATTAAATGTCTCACCCTTACTTTAATTTCAGACTTGTCTGGATTATTCTAAGATTAGAGACAGCTTTTTTGAAAACTGTAAATGTACACTACTGGTGATTAAAATTGCAGTACACAAAGATGACGTGCTACATACATAAAATTTAACCGACACGAAGAAGATGCTGTGATATGCAAATGATTAGCTTTTCAGATCATTCAACAAGGTTGGCGCTGGTGGCAACACCTACAACGTGCTGACATGAGGAAAGTTTACAACCGATTTCTCATACACAAACAGCAGTTGATCAGAGTTGCCTGGTGAAATGTTATTGTGATGCCTCATGTAAGGAGGAGAAATGCGTACCATCACGTTTCTGACTCTGATAAAGGTTGGATTGTAGCCTATTGTTATTGCGGTTTATCGTATCACTACACTGGTGCTCGCATTGATCGAGATCCAATGAGTGTTAGGAAAATATGGAATCGGTGGGTTCAGGAGGGTAATACGGAACACTGTGCTGGATCCCAATGGCCTCTTAACACTACCAGTCGAGATGACAGGCATCTTATTCACATGGCTGTAGCGGATCGTGCAGCCAAGTCTCGATCCCTGAATCAACAGATGCGGATGTTTGCAAGACAACAACCATCTGCACAAACAGTTCGATAATGTTTGCAGCAGCATGGACTATCAGCTCAGAGACCATGGCTGCGGTTGCCCTTGACGCTGCATCACAGACAGGAGCGCCTGCGATGGTGTACTCAAGGATGAACCTGGGTGCACAAATGGCAAAACGTCATTTTCTCGGATGAATCCAGGTTCTGTTTACAGGGTCATGACGGTCACATCTATGACTGGCGACATCATGGTGAACGCACACTGGAAGTGCATATTCGTCACCGCCATACTGGTGTATCACCCGGTGTGATGGTATGGGGTGCCATTGGTTACACGTCTCAGTCACCTCTTGTTCACATTGACGGCACTTTGAAAAGTGGACATTACATTTCAGATTTGTTACGACCCATGGCTCTACCCTTCATTCGATCCCTGCGAAACTCTACATTTCAGCAGGATAATGCATGACAGCATGTTGCAGATCCTGTACGGGCCTTTCTGGATACAGAAAATGTTCGACTGCTGCCTTGGCCAGCACATTCTCCAGATCTCTCACCAGCTGAAAACGTCTGGTCAATGGTGGCCGAGCAACTGGCTCGTCACAATACTCGTCACTACTCTTGATGAAATGTGGTATCATGTTGAAGCTGCATGGGCAGCTGTACCTGTACACGCCATCCAAGCTCTGTTTGACTCAATGCCCAGGCATATCAAGGCCGTTATTACGGCCTGAGGTGGTTATTCTGGGTACTGATTTCTCAGACTCTATGCACCCAAATTGCGTGAAAATGTAATCACGTGTCAGTTCTAGTATAATATATGTGTCCAATGAATACCCGTTTATCACCACATTTCTTCTTGGTGTAGCAATTTTAATGGCTAGTAGTGTAAATGTATGAGCGGCAAAGGCCTCCCGTCATATAGGCTCTTCATGTGGTGTAAGTCCCAGACGACACCACTTTGGTGATTCGTTGGGGGGGGGGGGGGTTGTTTTGGGGAAGGAGACCAGACAGCAAGGTCATCGGTCTCATCGGATTAGGGAAGGATGGGGAAGGAAGTCGGCCGTGCCCTTTCAGAGGAACCATCCCGGCATTTGCCTGGAGCAATTTAGGGAAATCATGGAAAACCTAAATCAGGATGGCCAGACGCGGGATTGAACCGTCGTCCTCCCGAATGCGAGTCCAGTGTCTAACCACTGCGCTACCTCGCTCGGTGGGTGATTCGTGTGTCAGTGAATGTGCAGGTTAAAAGATCATGTAGACAAGACAACACAACGCCCAGTTGCCAAGTGGAGAAAATCTCTGTCTCTGGCTACAGTGGCATACCGAGTGGGGCAGGCAAGGGGCCGAGGGGGTCTCTATCGTGCTCTGTGCGCCACTAACAGAGGGCGCCAATTTGTCTGCAAGAATCTCTGGAAAACTCACAAAAATTGCAAGATTGTAAAATGACATCTGCAGCCTTCACATTTTAGTATCCTCCAATCCATCCTCTTCTTGTTTTTCTTCTTTCCCTTGCATTTGTCAGTGTTCGCCGCACTTCACAGAAAAGCGCCCCCACCGCAGGTTAGAGGCAGCCGAGTGCTCACCTCGGAGGGCACGGGTGGCCCGACGGGCGAGGCGCCGGAGGCGGCTGCGCCGGCCCGCGCCAGCTGCGCCGCCGAGTCCAGCACGCCGTCCTTGACGACGTAGTGGATGAGGTCCATGGCGCGGCGCATCTGGCAGAAGACGGTGTCGCGGTTCTCGCGCGCCGAAGGGCAGTCGGGGTGCCGGAGGCACGCCTTGGAAGAGGTGAGCAGCATCATGGTGGAGCGCTCGAGCACCTGGCGCGCGGCCGCCATCTGCGCGCGCCGCCTCTCGTCCTTGAGGTCGTTCTGGCGGTCGCCGGTGAGGTGCGCCAGCTCCACCATCTCGGCGCCGAACTGGCTGAACGCCTTGACGAACTCTGTGAAGTTGGTGACGCCCTCGAGGCGGCCGAGGCTGCGCGCCACCTTGTCCTTGGCGAGCAGCAGCTGCTTGACCACCACCACATCGGCCAGCAGCAGCACCCTGGTCACCGACGCCAGCAGCCCGCGCGCCGCCCGCACCACGGCGCCGCGGTCCGCCAGCGAGTCCTCCAACACCGCCGCCTCGCACAGCTTCTCGATCGCCGCTCCTGCAACACCGTCGCACTTCGAGTAACGCCACTCCGTCATTGATCCGTCGGTTCGAGTCCGCAACAAGTCGGGATCGTAGCAGGCGCGGATCCAGGTTTCAGTTCTCGGGAGTCCCCCCTCTCCTCCACGTGTAATTTGTCTTCATCGCCCATTTATAAAGTGCCACCAGATGTGTACCATTTCAATAATAGTAATTAAGAAATTACCACAAAATATAAGAAAATTTAATGTTAAGGTGAAAGTTCACGGGCTTCCAGCCAGAACGCAGCGATAACCCTCGCAATACGACGAGGAGAGGGGGGGGGTTACGTCGTGTTCCTCTTTTCAAATTGTTGTAATCTAGTCAGTCACCTTTTACTTTAAAATTCTGAAAATATATTTATTGCTTTTAACGTTTTATTCTACCACATTCTATACATGTTTTAAATTTTACAGTTAAACTTAATGCTAACATTTAAGTTTAGTAGCAAATTGTAACATTCTACAATGAACATTATGTTCACATTTTGGTGGTTCACAACAGTACCTCTTTAAACAGTATGTTGTGACTAAACTTCAACAACAATTAATCAAATTTGTATTATTTAAATTTTTTATGGTCATGAAGTACTCCAAGCTTGGTAATACACGTTACAAAAAATGTGGGATATTGCTAAAAGTAGCAGGCCGTTGTAGCCGAGCGGCTCTAGGCGCTTCGGCCGGGACCGCGTTGCTGCTATGGTCGCAGGTTCGAATCCTGCCTCGGGCATGGATGTGTGTGATGTCCTTAGGTTAGTCAGGTTTAAGTAGTTCTAAGTCTGGGGGACTGATGACCTCAGATGTTCTCCCATGTCCGCAGCTCGTGGTCGTGCGGTAGCGTTCTCGCTTCCCGCGCCCGGGTTCAGTTCCCGGCGGGGTCAGGGATTTTCTCTGCCTCGTGACTGCTGGGTGTTGTGTGATGTCCTTAGTTTAGTTAGGTTTAAGTAGTTATAAGTTCTAGGGGACTGATGACCACAGCTGTTAAGTCCCATAGTGCTCAGAGCCATTTGAACCATTTGTTCTCCCATAGTGCTTAGAGCCATTTGAACCATTTTTGCTAAGTGTGTGATACAAGCTACTTTCACGGTCTGGACCATACACATCAATACCTCTTTAAAAAGTATGTTATTAACGAAGTCAACAGCAATTAATGATTTTTTAAATTTTTTTTAAGGGTGAGTATAAAATACCCCCCCCCCCCCCCCCTTGGTAATGTGCGTTATGGAAAAATGCCTTGGTGTTGCTAAGGTTAATATACTGCGACCTTTCGACGAGTGTCGTAGTCAGCTTCTGGTGAATGTAACAATAATAATAATAATAATAATAATAATAATAATAATAATAATAATTACTATTTTTATTATTTGTTTACATAAATGAATAGTACATTGCATTCGCTTAACGTCCAAGAAATAGCAATTCACAAAAATAAAGCCTTTCGAAAAGCATAATCCGAAAATCTGAGAAGAATATACGTCACGCAATTAATTTAAGAGCCGTAACAGCAACAAACGTTCCCAGCTTTAATAACGTTATAATTTACCCAGTACAGATGATCCAGGAAGTATGGTCGATATTCCGAATACATGTTACTGGAGCATATTTCCTCCATTTTCAGTCAGGAATCCATCCCTGAAGTTTGTCGGTTTTATTAATGTTCACCCTGTACAATGAATAAGTACTGTGACAGACAGATGCTATAAATTTACTATGAGAGACTCTTCGTGCATATTATTTATGTAGGTGTACAAAAGATGTGATGGAGCGTCTCCTGTGTGTTATTATGGCTGTGTTAGCTCCTAGGCGCAATACTTGAACGATCCGCCGTGTTGGAGAAGAGAGATTTGAGTAAAAAATTCAAATAAAATGGCTCTGTCGACCATGTAGCTCGTTCACTACTGTAAACGCAGTGGCGTCGTTTAAGGAGGCAAGATTTTGCCTGCGATACAAGAGACATTTGTAGCGGTCCTTTTGTAAATGATGGGCTGCTGATCCGGCTGTGCGATGCGTGCGTGTACACACACACACACACACACACACACACACACACACACACACACACACAAAATTATAGTAATTAAGATACGGCTAAATATACGGCTTGTTACGATAGTGGTCAGAGCACAGGTTAATGGCTTGTTTACATTACAGTCGTAAATTAGACTTGGTTGAATGTAACTTACGAACACAAGCGAGCAGTTGGAGACCTGGCAACTGTGCAGTCTGCGCCTGTTCTTCTGACGAGTATGATAACGTCTTTTACCGCCGTTTATAACTTACCCAACTGGCCGAGAGGTGGAGGAGGGACGATATCTTCAATTTGACACAAGTATTTGTTTGCACAAGGAGATGTGCCACAATGCATGCTGCGCTAGGACGCAGTCAGCCACACAACTTCTAAGAAGGTTTTGTGTTCCTTGCTGTTCACGTTGCATACAAACGGCATAGCATACAATATTATTAGTAACCTCAGACGTTTCGCAGATGATGCTGATATCTACAATGAAGTAATTTATGAAAAACCTGAACTAGTCAGAACTTGATAAGTATTCACAGCGGTGGCCAGACTGGTAACTCGCTTTAAATGTTCAGAAGATTAAAACTGTACACTTCACGAAACGAAGAAAAGCATAACATTCTACGAATGCAATATCAATGAACGCTAACTGGAATCAGGCGACTCATATAAAAATCTGGGTGTAAAAATTTGTTGGGATATGAGATGGAAGATCAAACATAGAATCGGGTTAGGTAACGCGGTTGGCAGAGGTCAGTGACTGAAGAGAATGGTTCAAACGGCTCTGAGCACTATGCGATTTAACTTCTGAGGTCATCAGTCTCCTAGAACTTAGAACTAATTAAACCTAATTAACCTAAGGACATCATACACATCTATGCCCGATGCAGGTTCGAACTTGCGACCGTAGCGGTCGCTCGGTTCCAGACTGCAGCGCCTAGAACCGCACGGCCACGCCGGTCGGCTGACTGAAGAGATACTGAGGAAATCCTAAAAAGGACGTTGCTCACAAAACACTCAAGTGAACCATCCTAGAACACTACCCAAGGGTGTGGGACGCATAGCAGATAGTTGTAATACGGAATATTGAAAGTATGCAAAAAAAGGGGCAACATGAATGCTCATACACTTTTTTTAACTCCACTTAGAGCGTTCCTGACATCCCCAAAAACCCAAAGTGCCAGACGCTTGGAAGATAGTCGGCAACTATTCTGCGAAAGTCTATGTAAAAATTTTCCGGAACCAGCATTAAGTGTTGAATCCAGGAATGTACTACAACTCCCTTCATGCCGCTTCTGTAGCGACCGCAAGGATAAGACAAGACTAATTAAAGCCCGCACAGAGGCATTGAAGTGATCCTTCTTCCATATGCTTGCTGAAAAAGATGAGGCCCTAATGCATGGTACTGCAAGCACTTCACAGTTGTTTTTAGATTATAGATAAAGATGTAAATGTTCATTAAAACCATTTACATAGGACCAAACCGTGTTCAGAAAGTTGGTGGCGGAATGGTTATTGCTGTTAGAAGTAATTCACCTTGAGGTGAAGGCGAAGTAGATAGTTTCTATGTGTTAGTACGTGTTCAGATTATACTTGACAACCGGAATAAATTAATAATTGATTCCTTTTACCGATCTTCCGACTTAATTGATACAGCTGCTGAACAGTTCAAAGAAAACTTGAGTCTCATTTCAAATAGGTACACCACTCTTACAATTACAGTTGGCGGCATCTTTGCGAAAATACATGTTTAAAATCGGTTGTAGGGATAAACCGTCGTCCAAAATAGCTCTGAATGCTTTCTCAGAAAATTATTTTGCATAGTTAGCCCAGGACACCACTATAAGTGTAAATGGCTGCGAAAGTATACTTTACCTCTTTGTAATAAATAAGCATGAGCAAATATGAAGCATGACAGATACAGGGATTAGTGACCACAAGATTGTTGTAGCGAGATTAAATACCATAACCTCAAAACCCACCAAAAATAAACGCAAATGATATCTATTTAAAAATGCAGATAAAAATTCGTTGACGTCTTCCTAAGAGACAATCTCCACCCCTTCCAATCTATGTAAGTGTAGGCCAGATGTGGTTTGCATTCAAAGAAATAGCATTGACGTCACTTGAGAGACGTATACCAAATAACCTAATAAGGGATGATGTGGGTCCCCAAAGATGCACAAAACACGTCGGAACACTATTGCAGAAGCATCGAAAAATGTATGCGAAATGTCAAAGAACGCAAAACGCCGAGATTGGCGATGTTTTATACATGCTCGAAACCTACCGCGAACTTCAATGCGAGATGCTTTTAATAGTTTCCACAACGTAACTGTTTCTAAAAATCTGGCAAAAATTCAACGACAGTTTGGTCGTATGTAAAGTACACTAGCAGAAAGACACAATCAGTACCCTCTCTTCGCGATAACAATGGCAGTATTGCAAATGACAGTGGCACTAAAACATAGTAAACACAGTTATCCGAAACTCCTTCACCAAACAAGATGAAGTAGATATTCCAGAAATCTAATCACGAACAACTGTCAACATGGGTAACTTAGAACTAGATATCCTGGGTGTAGCGAAGCAGGTTAAATCATTTAATAAAGGCAACGCCTCCAGTTCAGACTGTATACCAGTCAGGTTGCTTTCATAGTATGTTGATAGAATAGCTTCTTAGAAATCATGTACAACTGCTCGCTCGTCGGGAGGTCCGTATCTACAGATAGGAAAGTTGAACAAGTCACACCAACACCAAAAAAAGAAAACCAGAGTAATCCGCTAAATTACATACCCATATCGCTACTCAAGAGGATGTCGTTATCAGGAGAAAGAAAACTGGCGTTCTACGGATCGGAGCGTGGAATGTCAGATCCCTTAATCGGGCAGGTAGGTCAGAAAATTTAAAAAGGAAAATGGATAGGTTAAAGTTAAATATAGTGGGAATTAGTGAAGTTCGGTGGCAGGAGGAACAAGACTTCTGGTCAGGTGAATACAGGGTTATAAATACAAAATCAAATAGAGGTAATGCAGGACTAGGTTTAATAATGAACAGGAAAATAGGAATGCGGGTAAGCTAGTACAAAAAGCATAGTGAACGCATTATTGTGGCCAAGATAGATACAGAGCCCACACAAACTACAGTAGTACAAGTTTATATGCCAATTAGCTCCACAGATGACGAAGAAATTGAAGAAACGTACGACGAAATAAAAGAAATTATTCAGATAGTGAAGGGAGACGAAAATTTAATAGTCATGGGTGACTGGAATTCAAGTGTAGGAAAATGGAGAGAAGGAAATGTAGTAGGAGAATATGGATTGGTGCTAAGAAATGAAAGGGGAAGCCGCCTGGTAGAATTTTGAACAGAGCACAACTTAATCATAGCTAACACTTGGTTTAAGAATCATGAAAGAAGGTTGTATACATGGAAGAACCCTGGAGACACTAAAAGGTATCAGACAGATTATATAATGGTAAGACAGAGATGTAGGAACCATATTTTAAATTGTAAGACATTTCTAGGGGCAGATGTGGACTCTGACCACAATAAAATTGAAGAAACTGCAAAAAGGTGGGAATTTAAGGAGATGGGACCTGGATAAACTGAAAGAACCAGAGGTTGTACAGAGTTTCAGGGAGTGCATAAGGGAACAATTAAAAGGAATGGGGGAAAGAAATACAGTAGAAGAAGAATGGGTAGCTTTGAGGGATGAAGTAGTGAAGGCAGCAGAGGATCAAGTAGGTAAAAAGACGAGGGCTAGTAGAAATCCTTGGGTAACAGAAGAAATATTGAATTTAATTGATGAGAGGAGAAAATATAAAAATGCAGTAAATGAAGCAGGCAAAAAGGAACACAAACGTCTCAAAAATGAGATCGACAGGAAGCGCAAAATGGCTAAGCAGGGATGGCTAGAGGACAAATGTAAGGATGTAGAGGCTTATCTCACTAGGGGTAAGATAGATACTGCCTACAGAAAAATTAAAGAGACCTTTGGAGATAAGAGAACCACTTGTATGAACATCAAGAGCTCAGATGGAAACCCAGTTCTAAGCAAAGAGGGGAAAGCAGAAAGGTGGAAGGAGTATATAGAGGGTCTATACAAGGGCAATGTACTTGAGGACAATGTTATGGAAATGGAAGAGGATGTAGATGAAGATGAAACGGGAGATACGATACTGCGTGAAGAGTTTGACAGAGCACTGAAAGACCTGAGTAGAAACAAGGCCCCGGAGTAGACAACATTCCATTGGAACTACTGACGGCCTTGGGAGAGCCAGTCCTGACAAAACTCTACCATCTGGTGAGCAAGATGTATGAAACAGGCGAAATACCCTCAGACTTCAAGAAGAATATAATAATTCCAATCCCAAAGAAAGCAGGTGTTGACAGATGTGAATATTACCGACAATCAGTTTAAAAAGCCACAGCTGCAAAATACTATCGCGAATTCTTTACAGACGAATGGAAAAACTAGTAGAAGCCGACCTCTGGGAAGATCAGTTTGGATTCCGTAGAAATACTGGAACAAGTGAGGCAATACTGACCTTACGACTTATCTTAGAAGAATGATTAAGGAAAGGCAAACCTACGTTTCTAGCATTTGTAGACTTAGAGAAAGCTTTTGACAATGTTGACTGGAATATTCTATTTCAAATTCTAAAGATGGCAGGGGTAAAATACAGGGAGCGAAAGGCTATTTACAATTTGTACAGAAACCAGATGGCAGTTATAAGAGTCTAGGGGCATGAAAGGGAAGCAGCGGTTGTGAAGGGAGTGAGACAGGGTTGTAGCCTGTCCCCGATGTTATTCAATCTGTGTATTGAGCAAGCAGTAAAGGAAACAAAAGAAAAATTCAGAGTAGGTATTAAAATCCATGAAGAAGAAATAAAAACTTTAAGGTTCGCCGATGACATTGTAATTCTGTCAGAAACAGCAAAGGACTTGGAAGAGCAGTTGAATGGAATGCACAGTGTCTTGAAAGGAGGATATAAGATGAACATCAACAAAAGCAAAACGAGGATAATGGAATGTAGTCGAATTAAGTCGGGTGATGCTGAGTGAATTAGGTTAGAAAATGAAACACTTAAAGTAGTAAAGGGGTTTTGCTATTTGGGGAGCAAAATAATTGATGATGGTCGAAGTATAGAGGATATAAAATGTAGACTGGCAATGGGAAGGAAAGCGTTTCTGAAGAAGAGAAATTTGTTAACATCGAGTATAGATTTAAGTGTCAGGAAGTCGTTTCTGAAAGTATGTGTATAGAGTGTAGCCATGTATGGAAGTGAAACATGGACGATAACTAGTTTGGACAAGAAGAGAATAGAAGCTTTCGAAATGTGGTGCTACAGAAGAATGCTGAAGATTAGATGGTTAGATCACGTAACTAATGAGAAAGTATTGAAGAGGATTGGGGAGAAGAGAAGTTTGTGGCACAACTTGACCAGAAGAAGGGATCGGTTGGTAGGTCATTTTCTGAGGCATCAAGGGATCACCAATTTAGTATTGGAGGGCAGCGTGGAGGGTAAAAATCGTATAGGGAGACCAAGAGATGAATACACTAAACAGATGCAGAAGGATGCAGGTTGCAGTAGGTACTGGGAGATGAAGAAGCTTTAACAGGATAGAGTAGCATGGAGAGTTGCATCAAAGCAGTCTCAGGACTGAAGACCACAACAACAACATCGCTAACGCGATTCGCAGTAGCATTTTGGAACATATACTGTGTTCGAACATTATGGGTTACCTCGAAGGGAACGATTTATTGATAAACTGCCAATAAGGATTCAGAAAATATCATTCTTGTGAAACTGAATTAACTCGTTGTTCTCAGGAAGTAATGAGTGCTATCGACAGGGGATGTCAAATTGATTCCGTATTTTTAGATTTCCACAAGGCTTTGGACACCGTACCTCACAACCGATTTATAATCAAATTGCGTGCCTCAGTATCGTCGCAGTTACTCGTTTTGTGATTCCGTGACAGACAGGTCACAGTTCGTCATAACTGACAGAAAATCATCGAGTAAAACATAAGCAGATCTGGCGTTCGCCAAGGAAGTGTTATAAGCCTTCTGATGATGTACATAAAAGATTCAGGGACATTGTGAGCAGCCCTCTTAAGACTGTTTGTAGATGAAGCATTCATTCACCGTCTTGTAAAGACATCAGATGAACGATACCAATTGCAAAACGATTTAGACAAAATGTCTGTATGGTGCGGTAAGTGGCAATAGGCTGTTAATAATGAAAAGTGTGAAGTCATTCACACGAGTACTAAAAGGAATCCGCTAAATTTCGGTTGCACGATAGATCACGTAATCTAAATGATGTGATGTCAACTAAATCAGAAGGGACTGGAAAGATCACATAGATAATGTTGTGGGGAAAACAAATCAAATACTGCGATTTACTGGCAGAACACAGAGAAAATGTTACGGGGCTGCTAAAGAGACAGCTTACACTACGCTTGTCTGCTCTCTTCTGGATAACTGCTGCGCTGTGCGGCATCAGCATCAGGTAGGATTCACGGAGAACATCGAAAAAGTTCGAAAAAGGGCAGCTCGTTTTGTATTATTGCGGAATAGGGAAGAGAGTGCCACGGATACGATATGCGAATTAGAATGGCAACCATTAAAGCAAAGGCTATTTTCGTTGTGCCAGGATCTGCTCATGAAATTTCGATCACGAACTTTGTCGCCAGAGTGTGAAAATATTTTGTTGGTGCCCACCTACATAGGCAGGAAAGAAGTCATAATAATATCAGACAAACATGGAGAAATATTGAAGTGTTACCGACTGGAACAGTCGAGAAATAGTGGTCTCGTGGTCGCGTTCCCCCTTCCCAACCTCGGGGTCCCGGGTTCGATTCTCGGCGGGATCAGGGATTTTCACCTGCCTCGAGATGACTGGGTGTTTGTGTTGTCTACATCTACATCTACATGACTACTCTGCAATTCACATTTAAGTGCTTGGCAGAGTGTTCATCGAACCACAATCATACTATCTCTCTACTATTCCACTCCCGAACAGCGAGCGGGAAAAACGAACACCTAAACCTTTCTGTTCGAGCTCTGATTTCTCTTATTTTATTTTGATGATCATTCCTACCTATGTAGGTTGGGCTCAACAAAATATTTTCGCATTCGGAAGAGAAAGTTGGTGACTGAAATTTCGTAAAAAGGTCTCGCCGCGACGAAAAACGTCTATGCTGTAATGACTTCCATCCCAACTCGTGTGTCATATCTGCCACACTCTCTCCTCATCATTTCATCATCATTCATGAAAGTGTCGAGATTGGACTGAGCAAAGGTTGGGAATTTGTACGGGCGCTGATAACCGCGCAGTTGAGCGCCTCGCTAACTAAACATCATCATCATCATCTTCATCATCATCATCTTCATCATCATCATCTTCATCATCATCATCATTATCATCGAGAAATAGCCCTCTGCCAAGCACTTATTGTGAATTGCAGAGTAATATGTAGATGTAGCAGAGTAAAATTATTTAACATTTAAGGTATTGTTCGCAGCAGGAGGTTGCACATTCAAAGACAAAGTGGCTTCCCTCACAAGGCTGGGGTGATATGACGATTATGAGGATGAATTAAAACGTATTTCCTGAAGTCCATTTCACCGTAATGGAATATTATAGACACATTGTGGTCTGTATTAAAAAAACAATGAATTTACCCTCTTTAAGCGTGCCTCAAGGAATTGGGCGCCGATCTCCATTCAAGATTTCTAAACGTTGTCCCGGGGAGGATGCTGACTGGTTGCTGTGGCAAATGTGGAAACACGCGACAATTACGTTTTGTTCCATATTTGTTCTTCAGCCTTCATACCGATAAGAAAGTATTCTCGTAGTTTACTTCTACATCTGACAGCATTTTTGTGACTATTCGTTTATAGGAAAGTTATTCTGGATCTGACATGCCTATGAAGAAAGTACTTCATTTTTAAATATCTGTTTACAGATTCGTTAGGCATCCTGGCACACTTTCGGTCATAGAATATTTTCTTTCAGACACAGAGTAAGAAGGAAGTTAGGATATTAATAATAATATTCGTTATTTCTCGAAGTATTACAAAACACTTATTGTTCCACAAGATTATAGACGACAAGACCAGAATAGTGACAAAAATCTATGGAAAACTGGAATGGATATTTCTATTTTCAGCATTTCTGCCTTCTAGACATTTGCGTGATATGACGGCGTTTAGTGAACGCAGTCCAAGCAATGTTACCCTCAGTGCGTGCTTTAAATAACCGCGTTAATCTCTAATCTCGCCAAACGCAATCGATGAACTTCGGAGTAAATGTCAAGAAACATTCTTCGTGAAAAAGATGGGAGATAAATTAGTTACGGATAAGGAGTGCCGAGCACGGCAACACACAATCATGTTATGAAAATCAGGCAACTGTTATGGCGACGTTCCCTCGAGCGTCGAGGAGAAGACTGTTGGTCTGCGTTGTGACAAACTGCCACCCGCGTCTGATACTCATATCGGGTCTCCAGCCGGAACATAACGTCATCTTGTCACAATACTTGGCGGCCCACGTGGCCGAAATATTATGTCAAGATGATATGTTCCGGCTGGAGACCCGATATGAATATTATCAATTACTTCGCCGGAAAGTTTACTTAGCCATGTCACACGCGTCTGTCTCATCAGATGACTAAGAACCGGCAACTATCGATACACTGACGTAACAAATTTAAAAGCGGAGAGACGTTACGATGCAATATAAAATTCTGCATTTCGTAAGATTATACAACTTAGCACAGTATTAAGGAAAAAAATTTCACTTTAGCCACGAAAAGAGTATTTCGTTTTAGAAACGGAGAGAATACAATGGACCACTTGCACGTCGTGATTATACTGTAGAATGGAGCAATAGGTATGGACTACCACCTTTCATAGGATTCAGAGATTTTGAGAAATCCTTTGACTCATAGAATATTGAAGAACATACACGTCAGTTCTACAGCTTTCATTACATTACATCACGGTAGCAGTTACTTCATGACTGAAGAGAAGCCAGACAATGAAATTTCGTATCAACAGTACTGTCGTGGTGAGAAGAAGAAGAAGAAGAAGAAGAAGAAGAAGATGGAGGAGGAGGTGGCAGCGGCGGAGAATAATACGTGTGATTCTCCAATTTCTTCTGGCGTTGATCATGAAAGCATAATTGTCGCGAGGAATACGCATGCCTGGCACAGGGTTCATCGAACCATTTTCATACTACTTCTCTACCATCCTACTCTCGAATGGCGCGTGGGAAAAAGGAACACCTAAATGTTTCCGTTCGAGCTCTGATTTCTCTTATTTTATTATGATGATCATTTCTCCCTACGTAGGTGGGTGTCAACAGAATTTTTACGCATTCCGAAGAGAAAGTTGGTGATTGAAGTTTCTTAAATAGATTTCGCAGTAAAGAAAACTGCGTTTGTTTCAGTGACTATCACCCCCCCCCCCCCCCCCAACTCGCGTATCATATCAGAGACACTGACACTCTCAACACTATTGCGCGATAACACGAAACGAGTTGCCCTTCTGTGCACTTTTTCAATGTTCTCCGTCAATTCTACCCGGTAAGGATCCCATACCGCGCAGCAATATTCGAGCAAAGGACGGTCAAGTGTAATGTGGGCTGTCTCTTTAGTGAGTTTGTCGCATCTTCTAAGTGGTCTGCCTACAAAGCGCAGTCTTTGTTTCGCCTTCCCCACAATATTGGTTTCTGGTAAACTAAGCACGGTTTTCCAAATTAAGTTTTCTATCTGTACGAAACAGAAAGCGCACACTCCGTATGTGTCACAAGTTTTGACGTGTGGCAGTGACGCACCGATTTTTAATGCGACAACCAATCAAAAATTTATAGTTTCTCAGCTAGAAATGGACAGTTGGAAATTACTAGTAGATTCAGGAACAGAAACAAGAGACCTAAGTGGGAGGCGTGTTTAAGAGTGTAATGAAAGTGAAACGGAATGTATCCAGGTGAAAAGAAATACCGAGACGACAAACTAATGGCATGCATGTGAGTAGATGACTTTAAACAACATGCAGCAGCAAAGAGTATGTCCATAACTCAAGACTGTAATGTTGCATAAATCTGGAGGAGGTCTTTATCAAGTAGTTAATGTCACACGACTCAAGATGATGATGATTTCGTCAAAACTTAAGGGCACATGTACTACGTCACTGTTTTGAAAGTATACGGAAATAAAACGCTTTACTATTACTTCCTTGAACATGAGCCAGCAATAGATTGATAGAGAGTATATCATTTTCATAACAGAGTGGACGTCATACATATCACTACAATTGACACACCACAGAGATTTCAACACTTCTAAAGCTCGTTAAGTCGACTGTTGGTGGTGTGACTGTAAAATGGAAACGCAAACAACAACAACAACAACAACAACGACGACGACAACAACAGTTAAACCAAGACCAGGCAGACATTATGGACTGGCCGTCAGGGACTTCCGAGCAATGTGGAGAGTGGTTGTGTGAGCTCGTGAGCTCCAGCCTCCGAGCAGAACGGAGGCCATCATCATCATCATCATCAGCAGCAGCAGCAGCAGCAGCAGCAGCAGCAGCACGAGGAGGAGCTTATCTGTTCTTGTACACAGTTTGTATACATCGTTTAGTTTAGTGGTATCCAAACTTACCTCTGAGTAGACTAGTGGTTATTCGTACTCCAAGTTTTTGCTTAAATTTTACTGCATTAGCTTTGTGTGAAGTAACTTCCTCGGGCAGCTTCCTACCGCAAGAAGCGCCACGTCAAGAGACTCCGTTCAAATCTCTTGTTACTACACAGTGTGTAATTTAGATCAGTGCTTTAGAGTTTGCGTATTTATTTCTTGCAGTAGCTTTCGTGTAAGCGGAGTTTCTAGTAAAAAGGAACTGTTGATACATCCATTTTCAGTAGAGAAATTAATTTTTGCTTTAAGAGCTTGCGGGTCTGTAGGCTATAGTAAAAACTCTGCAGCGCAGAGTGTTACGGAAATGCTTCAGGAATTCGGGTGGGAGTCTCTAGAGGAAAGAAGGTGTTCTTTTCGTGAATCGCTACTGAGGAAATTTAGAGAGCCAGCATTTGCGGCTGACTGCAGTACAATTTTACTGCCGCCAACTTACATTGGCGGAAAGACCACAAAGATAAGTCATTTTTCCCTCGTTCTGTTTGGGAGTGGAACAGGGAGAGAAGATGCTAGTTGTGGTACGAGGTACCCTCCGCCACGCACCGTATGGTGGATTGCGGAGTATGTATGTAGATGTAGAAGTCTGCAGCGCAGATTTCCCTGGTTTTTGTTTTTAATTATTATTCTACGCGTTTATATTTTGCGTATATGCCAACCTCAGTAGCGCCATAATACCTCTGTTAGTCCTGACTGCTATGTATTATTTTACATAGTACGATATGGTTAGGGAACGTACTTGTCACGAGGCGGAAACCATGAGAATTGGCTGCTGTACGTAAACAGCTGAAAGTTGTATTGGCCACAGCCGACAGGCTTTTGTTTACTGCTCGAAACTGCGGCGAAATCGGGGCGCCGGTGACGAGACCTGCGACATGTCTGGTGCTGTTGGACTCCTCTGGTGACCTGGTTGCTGCAGTATCTTCATATATACAACATCTGACCGGACTGCCTTCTCTCGAGAGTGAATGGCGGACAGAGGTGAATTCGCTTGAGCGAAAGAGAGCACGGACCGCACGACTGGCTCTTTATGCCCCAGCAACAAGTACGAGGTGATGCCTAGAGTTGAATGCTTCTCCTTTTGGGCCAGTGGCCGATTTTTCTGCCCAGTCAGGACAAGTGCAGAGGGCACGTATGCTAGTCATTGGGGGCTCCAATGTTAGGCGTGTACTGGAGCCCCTCAAGGAAACTGCACGCAGGGCGGGAAAGAATGCCGTATATCTGACGGGGAGGGGAGGGGTCTCGTCCGAGACGTAGAGGAGGCCCTGTCGGCCGCTATGGGTGCAACCGGCTCCAAGCAGTGGCACACGTCGGCACGAACGACGCCTGCCGCTTTGGTACTGTGGTCATCCTCAGTTTCTGTTGGCATCACACATGAGGTAAAGGCTAAGCTGACTGACTGTAGTTTCTTAACCAAAGTCTGTCGCTGTTCTCTGGTTTATAGCACAGTAGAAATCTCAACGATTCTGCTATGGTATCGGATGCAAATTTATCGACCTCCTAGTACTCCCTTTAACGGGTTACGCGTGCACAACAGGCAGGAAGCAGGTACTAAGGGAGCAGAGTACGTGTGGCGCGCACATGTTTTTACGTTAGAGTAACCCCCCATTCCTTTGGGACCAGACACGAACTGCCAGCCAAAACTGAAGATGCATCAGCCACAATGTTCTCGGAGAGTTCTCGTCCCCGATGATCAGGCATCGAAATGATTAATATTATATTAGTAAACTGCAGTAGCATACAAGAAAAGGTCTCAGAATTAATATCGCTTATTGAGAGTTCCTATGCCCAGATAGTATTAGGAACAGAAAGTTGGTTGAAACCGCAAGTGAACAGGAACGAAATCCACAGTTCAGATTGAAATACTTATCTCAAGTATAGGTTAGTCGCCAATGTCGGCGGCGTATTTATTCCAGTAAAGAATTCGGTAATATCTGGAAAAGTTCTAGAGGACTCTGAATGTGAATTAACCTGGGTGAAGTATAGTATCAAACGCCAATAAAAAAATGGTAATCGGATGTTTTTATAGACCGCCTGGAGTCAGAAGATGTACTGACAGTGTGCTTCAGTGAGAACTTGCCCAATATCGTTAGTAACTTTTCTGATAATGCCGTTGTAATATATAGTGACTCCAACTTGCAAGGCTTATTCGTGTGACAATATTCTGAAGGTCTTGTCCGATAATTACAGAACGACGCATGAGGATAATGTTTCAAGCCAGCTAACAAGAAACAGTTCTGAACTTATCGAATCAGTTAACGCAGAGCAAGCTATTAGTGATCATAAGGCTGTGGTAGCAACTGTGACCACAGGTTTTACAAGGAATGTTGAGAAAGGTAGGAAAACAATTTTGCTCAGCAAGAGTCACAGAATACAAATTGCAGAATATATGAATAATCAACATCAGATATTCAGTGCTGAGGACGAAGATGCGGAGTACAAACGAAAAAAAAGCATCCTTTAATATACCTTAGATAACTATGACCCGAGCTAGGTGTTAGATAACGGGAAAGGATCACCGTGGCCTAATAACTTTGTTAGGATACTGCTAAGTAAACAAAGAAAGCATCAAAGATTCAAGCGAAGTCAAAACCTAGCAGACAAAAAAAAAAAAAAGTTCAAATGGCTCTGTTCACTATGGGATTTAACATCTGAGGTCATCAGTCCCCTAGAATTTAGAACTACCTAAACCTAACTAACCTAAGGACATCACACACATCCATGCCCGCGGCAGGATTCGAACCTGCGACCGTAGCAGCCGCGCGGTTTCGGACTGCACCGCCTAGAACCGCTCGCCACCACGGCCGGCCTAGCAGACAAAGGAAAGATGCAAGAGTCGAAAATGATCGTAATGGACCATGTTCGCAACGGCCGTCTGCACATCCGATCCGCAGTATTCAGTTCACATCAACACCTTCCAACCAACGCAGCTGTTGCACAGTCCTGAATCAGTAGTCGGTGTGTGAAGACCATGGCCGAATTAATTAAATTTGCTTATAAGATAATTATTGTGTTTAGTGCTATTATTTTTGAAGCTTTTGAAAGCAAAATATCAGTGTGGAGAAGATGGACTAAAGAATGGCTTCTGAAAAGAATAACGCCTTCGCAACTTCTTTTGATGGAGCTAAATTTTCGAAAAAGTTGTTATTTTTTGTGTTGTTGCAATATATTACACAATAATTGACGATAAATGACATTGTAATGAGCAAATTGATAAATGCTTATGAAAGACTTATACTAACACTAGCAGAAGCTATGCTGATCTGGAATTTCCTTATGTGATATCAACTTCATTCCTGAGCTAGATTATTCTGGAAACATGTCGTGCCATATATGAAGTACTACAGTTCTTCACCTGGTCTGATCATCTGGTCTGCATCAATTCAAGAGCTGCCAAGACTTCTCACAAGCCGAACACAAACAGTAGCAGTAAGACATACAAACTTTTCAGTCGGTGATTCATTCACACGCTACGATTTGTCTGTGCAAACACCTTCTGTACAGACGAGTAGCTGCAAATATCTGAGGGTGTCAAGAGCGCCTAAGGAGAGCAATGAGAGAAGCGTTCAACGACTCTGAAAGTAACATTTTGTCAGCAGATCTGTTAAAAGTCCCAAAGAGGTATTGGTCTTACGAAAAATCAGTAAGCAGTTCGAAATCATCTATTCAGTCACTCAGTTACCATACAGGCACAGAAACGGAAAAAAACCAGAGAGAAGGCTGAAACGCTGAATTCGGTCTCCCGAAATTGTTTCACCACCGTAGATCGTAACACGGTCCCTGCTTTCAATTGTCATACGAACGTCGAAATGGCAGATATTGAAATAAATAATTGCGGAATAGAAATGCAACTACAGTCGCTTAGTAGTGGCAAGGCATCAGGACGAGATGAGATACATGTAAGATTCTACAGAGGTTATGCGAGAGAACTTGTTCCATTTCCAGCAGCAGTTTACCGTAGTTCGCTGGAGCGATGAAGGGTACCTAGCGACTGGAAAAAAGGGCACGTCATTCGCGTTTTCAAGTAGGATCCTAAAACAGATGCACAGAATTGTAAACCATTATCGTTGACGTCAATCTGTCGTACCATTATGGAACGTGTTCTATGCTAAAAAATTAAGCCGTTCCTGGAGAATGAAAACCACCTCTATAAAAACCAAAATGGATTCCGCAAAACAGAGATCGTGCGAAACTCGGCTCGCTCTGTTCTCCACGAGATCAACAGCGTCTCAGACAACGGCGCTCAGGCTGATGCCGTGTTCATTGACTTCAGGAAGGCATTTCACACTGTCTCGCACTGCCGTTTAGTGAAAAACATCCGATCAGATTTGCGACTGGATTCAAGACTTCCTTGCAAACAGAACCAACGCGTCGCTCTTAACAAAGCAAAATCGACAGATGTAAATGTAATTTCCGGAGTACCCCAAGAAAGTGTGATAGGCCTGTTATTGTGTGCAATGTTTATAAACTATCTAGTAGAAAGCATCGAGGCTCTTAAGACTGTTCGCAGATGATGCGGTTGCCTATAATATAGTAGCAACGCCAGAAGACAGCATCGATTTGAAAAATGACATAAAGAAGATTTAGTGACTGATGCATCTGGCAGTTGACGCTGACCGTAAATATATGTAACATACTGCACATGTATGGGAAAGGAAATCCACTACTGTACAGCCAAACTATTGATAACAAATTGCCGGAAACAACCACGTAAAAGATTTTTGACTCAAGTATCATTGACTACATATGTCATCAAACAAATCTGTATTCGAAGCAGTGTGATGTGGCCAACACCTTCAGTGTTACCTCTACTGAAATTGAACAATTTATTGGTATTGCATTCTACATGTCACTGATTGCTGTACCTGGGAACAGAAGATACTGGAACAAGAAATGTGGTGTGAAACAAGTGTCTGATGTAATGACGCTACACAGATCGGAACAAATAAAGAGAAATTTACATTTTGCTGACAATATTCAGCAACATTCTGCACCTGACAGACTGTTCAAGGTTAGAATGGTAAGTAAAATGCTGCGAAAAAATTTATCAAAAATACCAATTGAAGAACACCTTGCACTGGACAAACAAATTGTGCCGTTCAAAGGTCACAGTAGCTTGAAACAGTATAATCCCAAGAAACCAAAGAAGTGAGGCTACAAAATATATTGCGTAGCAGGTGCCAGTGGTATTATTTATGATTTTGAAGTCTATTCTGGACCCGTCAATCAACCCAGTCATCTTCCTAATGTAAACGCCATTGGAAATGTAATGCTTAGATTGGCTGAAAGAATACCAAAGTACAAAAATCATAAACTGTTCTATGATAACTGGTTCTGCAGTCCAGAGCTTCAAGTTGAGCTGGTAAAATGTGGTATTCACAGTCTGGGAACAGTACAGTTGAATAGAGTGAGAAACAATAAAATGCCACCTGATGCTGAAATGAAAAAGCAGGGAAGAGGCACATCTGTTGAATCCACTGCATCAGTTTCTGGATATGACCTGATTCTTGTGAAGTGGAAAGACAACAGGTGTGTCAGCCTTCTGGGCACCTTTTCAGGTACATACCCAGAAAGCCAGGTTGCAAGATATAACATAAAAAAAAAATCAACATATCCAAATACAATGCCCAAAGATTGTGAAGGAGTACAACAAGTTTATGGGAGGTGTTGACACTATTGACTCCTTATTAGCTCTGTACAGAACGAAAATCAGGTCAAAGAAATATTACATGAGACTGTTCTTCCATTTACTGGACATGAGTTGTGTTATTGCTTGGCTACTTTACAAGAGAGCCTGTCATGAAAATAGTATTGAACAGAAAACCCAGATGGCTTTGTTTGATTTCAAGCTTGATATTGCTGAATCCTTATGCTGTTCAGGAAAACCATCCAAAAGACAATCGCTGGATAGGTCACCAGGCAGTGGCACCAAAAAGAGAAGGCAGCCAAATGCAGCAAATGTTGACATCAGGAAGGGCAGAATCAATCATTGGCCTAACTACTGTGAAAAATCTGCCAGATGTAAATATAATAAATGTCAAAAAAATAACAAAAGTAATGTGTACCAAATGCGACACCTATTTGTGTTTTGTACCAGATAGAAATTATTTCTACAATTTTCCCAAAGTATAAATTCTGGAAATATGTAAATGCAAAGTACATTTTGCTAACTGATGTATACCCAACTTTTATAATGTTTTTATTTTAATTTTTTTTATAAATAAAATTTCCTTTAAAGTCTTAGTTTGTTGATGTACCATTAATTTTGAACTCTTTCTCCTAAAATTTAGTACCTTATACGAACTAATATGTACGTACTCATTACATCCGTATTTGCGCAGTGTATATTTGAACATACAGAGTGATATTTTCCAAAATATATATACTAGAGAGTTTATTATCATCTATTTTTCATTCAGGGGCACTATGAAGTATAATTTCAAAGTTGTTACTGGAAAATTCTTAGTTTTATTGTCCTTGTGCAATAGAGGGATATACCGGGAGTAACAATCCAGAACTACCTTAAGTGGAATGACCAAATAGAACAAATAATAGGAAAAGCAGATTCCAGACAGAGATTCATTGGAAGAATCTTAAGGAAATGTAGCTCATCGACGAAAGAAGTGACTTACAAGGCGCTTGTTCGGTCGATTCTAGAGTATTGTTCGTGAATCTCAGACACTTACCAGGCGGGATTGATAGAAGAAATATAGAAGATCTAACGAAGAGTGGCGTGTTGCGTAAAGGGATCGTGAAGTCGGCACAAGAGCGTTACAGAGATGCTCAGCAAACTCCAGTAGCAGATGCTACAAGAGAGATGTTGTGCATTACGGAGAGGTTTGCTAGTGAAATTTCGAGACAGTACTTTCCAGGAAGAGTAGGGCAACATGTTACTTCCTCCTACATAAGCCGACGCTGAGAAAATTCGAAAACTGAAGCTAATACAGAGGCTTACCGGCAATCATTCTTCCCATGTGCCACTGGCAAATCGAACAGGGAAGGGGGGGATCAGTTAGTGTAACAGAATTACTCTCCGCCACGCACCGTCAGGTGGCCTTCGGAGTACTGATGTAGACGAAAAAAAAGTAGTATATCCGCGGAGGGAATCACTTGTAAGTTCCAGTGTGCTACCAGCAGGCCAGAGAGCAAAATGACTGTGCACAGGGAGTTAAAAAGAATGGGTGCAATGGAAGAGGAGCTCGTCATATGCCACACTTTTCTGTAGTCTGTGTTAAAGAGGTGGTCTAAAGCGCGACGCTACTGGACAGTCGATGACTGGAAAGGAGTAACCTGGAGTGATGAATGACAGTCCTATAGCAACCCTGCAGAGGGGTTTGGGTTTGGCGAAAGTCTGGAGAATGTTAGCTGCCATCATGTGTAGTGCCATCAATGAAGTGTGGACGGAAGTAAGGTAGGTACGTCAACAACGTGTGTTATCAGAGACAATAGTAGATGCCAATGCATAATGTCTCTACAGCAGTGTTGCCGCTGTTTAAGTTCCAACCCATGTACTTCTGTAATGAACCCGACAAAGTAACTCGTTACTCTGATTACAGGTTTACGTGCAAGAATTTTCTCAAAATTCCGATATGTAAAACTTATACTAACAGGGGTGCGCGTGTCGTCCTTAGCGTGGGTTAGTTTAAGTTAGATTAAGTAGTGTGTAAGCTCAGGCACCGATGACCTCAGCAGTTTGGTCCTATAAGACCTTACCACAAATTTCCAAATAATTTGACATCAAACCTCACGTGAAAAAAGGAAATGTACTGTGAAGTATATGAATGCGTCATCTAATAAATAGCTCGGCCGACAATTTTTTTGCACATTTCCGTACAAAAGAATGAAATCTGAAAGTGTTTTAATGTGTATAATTATATTCAAAGAGAGTTTGTTTTGTGTTATTATGTGAGACTGTTCAATGGTAAATAAATTTCTTAAAAAATATCTTCCATGTTGGTTATCAATATGGGACCCTTACCATGTCGGACTAATAGACGATATAGACAAGTCTCAAGCGCTCAACGTTAGACCAGAATGTGTTGAGCAAGATTGTGAGACATGTGAAAGACCCATCGTGAGTTAACAGCCACATTAGAGAGCTACAACGCAAGTAAAGAGAGCATCACAGATTTAAGCGAAGTAGAAGTCTAGTTCGAAAACTAAAGCAGCCACGCGGTCTTGGGAGCCTTACCATAGTTCGCGCTGCTCCCCCCGTCGTAGGTTCGAGTCCTTCCTCGGCCATGGGCGTGTGTGTTGTCCTTAGCGTAAGTTAATTTAAGTCAGATTAACTAGTGTGTATGTCTAGGAACCGATGACCTCAGCAGTTTGGTCCCTTAGAAATTCATACACATTTGAACAGTTTTTGAATTAGAAAGTAATATTTTGCCTACGAATCTGATTAAAAATCCAACGAAATTTTGGTCTTACGTAAAATCAGTAAACGGATCGAAATCATCCATTCAGTCGCTCACTGACCGTGCTGACATCCAAACGAACATGACCGAAAGAAGACCGAAATATTGAATTCAGTCTTCCGAAATTGTTCCACCGCGGAAGACTGTAACAAAATTCTTCCTTTCAACCATCGCGAACGTCGAAACAGTAGATACGCGATCGTGGAATAGCGAATCAATTAAAATTGCCTAATAGCGTAACTGCCTACTGCCTACAACGACTGAAAAAAAAAGCGCTGGCAATTCTTGATTTCAAGAAAAGTCGTCGGATGGGTGTATGTACGTACTTATACCAGGCGTTTCACATAACGCATTTTTCTCTGTAACTTAAAAAATAACAAGTGAAAGAAATATTCATTTATATAGGTAAACGTAAGAAACGTCACTCTTTCTACGGATGCACGAACATAATTTATTCAGTGAGTTTCAGCAACGAGTAACAATTTTTTTAAACAGAATATTTTTTTTTGTATCATTTAGCTGATGTATTTAAGCCTACTGTGTGCAGATCGTTATAAATTACACGTTTGTAAATTGTAGCTACGGAGACAGAAACGTTCAAAGTTTTATGGGTGATTGTTAGTATCATAGTAAGACGTGATACAAACAGGCGATGTTCCACGTACTGCGCGACCACTGTGTCACTTGTTGCGCGGAAGCCAGAACCGGTGAGGCGAGGCCCGCGTTCCGCGGACTTTGGCAGCTACTGTAGCTGTTTTCGCTGAACTAACAATTTCACCCTCTTGACAACTCTGCCCTCTTCGATTTTCTTCGTACGTATAAAATTCGCAGGTAATTGCCACAACATCAATTTCCTAAAGCGGGACGACTCAATTCTAGTAAAATTCGGAAAAAAACTGTCTTTAAAGATCAGAAGATATCCGAGAGCTGTTAAATACTAAACTTTTACAACTAAATAACAGAATGGTCAGTAGCTAAGCAGTTAGCGTAAAGGTATGATAATTGTGAAGTTGCTGGTTCCAATCTTGCCGTTAGGAATATCTCTTTTTACTTTTATGCAAATTCCATATTTATTAACAAATGTAAATTTTAATTAAGAAATAATCAATCCTAATTTTTAATAAAATATCGTCTTGTTATTATTCATGAAATTAAAATTTAGTACTTATATGCAAAATATCTTATTGAAAATTAAGTATTACCGGTGCATGCGATACATATACTTCCCAGTTTTAACATCTTACAACAATTTCTCTTTAGTTAAACTGAATAGCAGAGAGAATATTTTTTTCTGTACCTGTAATGGCATTTGCTTTGTCTTTTGTTGATCTGAATAACTGTAACTATAACGGCATTTGGTTTCGATGAAGTAGAATGCGAGCGCGACGGCTTTAAATTTATTAAGCAATTTATAAACCAAGTGGTTACTATTGAACTTTCAACTTTCACAACACGTTATAACACGGAAACTAATTACCGTATGAGTACCAAACTTGATATCATTAATGTCCAGAGTATGGGGTGCACGATTTTCATGAGTCACAGCGCCACTGTCCAGTTCCAACTATGGCCATCGAGTCCCGTGTTTAGTCATCGTGATTCATAGCCTCACACACCTGGCCAGTCGCAGTGCACTTGTTTATGTTTCAACATGAGCTTGGACAAGAGGAGCAGGGCATTATTGGTGAAGCTCTATTATCAAAACAATGGTAATGCTGCAGCTGCACTTCGAGAATATCGCCGGCTGGAAGGATTACGGAGGGTCCTCTTTCTCCAACTGCTGTGCGGAGCATGATGAAGTAGTTGGAATACACTGGAGAACTCGGCGTCGCTCCGGGAAGAGGCACGACCGGTTGCACTCCAGCTGGTTGATAAAATCGCTGTTTCTATGGCAGACAACGCTGCGCGCATTTCCCGATCGTCACGCAGTGCGCATTTCCCGATCGTCAGGCAGTGCGCGTGCTGTGTCACGACAGTTGGACATCCCGTGGTCCACTGTACGGGAGGGGCTTCGAATCATTCTCAAACGGTATCCGTACAGCAGCTTGCACACAGGACGCACAACGAGGTGTTGACTTCGCTCTCCACTTTGATGAGGGCTGGCCCTGGACCATCCTACTGACAGATGAAGCTCATTTTTGTCTGACAGGTGAGATGAACACAAAGAATTGCCGAGTGTGGGGATCTCCACCTCCAGAAACTGTGCATGAAGTTCTTCTGTATGGCGAACGTGTCACCGGATTGTGTGGCTTCATGGCTACTTACATCATTGGCCCATCCTTTTTTGAACAGGTAGACCAAAGAAGTATAGTGTGACTGGCCACTGTTACTGCGATATGCTTCGGCGGCATGTCACGCCCAACCTGCACGAGAGAGTTGCATTGAACTCAACAGTTCTCATGCAAGATGGGGCCCACTGCAACCCGCTCGCGAAGTTCACCTGCTTCTCCGAAACACATATGGAAACGATCGAATTATCGGCTGATCGTTTCCAAATGCTTGGCCGGCACGATCACCTGATCTTATTCCCTGTGATTTCTAGCTGTTGGTTTACTCGAGGGGCAGATCTGAAGCGCAGCATGTCAAGAGAGGTAGCCAGCATACCTACGGTCATGGTTCGCTTTGCTGTGCAGAATGCAATCCTGCGCTTTCAGACTTATGTGAACACTGATGGGCACCATATTGAGCCCCCTTGGCAGCAGTAATGGTACCGTCATGTAATGGTATGATGTACCGTAGCAGCACATTAAAAGTCTTTGAATTGAATTGATTCTGCGTTATTTCTCTTCCCCGTGTCCTTCATATTAAAGCTACCAAGTTTGGTACTCGTACGGCAGTTCGTTTCCGTGTTATAACGTGTTAATGGAGAAAGTTTGTCTATAAACAGCCGGTACATGCAGGACTCATGTGCTAAGAGTTCAAAATGGTTCAAATGGCTCTGAGCACTATGGGACTCAACTGCTGTGGTCATTAGTCCCCTAGAACTTAGAACTACTTAAACCTAACTAACCTAAGGACATCACACACATCCATGCCCGAGGCAGGATTCGAACCTGCGACCGTAGCAGTCGCGCGGTTCCGGACTGCGCGCCTAGAACCGCGAGACCACCGCGGCCGGCACGTGCTAAGAGTCTTCAGGCACATTTTATCTGGTGTTTTCGGCAGATACATGCGATTTCGTGTTGCAGTCAATAGCTGGAGTCAGCCCAAACGAACACTACTCATCACGTGTTTCATGAGAAGCGTAGTGTTGCTGGAAATCTTCGGTTTGTTTCCCATTACAAACAAAATCATTTTTTAAAGCGGAAGTTTACGTGTCCATTCGATAGAGTGGTCCATACTGAGTGTAGTGCGATATTCGATTCATCGACATTTATCAAAACATACAGTAAAATCGCGAAGAGTAATCAGTACTCAAGCAGCGACTGAACAGTGCTTCTGCATGGCGTTAGCAGTCAGCGTATGCCACGGCGGTGATGTAGTTGCTGGAGTACCGGATTGATTGATTGATTGATTTTATCAGGGAAGCAAAAACAACATTGGTCAAGCCCGCTGCTGCCCGCACCCAAACAGGGTTCATTGTGCGGTATCGTTCCCTGTGCCTCTAGTAAAGCCAACCAATGCCTTTCGAACAGTGCAAGGAGATCCATTACAAGTGCTTTGCTGGTGACAATTGCTTCAGGTTTGCTGTCTTTTAATCTCCAATGCCTCGCATTCGAAGATCAAATGTGATGCGGCTTCCTAGCCCACAGCACACATCCTGCATTTGGCGTCTCTTTTTACTATCCCCACTGTACAGTATGCAGGTGTTTTTCGAAACTCCTACGGCCTGTCATAATCTTTGAACTTGTTGTAGAGGCTGCCAGTGCTTTCACGACTACTTGGCTGTCTGAATAAATGAAAATGCTACGACCTCTGTAACACCTACGCAAGTTCTCCTCCACGCAATCCCTGATAGCAGATATTTCTGCTTGAAACACAGTGGCCATCTTCCCTAGAGAGATTGCACTCTCCAGCCTTGGCTGCACCCCGTATATCCCGGCCCCATCACCTTGATCTGTTTCTGGACCGTCAATGACCCAGACTATGTCCCCAGTACGGTGTCGAAATTTGTTCTCCCAGAGCTCCCTACTTCCAATTACTACATTGAAAGACTTTTGAAGTACCTGGGAGTCGTTATATAGTCGGCCGGCGTTTCCCCAACCATACCTATGTCTACCTCACTCAGTATTTTACTGCGAGATCCTAGATACCTCAGTGAGTTCAGTTTTGCCAGGTTTTAACCTGTGTGCTCCAGCTGCTGCCTCCACCTTTATCCACAGGTATAATGGGGACATGTCCAGCATTGTTTCCATTCCTGCTGTGGGTGTGCTGCTAATTCCGCCTGTAACGTCTAAGCAGGCTAGTCTCTGCACCTTAGCAAGCTCCTTAGGAGCTGCCTGCTGTCCTACCTTTTCCCGCCAAACTGTAGCCCCATTAGTGATCATAGGTCTTACTACCGTGATGCATATCCAGTACATGCTCTCCTGGTACCCATTAGAATACCTTTCGACTTGGAACATGTGCTTCTTACGTGAGGGGCCCACGATAGTTTCTCATTCAGGGTTACCCTTTGATATTTCACTGTCCTCTTCACTGGTACAGTTTCATCGAGAAGCTTGAGATTCCAATATGTGTGTTGGATCTGATTCCTAGTAAATGATACTACAACAGTCTTCCTAGGACTGACCCTTAGATATTGTTTCCAGCACCAATTTTGCACAATGTTCAATGCCTCTTATGCCATGGCTCTGACTGTACTTGAAAATTTGCCAAGTATCACTATGACAAGATCGTCTGCGTATTGCAGAGTACCGGTTACTCTTCGTGTTTTACTGATCCTGTTAATACGTATCGATAAAATAAAGTCACACTAGACTAATTTGAGAGCGCTCTGTTGAATGAGCATGAAACGTTCTGATTTAAAAATCATTTTGTTTGTAACGGGAAACAGACGCTTTCCGTCGACGGAGGCCGTCGCTTGAAAGATGCGATGAGCAAATATTTGTTTGGGGTGGCCCCAGCTACACATTGCATAAACGAAATTGCAGATATCTCCCGAAACACCAGAGAAAAATTGCCTAACGACTCTTAGGAGAGACACCTGGTATGTACCGACTGGGATACGTATTGAATGTAGGTGTACATCGCCAAGTCGTGTAGCAACTGAGCAAATAGTACAATGTGAAATTTTTTCATTGAAGTAGACTTCAAAGCTAAAAGAGCAAGCTACTCCATTCATTATTGAAGTCTCCTTAACATTATGTCATTATTATTAAGTGCACAGGATTCCTAAGTTAAAGAATTTACTTTGTTGTGTCGTGTAAATGCCATAGTACAAATTGGCAACAGTACAGGTAATTAAAACCCTGCATTGTCAAGGGTTTGTTATACTTAAAAAAAAGTGCCTGCTCAGTTACACACGGTACTACAACTGCTATGTATGTACATTAGCATACGACAGAAGACCGACCGTCGGGGCACTATCAGGCACTCGTGCGGCATGGAGCCACCACAAAGCACTCCCGTCCGTTGTCAACGTTTCGACACTGGAGCCGCTAGCTCTCAATCTAGTAGCTACTCTATTGCCATCACGAGGCTGAGTGAACCCTGCTCCAGCCCTCCCACCGTAGGAAAACCCCTGGCAGTATCGGGAATTGAACACGGGACCCCTGCATGGTGACGTCGACCACTCGGTCATTAAAGCCGACAGTGTCTGGGTACTTAAATGCATTTATTTTGTACAACAAATTCTTATTATACGGGGCAGATGGTTCAAATACACCTATGAACGTTCATTTATTCAGTGGAAGCCACACAGTGACGTATAAAATCCTGTCAAAAGTATTGCAAAAGAGATTAGAAAGTCAAACGGAGGAACAATTAGGAGAATACAGGGGAAGGTTTAGTAGAGAAAGATCATGTGTCGAACAGATATTAAACTTAAAGCTCTTCATCAGGTACAAGAAACTTTGAGCTCAAAATCTTTATGTGGCCATTGTTGATATATCCTCGGAGTCTTTCGCGACGGCATAATGAATAAAACGTTCTCGGTTTTCCAGCCGCTTCAATTCAAATAAGCCTACGATTCCGTCGACAGAGATACACTATTCAAAGTCCTAGAATCATTTGGAGCTGACAATAAAAGAATAGCAATCATTAAGCAAACTAAGTAAACAATTTCCAAAGTTAGATTTTTTAATGAAATATGTATGTCTTTCGAATTTGAAACAGGTGTGAGAGCGATGGGCAGTGTCCATTACTCATTCCATTACTCAACTGCGATTTGAAGAAAGTAATGCGCAAACTGAGAAAACGAACAGCAGAAGAAGGAGTAAATGAAGTGAAACTTAGAAGAAAAAGGGACTGAATGTCTAGCTTTTGTCAATGTTTTAGCAATCTTACCAGATAACCTGCAAGATGCACTGAAGCACGTATCACAAAAAACTCGAATATAAATTTCGTTTGAAAAAACATGTATACATGACTAACATTAAAAGCGCATCAAAATATATGGAACCAAAATGTGGAAGATTAAAGATAGTCTCAGAAATAAAGTGGCTGAGAGAAATAATCCGCAAAATGCTCTATAAAAAGCAGCTAACGTAAAAAGAGTCAGAAAAATGGAAAATGGCATTCCATTTAACAAAGAAAACTTATGACGTAACACTGAGGCATTACATGTGGCGATTTTAAAACTGGGTGTCCTTATGCTTCGGAATGCCTCGTCCTAAACAGAGCCGAACAGTTAAATAATTAGGAGAAATTATGAAACAGGGAACAGGGTTTCAAAACTGAGGAACAATAATGCAGCCTACAAAAAAACTGAAGATATAATAAATACAATGAGAAATCGGAAGATTATATTTTATGGCCACATACACAGAATGGATAACAAGAGGATGACAAAAATATTTAATTCTTTTGACAAAAGGCCAAAACCCCAAATTTTATAGTTTATAGAATTTAAGAAAGATTTACAAGAGTTGGGAAGCAAATCAAATCCAACACACACATTGGAATCTCAAGCTTCTCGATGAAACTATACCAGTGAAGGGGATAGTGAAATATCCAGCGGTAACCCTGAATGAGAAACTATCGTGGATCTCTCACGTAAGAAACAACCACGTCGAAAGGTACTCTAATGAGTACCAGGAGAGCATTTACTGGATATACACCACGGTAGTAAGGTACAGGAAACAGGCAAGAATTCAAGGAAAAGTGAAAAAAGTCAAGAGTTTACAGAAGAGAATACAACGCAGAGAGGATGACATGTACAGAATAAAGTACAAGAGAGAGTAAGAATTAAGTAGCAATGAGAAGCCACAACAAAGGAAAAGTATATGATGTCATAAATCAGATGTTTCACGTGGCCCTGGGTTGGGCAAATTCGAAAATTAATTACTTTTCACTCTCGAGAAATAGAAACGTTATTTTGTATTTAACTTTTTGCATTTTCCACCAAATTTTAATTTATGGTGAATACTGGCATTTTCATGCAATTAGTAACTAAAAATAAAATATTTTATGTATATATAATTTAATATTTATTAATTAAACTTTCTATTTGTTAATAAGTATGAGTTTTAGATAAAAGTAAAAAAAAAATGCTTCTAACGAGATTGGAACCAACAGCTTTAAGATTGGCAGATTTTATCACCATGCACTTTGCTTTTAATAACTTTATCAACCGGAAACATTTATTATAACCCATGAAGGTCTACAGCATATTGCATATGTTATTTTCATATGCAATATTCAGCACATCAATAAATCATTACAACGTCGGTACGCTACATCTATAGCATGATACATAGTTCAGCAAAACTTAATCTCATTAACAACACATCAATATAAATTTAAGCACTGGAGCTTTTATGAAATTTATCTTACTATTGTCAACTAACATAAAGGAATCTGTCTTTAACATTGTTGTGCACTAAAACTTTTCCTCAAGATAACGAGTAAAAAATTGGCAAATTCTTCTTTCTGTAGTTTCTCGTCCGCTGACAAGGCTATGGTTGTTTTGGTTGCGTGTGAAGTACCACTGGGCTGTGACCGTCTGACTTCCAAATGCGCTAGGTTCAAATGGCTCTGAGCACTATGCGACTTAACTTCTGAGGTCATCAGTCCCCTAGAACTTAGAACTACTTAAACCTAACTAACCTAAAGATATCACACACATCCATGCCCGAGGCAGGATTCGAACTCGCGACCGTAACAGTCGCTCGGTTCTGGACTGAAGCGCCTAGAACCGCTCGGCCACTGCGGGCCGGCAATGCGCTAGGGGTTTACGTGAAGTTGAGAGAGTGGGATTGAGTGCTCGTTTTCTGTGTCTAAGCTTGTGTTTGGTGTTTTACGTATGTGTTATTGGTCCTAAAGAGGCGTGTAGCGTTAACTTTGGGCGTTTGTGAGAAGCTTCTGTGGGTTCGTTTCCAAAATTTTGAATGAGAAAGTGAGGCGAAGTTTGTGTTGTTTCGTATAATTTCATGGCTTTGTCTTGAATAAGTGTGTAAATGGTGGGCTGGCCTAGGAAGTCTCTTATGTGTTTGTTGGGGACGTGCCTGCCAGCGCCTGAGATGACACGGAAAACTTCGTTCTGGGTCCGTTGAAGTTTATGGCGCTGTTTAGTGAAGTGCGCCCAAAAATTCTGTTCACTCCGTCCGCCTTAAAGTAAAATACAGTATGGCGTTTTAGCCAGCTCACTGCGTTTTGAGAAAAGGGACGTGGTGTGGGTTGATGTAGTCCAGTGTTGTTATGGCGTGATGTGCAGTCGTCTTGCACTGGCCAGCATGGAACTGATTGTGGTCCGTATTGCTGTCGCGTTTAGATATGTAAATCTGTATTCCTCACTGTCGATAAGAGCATATATGGAGCACATGAGTAAGTCATTGAGGTGTAATGTGTGTAGTTCGGTATTCGTTGGAATTTTCCGATTGACCGCGGTGCGTCGGTAAATGACAGTAATGAATGTTGTTTCGTATCGCTTGCCAGTTTGTGTCCTTGTATATCTCTTCTATAATGTTCCTAGCTTTGTGTTTCATTAATTTACAGCACAATTCTGTAACGTTTGTCAGTTTGTTATCGGGTGTTGTCACTTGCATATAACTGTATTCGACGAGAAAGCGCTTTAAATGATAGGAGTCCGTTCGGTATGCGGTTGACATTGATTGGTGGAATAAGGCTAACCTGTGCTATTTCATTTAATAATTGTGCGGTGAGACTGCAAGGCATATTTCTCCAATGATTCAGCGAGTTGCTGATATACGAAGCCTGTGCTTTGTTGCAGACGATGGTGAGGCTTAGATCGTCTTTTTTGATTCCTATGTCACTGTTTAATATTGGCCTTGAAAATTATGACCTCGGCTTATAAAATGACCTACCGCCGACACAACTCTTTTGATGATGTCGTGAGGTGGTGGGCAGACTAAAGTCACGTAGTTCAGTAATGATATTAGCTATACGTTCACTAGGTGCTTTTTTTTACTTTATTTATTTATTTATTTGCATTTTGTCGAGTTTTCTGATGCTGTGATTTTGGATACAAGTGGGTTATTTCCTATTCCACGAAGTTTCCGGATTGTAGCCAGCTAATGTCGACTTCTTGCCACGATATTTCGGTGGACAGCCATTGACCCATCTTCAGGTGAGTGTTTCACACGGAAGATTGCTAGCTCACATAGCTAGGAATCTACCGCGAGAACACTCACCTAAAGATGGTTGAATGGTTGCCAGTCGAACTATCGTGGCAGGAAGTCGATGTTAGCCGGCTGCAATCCCGAAATTTCTGAAAATAATCTTTACACAGGGAAAATTTCAAGGTGATTTCCTAGCTATAATGGGCATTAAAATGAAAACGAGACAGATGGAAAGAAAAATTAAACTGTTAATTCTTTCGAAAGTAATCGCCGTAACTTAATACAGTTATCCCTTTGGGAAGCAAGACCGTCAATGCTTTCATGGGAAATTTTTTTGCGGTTGCTTACCGAATAATGATAGTACCCAGGCGCGCACCTCTTCATCCGCAGCAAATCGACGGCGACATGCTTCTACTACGTTTGAGAAGTTTCGTTGCGAACCCCTTTACACATATTCCATGCAGTCCTGACCCCTCCCCATGAGATTTCCACATTTTTGGAGCCCTGAAGAAAGACATTCGTGGGCGTCGATTTGCTTCGAATGAAGAGGTGTACGCCTGGGTACTATCATGGTTCGGTAAGCAACCGCAAACAATTTCCCGTGAAGGCATTGACCGTCTTGTCTCACAGTGGGATAAATTTATTAACGGTTACGCGATTACTTATGAAAGAATAAACAGTTTGTTTACTTTTTCCATCCGTCTCATTTTCCTTTGACTGCCACTTACATATTACTGGAACGCTGCCCCGGAGCCAGATACCTGTTGCTGCTTAGGGACAACAAAAATTCGATTTGAGAATATTTCGCGTGGTTAGAGGCCGAAATAAAAAGCTGTCATAATTTACTCATTAAGACGTGTAATGTTATGTTAAAAGTTTAAAACAGTAAGACAAGGATTGCAGTTAGAAACAGTGTGCTTGCGTAACAGATGTTGCGCCAATATACGACTTACTTCAACTAGTATTTGAGAATGAGAGCACTTAGCAACTTCCAGCGAACTTTACACATATATTCCAATGTTTGAGAATATTTATTCTCGCAGATAACCCTCCCTCCCCCGAAATGATGAGAGGAAAAACATGTATCGCTTACTACATTTTCGCTTTCATGCAATCGACCTTTAGCATCAGCATGGCGTTTTAATTCATTACTTCTTTACTACCGGCTCCATTTGCAACCTGCATCCATACATACCACTGAATGGTTCAAATGGCTCTGAGCACTATGGGACTTAACTTATAAGGTCATCAAGTCCCCTAGAACTTAGAACTACTTAAACCTAACTAACCTAAAGACATCACACACATCCATGTCCAAGGAGGGATTCGAACCTGCGACCGTAGTGGTCGCGCGGTTCCAGACTGTAACGCCTAGAACCACTCGGCCACTCCAGCCGGCTCATAGTAAGACACCTACTTCAGGGGTTAAGACGTCATAAGCAACGAGATGCGTGAAGAGCTAGCTTTTGGTTAAAATGGAGAGTAAATTATACAGTTTATATTCATCCACTGTTTCATATTAAAAGAGTCAGCGAATTCCAAGAAACTTTAAGCATAATTTCAAACCGTTCCTAATTTTCTTCTCGCTTCCATGCTTAAAAGTAAATATTTATCACATTAACTTGTTCGAAAAGCAATGAGACGTTTGGGAGTTCGATTTCTTAGAGCAACAGGATTTATTGGTAATTTTCGGAAATCGTTTGGCGTACATTTCCTCTGAAGCCGATGCCCAGACACTGAATGCTGTTTATTTCTCCAAAACGTCCCTCGTACTAGCGCGGTTATTCCACGACCTATGTTCATTTTCCCTGGCTTGTTGATATTCAATTTTGCGCCCGACGCTATCTCGTACTCCTTTATAATGTCTAAGTCCATCGCTGCATTGCTGGTCAAAATTAGGAAGCCTACCTCATCAGCAAAGCCTAAGTTACCGACGACTAAATTCAGGTACTGCAGTTGTTGTGGACTTAACAGCTCTAAGAAACGTTTTACTCTTCACATGCGATTTTTTCGAGGTCTTCTGAGATCTGCGTCTTACTGCTTTAGGACATTCATCTCTAGGCACTGTGAGGTCCCCTTGTAAGACGACTTGTGAGCGGTCTTGGAAAGCAGGCCGAAAAAGTCGTCCGCCATTTAGAAGTTTAGACTTTTGTGTCGGTCACAGGGCTGTGCACAAACGCAAAATGAAACCTTACAAAGTAGCGATAGCGCGTCGGCTGACCAGATACTGTTTCCCGACAGCAGTACCACAGCTGGCTGTTGCAGTTATGTGAATGATAGGGACGTTGAACATCAAATATTTTGTTCTGATGAAGCCTGGCTGCTTTTATCGGGGCTTGTGTACTCGCTGAACAATTAAGGTCGGAGTTCGGAAAATCGTTATCCGTACCAAGAATATGTGCGTGATGTGTAAGCTGGAGTATGGTGCGCACTTTGCGACATACCAACTGCTGGCCCTATGTCATTCCACCAAACCCTAACTTCTGGCAGAAATTCTGAACAACATACTCCGGCATTTGGCAGCGAACTAACAAGTAACGAAAAGAGCTGCGAATATTTGGTTCAAATGGCTCTGAGCACTATGGGACTTAACTTCTAAGGTCATCAGTCCCCTAGAACTCGGAACTACTTAAACCTAACTAACCTAAGGACATCACACATCCATGCCCGAGACAGCATTCGAACCTGCGAACGTAGCGGTCGCGCGGTCATGCGGTCCCGGACTGAAGCGCTTAGAACCGCTCGGCCACAGCGGCCGGCTACTAACTGACAAAGCAGACGAAAAAGGCAACCGTATAAAAGTAAAATTTTGAGTCGGCGTGCTTGGGAAGAATTCGTTTTGATTTTCTGTGAGGGTAATCACTTAAGAAAAAAATACAGGTATGAAAAACTTTCTCGTTAACAAGTACACTTCCATTCATATCATACGGTCTGCATATTCAATCTACCTTCGTTAATAAAATAGCCCGAACGTTATCCAATGCGGAAATGTGTCGTTAATTGAGGAAAGCACAATCCACACTGGTAAGTAATGTGCGATGTAGTGTTCTCCAGTTATTATGCGCTATACCGAAAGTACACTTACCGTACCTACGTGATAATATTAGACGATAGTTAAGTAATAGTTCGTTCATAAGTCGGCTGCTTTCCGTGTAGAGTCCCACTAAATTTTCCACATGCCTAATGGTTCATCGACTATTGAGGGTCTTTGTTTCGTTATATTCCAAGATTTTCTAGGGAGTTTTTCATACAGAACAAAATCTCTGAAAATTCCTCATTCGCTGTCTTTCCCATAAGCACGAATGTCTGCTCAGTTAAAGCGATAATAGGAGTCATATGGCGCCAACTGTACTAGAGAAAAATGTGTTTATAAGAGGCTGTCCGTTCTGGGTTTGTGTTCTGAGACGCTTACCATTGACAGCTCCGATGGAATGAGAAAACATAGCGTATTGTCGAAATCCTCGAGATATTTCAATCTATTTTTCTTTATCCGGTGTCAGCATCGCAGTGTCTTGATGACTTTGCTCCCTTGAGCATTATCCCTGACGAAGTAGATTTTCCAATTTTATACGAATATTGGAGCTCCGCCGCTGAACCACTGCTTGCAACGTCCGAAACCGAAACACAATGCGACAACATGCATCAACGCCCGCTGAATCTGAACTTAGCCTTATGCAAGAGCACACACCGTCAATGTGTCTACGACATTATTAAGAGGTGTTTCTAATGTTAGAAACTATCGTCTTAGTGCTGAAGTACTAAATAGAGAAAATATTTTCTCGGACGTCTATTCATGGCTGCTCATACTCCACCTGCCAGAGCCTGACGGAGCGTATGAGGCGACCGGAGCCAGCCTGCCTGCCCACCCGCCCCAACAACGTCGGGCACAACGCTTTCTTCTTATGAAGCACTGTGCTTTACATCTGATCAAAAGTATCCGGACACTTATTAGGGGACTTTAATATGGCCCATTATGGTGGCTTGAATTCTGCTGAGGACAATTTCAAGAAGTGACTGAATTTCTGTGGTGGAATTGGTGGAATGGCAGCCATTCTTCCTCAAGAGCCACAGCCAGAGAAGATAGCCATGTAGTACGCTGGTTCTGGAGCGAAGCCGACGTTCTAAACCATCCCAAAGGCTACCGATTAGGTTCACGTCACGACTCTAGACAGAGCATTCCATTTAAGGAGTGTTATTTTCCGTAAACCATTGCATCACAGTTGATACTTTCTCACAGGGCGCGTTGTCATGCTCACACAGAGAATCATCGTCTCCGAACTGTTCCTCTGCTGTACACACAGTACACAATGCCGTAAGGTGCGTTCATATTATTCTGTATTTTGCATTTTATTAAGCGCAACAAGGGAACCACACACTAATCACGGAAAACCACCACGGCCTAACACCAGTGTATCTGCACGAGGGGCGTATGAAAAGTCCGTGCAAAGTCCGGGAGATGGCACCAACGCCGCATATCGAGGTCATGTTTAGTTAGTAGCATCTTTGGAAATAACTCACACCAAGTTTCAGCCATATTGGTCTGTTCCTTTGTGTTTGGCATCCGTGTGAATCAAGGGAGCCGAGTGACAGAGAAAAAATTGACGAAAAAGAATTTCGTGTGGTGATTAAACATTACTTTACTAAAGGCAAAACGCCTCAGGAGACTAAAGAGAAGCTTGATAAAGATTACAGTGACTCTGCACCTTCGATTAGAACAGTTTATAAGAGGTTTCAAAATTTTCAGAGTGGCCATATGGGCACAAATGATGCTGAACGTTTTGGACAACCCGTGGACGTTACGACTGCAGAAGTCATTGATAAAATCCATGATATGGTGATGGATGACAGAAGAGTTAAGGTGCATGAGATTGCTACCTTCGTGGGCATGTTGAATGAATGGCACATAATATTTTCCATAAACATTTGGACATGAGAAAGCTATCCGCAAGATGGATTCCGCAATTGCTCACGCTTGACCAAAAACGGAATCTCGTGAAGTGTTGGAAGGATGGTTTGCAGCTGTTCAGGAAGAATCCGCAGGGCTTTAAGCGTCGTTTCGTCACTGTGGATGGAAAATGGATACATTACTATACTCCTGAGACCAAACAACAATATAAGCAATGGGTTACCAAGGCAAAATCTGCACCAAAAAAGGCGAAGACCATTCCTTCGACCGGAAAGATTATGGGGACTGTCTTTTATTATTCGGAAGGGATAATCCTCTTCGACTACCTGGAAAAGGGTAAAATTATTACAGGTGCATATTATTCATCTTATTGGACCGTTTAAAAACCGAGCTGCAAGAAAAACGCCGGCGACTGGACCGCAAAAAAGTCCTTTTACATCACGACAATGCACCAGCACACACCTCAGCAGTTGTGGTCGCAAAATTAATGGAAATATGATTCCAAATCGTCTCACATCCCCCCTATTAGCCAGACTTGGCTCCCTCGGAATACTATGTGTTCGCCAATTTGAAGAAATGGCTGGCAGGACAAAGATTTTATTCAAACGAGGTGGTGATTGCAGCAACTAATAGCTGTGTTAAAGAGCGTTGGGCGAAGTGTGTAAGTCTAAAAGGAGACTATGTCGAAAAATAAAAAAGGTTTACCCCAAACACGTAAGTACTTTTTATTTTTGCACGGACTTTTCAAACGCCCCTCGTGCCTCAATATTGGCACTACACATGATGACAGGTAAAGTTCTCCCAAAGCCTTCTGTCGGACTGCCGTAAAGTACAGCGTGAGTCATCACTCCGAATCACTCGCCTCCAGTCACTCACCCTCCAGTGGCGCCGCTCTTTACATCTCCTCAAGCATCGCTTAACACTGACTACAGAAATGCGGGGCTTACTAGGAGCTGCTCAACCGTTGTACCCCATTCTTTTAAACTCCCTGCGCATAGCCACTGTGCTAGCTGGACTGCTGTTACCGCTTTCGAACTCACCAGTGACTGCTTCCGCTGATTCCATGCGATTTTTTACAGCTACCCTCCGCAATGCTCGAAAGTCTTGGTTGTTCCTTCGCGTTTCGACTTCACATTTCCATCGTCAGAAGTTGACGTGCGCAGCTTTAGAAAGGTTTAAACGTCCGTGACGGATTTGTTACTCAGATGACGTTTAATGACTCGTCAACGTTTGAAGCCGCTGAGCTTCCCTGACCGACCCATTTTGCTGCTGCTGTTTCTCTACTGAATACGCAAAACTCCCCGTCTCCTCCTGTGCTGGTGGGCCCGCCTCTCGTGACATCTAGTGGCCAATTCTGCCTGGCGTAAAGTGACCGGATACTTTTCAAAAAATGTTTGTGAAATCGTATGGGACTTAACTGCTAAGGTCAGCAGTCCCTAAGTTTACACACTACTTAACCTAAATTATCCTAAGGACAAACACACACACACATGCCCGAGGAAGGACTCGAACCTTAGCCGGGACCCGCCGCACAGTTCATGACTGCAGCGCCTTAGACTACCGGATACTTTTGATCACATAATGTATGCTTCAGAAAAAGTTGTATATTCCCAACGCTCAGAAAGAAACAAAAACTGTCCGATTCTAATAAAATGCTTCTTTGCAATATTCTTGAGCAGGTTATCAAACATGCAGAGGAATAAAGTTGGGAATCAGAGATATGCAGAACTCCAATCGGAACTTAACGATGTCAAACTTTTACCTATTTTTAATATATGTTCTGATTTTAATTGGAGATGCCCTTAGATCATACCTACACCACAGGTAGCATACCTTCTCTCGAATAGTGTTAGTTCATAACAGAACAACCGAAAATACGCCTTCCGAACAGTTCCGAAAGTTTGGAACTATATTGGGAAACATATTATCACGTCTCGAGCAGAAAAAATAATGGTATAATAGCTATTGCGATTATAAACGCCGGAAATCTGCATGTTAATTATTACGGAAATTCCCTGATGATACCTAGTCCTTGGATTTTCTGCAGACTGTCTTGTGTGAGGGACAACCGCAGTCGAAAATACACCTCTTGAAATATAGCCGCTTCGCTGTTCTTGCACATATTTTTTCTATTGACCGGTTTCGTAGCCTAGAAGCCACATAATTAGGTTAAATATGATGCAGTTTTAATGCCATAATTCACCATATTTAACCTAATGATGTTGCATCTAGGCTACTAAATCGCTCGCTAAATAATTTATTTACAGGAGCAGTCAAACGGTTATTATTCAAGTTGTTTTGGATTTTGATTTGCTGCGGGTCATTTTAATTCCATCCTCATTCAACTGTCCTCTATTTTACCGCTTTGCTAACAGCCTCTCATCAAAATTACAACGTATCGCAGCTGGAGAAATGATAATGCAGGGCGGCAAAAGGAAATTAACCTGAAACGTGAACGGCAGCGTGAATGCGATGCGGTAGAAGCATACTAAACAGATAATTTGCATCAGAGGGAAACTTTCGTTAATACAGACCCCTTCGTGAACTAGGAAGAGAAAGATGACAGGGGAAACGCCCCTTAGATGTAATGAGTACCATGTCACTGTACTGGTCGGCACGGCATACGTCGCCGCTCCATCGACCACTGGTTGGCGCTCCAGCCCGACAATTTCTCTATCGAGAATAATTCCGATTGTAGACTTTAGCTGTTGTCTGATTTTAGACCCCATTTGCTGTTCTCGTTCTTTTTTTCATTATTTTTTTGTAAACTTGCTCGAATTGTTTTCCCCGTTACGTAACACACAATTATGCTGCTTTCCTGCTCTCCTCATGATTTACAGGAACAATTAATTTCACATTTTAGGTATGTCATGTAATGGGAAAGCAAGGACCTTTGTACCTGTGGATATCTGTTGGTAACGTGCTTATAAATTTAAGAATATCAATGGACAATTCCATATGTGCACTATGTGATCAAAAATATCCGGACACGCTCCAAAACATACATTTTTCATATTAGGTGCATTGTGTTGCCACCTACTGCCAGGTGCTCCATATCAACGACATCAGTAGTCATTAGACATCGTAAGAGATCAGAATGGGGCGCTCCGCTGAACTCACGGACTTCGAATGTGGTCAGGTGATTGGGTGTCACTTGGGTCGTTCGTCTGTACGTGAGATTTACACACTCCTAAACATCCCTAGGTCCACTGTTTTCGATGTGATAGTGAAGTGGAAACGTGAAGGGACACACACAGCAAAAAAGCGTACAGGTCGATCTCGTCTGTTGACTGACAGACCGCCGACGGTTGAAGAAGGTCGTAACGTGTAATATGCAGACATCTATCCAGACCATCACACAGTAATTCCGAACTGCATCAGGATCCACTGCAAATACTATGACAGGTGGGAGGTGAGAATACTTGGATTTCATGATCGAGCGGCTACTCATAGGCCACCCATCACGCCCGTAAATGACAAATGACGCTTCGCTTGGTGTAAGGAGCGTAAACATTCGACGATTGAACAGTGGAAAAACGTTGTGTGGAGCGACGAATCACCGTACACAACGTGGCCATCCGATGGCAGGAGGTGGATGTGGCGAATGCCCAGTGAATGTCATCTGCCAGTGTGTGTAGTGCCAACAGTAAAATTCAGAGGCGGTGGTCTACATTGATGTTTTAAGCACCTTCTTGCTTCCCACTGTTGAAAAGCAATTCGGGGACGTGGGACTGCATCTTTCAACTCGGTCGAGCACTTAATGCACGGCCTGTACCGGAGTGGTTACACGACAGTAACATCCTGTAATGGAGTGGCCTGCACATAGTCCTGACATGAACCCTACAGAAGACCTTGGGGATGTTTTGGATTGCCGATTTCGTGCCAGGCATCACTGACCGACATCCATACCTCTCCTGAGTGCTGCACTCCGTGAAGGATGGGCTGCCATTCTCCAAAAAACCTTCCAGCGCGTGATTGGACGTATGTCTGCGAGAGTGGAAGCTGTCGTCAAGGCTAAGGGTGGCCAACATCATATAGAATTCCAGCGTTACCGATGGAGGCCGCCACGAACTTGTAACGCATTTCCAGCCAGGTGTCCGGATACTTTTGATCGTATAGTGTACGTTATGAAATACAGTACTCCCCATTAGGCAAAGTTAACAAACAGAAATCTCCAATTAAGCCTGCTGCTTGTATGCAGATAAGTGCAAAATGGATAATGAAAGGAGAGAAAGGAGCCGAGCGAAACATTATTACATTCACATTTACCATTTCTGCACAATTTTATCCTCTGAACACAGCAACAAATCACAGCTCTAGGGCCCGATGCAGATACTCCGTAATATAATCCTGCAACCGACTGAGCGAAATACAAAATTTTGGGCATAAACAAGTGGATTAAGCACTGGAGATTATTCCCAGCAATTGACTGCAAGACGAAAAGACTGCAGTAACTCATTAGCAACTAAAGTGACAATCGACATCAGTACAGTGCTTCTAGAACTTTTCAGTGATCGAACGAGAGGGTGTTCACCATAGTATATTAGCAATACATTTGAACAAAACAGAGCAAATGAAGCACATATTGCACAATATTGATTGTCGCAGTGATCACAACAATACATAGTGTTTCGCCCTGACAGCTCCGGTGGCATACGTTATCGCAGCCAAATAATCGATAATACAGATGGTGAATGTCATTCCACGACAAATCGTCCCAGAAATCTTGCACCTGTAGTTACAGTTCGGCATGCGTAGCACTTTACTGGGTCAAGTTGTAAATGGAGCATTTCTATTTTTTTGCCGGCATGTTAGCAGATCTCGAAGAGACAAATCCAATGATATTACCCTTCCGCAGTTCTAACAAGAAGTCACCAAGTAAAAATAACTGAATATAGGAATTACTGAGCTGCTGTTTCGATCGATGAACGACCTGCCACCCGGAAGTTTACAAATCAAATGTTTCAAGTGGCTCTGAGCACTATGGGACTTAACATCTGAGGTCATCAGCCCACTAGAACTTAGAACTACTTAAGCCTAACTAACCTAAGGACATCACACACATCCATGGCCGAGGCAGGATTCGAATCTGCGACCGTAGCGGTCGCGCGGTTCCAGACTGAAGCGCCTAGAACAGCTCGGCCACATCGAACGGCCGTACGTTTACTCCATTGTCCTACGAAACTTGTGCCACTGAGACAATAGGCACGGGATGTTTACGCTACTCTCAATGGAAACCTGCTTCGCCAAGACAAGGGGTGAACCGTATATTGCCTTCAGAAAGAGTTAACTGATGTGCAACTGGACAATTGCCTAAGCATCGTAAGAAAATGAAACGCTTACAGTCGTCCTTAAGATCTTATTTGCAATTTCTTAGCCAGCCGTTGTGACCGATCGGTTCTAGGTGCTTCAGTCCGGAACCGCGCTGCTGCTAAGCTCGCAGGTTCGAATCCTGCCTCGGGCTTGGGTGTGTGTGATGTCCTTAGGTTAGTTAGATTTAAGTAGTTCTAAGTCTAGGTGACTGAGGACCTCAGATGTTAAATCCCATGGTGCTTAGAGCCATTTCAACCATTTGAACAATTTCTTATTTACAATTATATGATTATATCTTATTTACCAGACCTCTAGTCAAAAGGATGGACATACAAAAACTGTCTAAGTAGATCACGTTTGTTATGGGATATGCTGCAGTTCATTTACAATACATTGCACGTAAAATTTCAGATAGCCGAATCGTTTGTAATAAACCATTTTCAGGAATACAATGCCATTGACTAGTGAAGAATTAACCGAATGCTTAACTTATAGCGAATGTTCCAAAAATACATCAATAGCAGCAGTACTGTATTCAGAATGAACGATTTCCAGGATTTGCCGTCCAACTCGTCCCATCTTAGTTATTTTCATCAAAAAACTTCGCGAGACATAAGTCTGCTCCAAGATAACGTATAAGAAGGAAGTCTGTTACCAAAAATCTCCAGAAGTAGCAGTTGTTGCACTAAATCTGCATTCCGGTTTTCGTCAAATGCAAAAAGAGGATGATATGTGCCAAAGGAGTGTCTCTGTGTGTTAGTAATAGACATAAATATTGACCGGTAAATATTTCTCTACAAGAGCAATAAGACAGTAATTTTCAATACTGTCAGTGGATTCTCCAGCTACACAATAATTTTATGGAGAACCCACACTGACTTCGTCAGATGTACAACCAACGACAGTTGAGTGCGAATGCGTGGCGTGGCATAATCGGGTAGCAAGTGATCGACACTTATTTCGTTGATGGTACACTGAACGGGGAAAAGTACACAGATAATTTGATAAATACTTTACCTTTGCTATTGGAAAATGTGTTCTGAACTCATCAAATGACTACTGTGGCGCCGGCCGGAGTGACCGAGCGGTTCTAGGGGCTACAGTCTGGAACCACGCGACCGCTACGGTCGCAGTTTCGAATCCTGCCTCGGGCATGGATGTGTGTAATGTCCTTAGGTTAGTTAGGTTTAAGTAGTTCTAAGTTCTAGGGGACTGATGACCTCAGAAGTTAGGTCCCATAGTGCTCAGAGCCATTTGAACCACTACTGTCGCGAACATGAGACAGCGGTTTTTGTCGCGTGTAAAGCGATACTCCAGATGTGTTGACAGCACTGAGGTTATTTGTGATGCAGCGTGTACGAAGATGTCTTGATATAAATGGTTCCCAATTTGAACACTCTCTTCAAAATACAAATCAACAACGCAAATGTGACGCCATATAATGTTTATTTTTTTCCACAATCCTAGTTTTAATCTATTTCATGCACTATTTTAATGGACGGCGTTTTACCGGCGTGTACATGATACAGCATATGCCAAAAAAGGAAGAAATAATGTGATTTCCACTTAAATAAATTTCATTCTGTGAATTCTAATTATTTTGTCACCAATAAACATTCCTTTGCAAGCATTAGACGTTTTTATAGATATTCTTGAATACTGTGGGATGTATAAAAAAGTAATTGGCTAGGTTCCTTCGCAAATTTCGTAAACTTCCGGGTGGCAGGCCAGTATATGGCCGCAACAACAGCACAAAAATCCTCGTTTTTTGTTTCCTTGATTTTTGTTGTTAGATTTACAAGAGTGTTATATAACTAAATTAGACTCATCAAAATCTTCTAACATGCCAGCAAAAATAGGAATGGTTCCGTTTACAAAAATAAAGTTGATGCCGTTATCTTGGTTATTAACGGAACTACGAAAACGCGCTGCTGTTTTTCATAAGTTCCTGCAGTCCTGGTAACTATTCGTCTTTAACAGATCAAAAGTGATTCGAGGTGAAAAAATTGGCCATCGCGCCCTGTACACTCTCTCTCTCTCTCTCTCACACACACACACACACACGCACACACACACCAACACCACCATCACGCAACTTGCGGATTCACGTTCATGTCATCGGCGGCATCATTCTGGATGATGACGCTCACCAAGTCAATACGCAAATGACCCCCTTCTGCTTATAGACTTTCGTCAGACAACGTCATTTCCCGCTACATCACAACAGATGCCCGAGCAATTTAATGGTGAAATAGAAGGCGTCATTAGAGATATTTTGCAACCAATGGTCTGTGCTGAGAAGTTACGTTTTTCATTTGGTCAAAAATTTTCCTGCTCCCTGCCCCGACGGCCAGGGTCGGTCGCCTAACAAATCTTATCTTGGCATCCTCTTCTTATATCTAATTAACTAGTGTAGGATCGCCGCTCCGAAGTGTTAACCGATAGAAGATGACTAGCGAGTACAGAAATCTGCTGATGGGCCAGTCCAGCTTCTCGTAAGCCTACAACAAAACCACGCTTTCCATGTTCAGTTGAATCCTTATCGTCCTATACATAATTGCAGCATTTGGCACACCCCGGGCTCGTTTGTTTGAGAACCAACTGCCAGCCTTTGCGCAAAACCTCTATCCTTCGCAGGTTTCCCTGCACGTTTTTGTAATTTTCTAGCGTTGCTGCCTCTCGTACACAACTGCATAATTGGCATGATCGCCGTCATAATCATCAACATCATCAGATAGTAGAAGGCTTTGACTGATACACCTACTTATAGATATTCCATCTGGTTCTGGGTTTTCCTGCGTTTCTTCGTGCTATCGATCTGAATTTAATTTTAGTATTCTAACATACTTCGAGAATCACATTTCTCGCACACAGTGCTCTCCATGCTAAGATTCAACAATATTAAATTGTTGGCACGATTTGTAAACCAGAAGACATCGAATTTCTGGGACTAAAGGTTGATGGTATACTCTCGTGTAAGACAGATATTCCAACGCCCTGCAGAGACTGTGTGCGCTTTCCTTGAGCATCATACTGCAGCGCCAAAGAAACTGGTATAGGTATGCGTGTTCAAATACAGAGATATGTAAGCTGAGAAAATACGGCGCCGCGGCCGGCAACGCCTGTACTGCAAGTGTCTCGCCAGTTGTTATATCAGTTATATCTGCTGCAATGGCGAGTTATCGTGATTTACGCGAGTTTGAACGTTGTGTTACAGTCAGCGCACGAGCGATGGGACACAGCATCTCCGAGGTAGCGATGAAGTGGGGATTTTCCTCTACGACCATTTCACGAGTGTCCTGTGAATATCAGGAATCTGGCAAAACATCAAATGCGACATCGCTCCGACCGGAAAAAGGTCCTGCAAGAACGGGACCAACAACGACTGAAGAGAATCGTTCAACGTGGCAGGAGTGCAACCCTTCCGCAAACTGCTGCAGATCGACACGTGTCAGCGTGCAAACCATTCAACGAATTATCATCGATTTGGGCTTTCGGAACCGAAGGGCCACTCGTGTACCTTTGATGGCTGCACGACACAGATGTTTATGCCTCGCCTGGGCCCGTCAACACAGGCATTGGAGTGTTGATGCCTGGAAACATGTTGCCTGGCCGGACGAGTCTCGTTTCAAATTGTATCGAGCGGATGGACGTGTACGCGTATGGACACAATCTAATGAATCCAAGGACCCTGCATGTCAGCAGGGGACTGTTCATGCTGTTGGAGGCTCTGTAATGGTGTGGGGAATGTGCAGTTGGAGTGATGTGGGACCCCTGATACGTCTAGATACGACTGTTGACAGGTGACACGTATAAGCATCCTCTCTGATCACCTGCATCCATTCATGTCCATTGTGCGTTCCGGCGGACTTGGGCAATTCCAGCAGGACAATGCGACACCAAACACGTCCAGAATTACTACGGGATGGCTCCAAGAACACTCTTCTGAGTTTAAACACTTTCCCTGGCCACCAAACTCACCAGACATGAACATTATTGAGCATATCTGGGACGCCTTGCTAAGTGCTGTTCAGAAGAGATCTCCAGACCCTCGTAATCTTACAGATTTATGGCCAGCCCTGCAGGATTAATGATGTCAGTGCCCTCCAGCACTAATTCAGACATTAGTCGAGTCCAAGCCGCGTCATGTTGTGGCACTTCTGCATGCTCGCGGGGATCCGACACGATATTAGATAGGTGTACCGGTTTCTTTTGCTCTTCAGTGTAATATGGCGTACAGTCAGCACTAATAATGCACAGAAAATTGTTTACTGCACGAACTTTCCATTCCCATCCGTATTCTCCTGTTTTTCCATTTAGAGACATTAATCCTAACACTTTCTCTGTATTTCACTTTCGATCTTGTCGTGTGTACCCTGCCACACGTGAGATGAATTTCATTTCTGCTCTCTAGATTCTTAGTCTGTACGATTTTCTTATTATTCAGGTTTCGCTTCCATATATCACAACTGGTGGGGACAGTGTTTTTGAAAGTTTCAGAAGCGTATCTTTCCTTAGTTTCCTTTGTGACATCTGCCCAGTAGTATCATCCATGAATTTAAATTTCTGTATATCTTATGCTGAATGCCAATTTCATCTTCCCGTGATATAACCCATCATAATATGGAGAACAGTTGTTGTTGTTGTTGTTGTTGTTGTTGTTGGTCTTCAGTCCTGAAACTGGTTTGATGCAGCTCTCCATGCTACTCTCTCCTGTGCGAGCTTTTTCATCTCCCAGTACCTACTGCAACCTACATCCTTCTGAATCTGCTTAGTGTATTCATCTCTTGGTCTCCATCTACGATTTTACCCTCCACTCTGCGCTCCAATACTAAATTGGTGATCGCTCGATGTCTCAGAACATGTCCTACCAACCGATCCCTTCTTCTAGTCAAGTTGTGCCACAAACTTCTCTTCTCCCCAATCCTATTCAACACCTCCTCATTACTTATGTGATCTACCCATCTAATCTTCAGCATTCTTCTGTAGCACCACATTTCGAAAGCTTCTATTCTCTTCTTGTCCAAACTATTTATCATCATTTTCACTTCCATACATGGCTACACTCCATACAAATACTTTCAGAAACGACTTCCTGACACTTAAATCTATACTCGATGTTAACAAATTTCTCCTCTCCAGAAACGCTTTCCTACCCATTGCCAGTCTACATTTTACATCCTGTCTACTTCGACCATCGTCAGTTATTTTGCTTCCCAAATAGCAAAACTCCTTTACTACTTTTAAGTGCCTCATTTCCTAATATAATTCCTTCAGCATCACCCGACTTAATTCGACTACATTCCATTACCCTCGTTTTGCTTTTGTTGATGTTCATCTTATATCCTCCTTTCAAGACAGTATCCATTCCATTAAAGTGCTCTTCCAAATCCTTTGCTGTCTCAGGCAGAATTACAATGTCATCCACGAACCTCAAAGTTTTAATTTCTTCTTCATGGATTTTAATACCTACTCTGAATTTTTCTTTTGTTTCCTTACTGCTTGCTCAATATACAGATTGAATAACATCGGGGACAGGCTACAACCCTGTCTCACTCCCTTCACAACCGCTGCTTCACTTTCTTGCTCCTCGAGTCTATTAACTGCCATCTGGTTTCTGTACAAATTGTAAATAGCCTTTCGCTCCCTACATTTTACCCCTGCCACCTTCAGAATTATAAAGAGAGTAGTCCAGTGAACATTGTCAAAAGCTTTCTCTAAATCCACAAATGTTGGAAATGTAGGTTTGCCTTCCTTAAACTATTTTCTAAGATAAGTCGTAGGGTCAGTATTGCCTCACGTGTTCCAATATTTCTACGGAGTCCAAACTGATCTTCTCCGAGGTCGGCTTCTACTAGTTTTTCCATTCGTCTGTAATGAATACGCGATAGTATTTTGCAGCCGTGACTTATTAAACTGATAGTTCGGTAATTTTCACATCTGTCAACACCTGCTTTCTTTGGGATTGGAATTATTATATTCTTCTTGAAGTCTGAGGGTATTTCGCCTGTTTCATACATCTTGCTCACCAGATGGTAGAGTTTTGTCAGGTCTGGCTCTCCCAAGGCCGTCAGTAGTTCCAATGGAATGTTGTCTACTCCGGGGGCCTTGTTTCGACTTAGGTCTTTCAGTGCTCTGTCAAACTCTTCACGCAGTATCTTATCTCCTATTTCACCTTCATCTACATCCTCTTCCATTTTCATAATATTGTCCTCAAGTACATCGCCCTTGTATAGACCCTCTATGTACTCCTTCCACCTTTCTGCTTTCCCTTCTTTGCTTAGAACTGGGTTCCAATCTGAGCTCTTAATATTCATATAAGTGGTTCTCTTTTCTCCAAAGGTCTCTCTAATTTTCCTGTAGGCAGTATCTATCTTACCCCTAGTGAGATAAGCATCTACATCCTTAAATTTGTTCTCTAGCCATCCCTGCTTAGCCATCTTGCACTTCCTGTCGATCTCATTTTTGAGACTTTTGTATTCCTTTTTGCCTGCTTCATTTACTGCATTTTTATATTTTCTCCTTTCATCAATTAAATTCAATATTTCTTCTGTTACCCAAGGATTTCTACTAGCCCTTGTCTTTTTACCTACTTGATCCTCTGCTGCCTTCACTACTTCATCCATCATAGCTACCCATTCTTCTTCTACTGTATTTATTTCCCCCATTCCTGCCATCTGTTCCCTTACGCTCTCCCTGAGACTCTGTACAACCTCTGGTTTAGTCAGTTTATCCAGATCCCATTTCCTTAAATTCCCATCTTTTTGCAGTTTCTTCAGTTTTAATCTACAGTTCATAACCAATAGATTGTGGTCGGAGTCCACATCTGCCCCTGGAAATGTCTTACAATTTAAAACCTAGTTCCTAAATCTCTGTCTTACCATTATATAATCTATCTTAAATCTGTCACTATCTCCAGGCTTCTTCCATGTATACAACCTTCTTTTATGATTCTTGAACCAAGTGTTAGCTATGATTAAGTTGTGCTCTGTGCAAAATTCTACCAGGCGGCTTCCTCTTTCATTTCTTAGCCCTAATCCATATTCACCTAGTACGTTCCTTCTCTCCATTTTCCTACTCTAGAATTCCAGGCACCCACGACTATTAAATTTTCGTCTCCCTTCACTATCTGAATAATTTCTTTTATTACGTCGTACATTTCTTCAATTTCTTCGTCATCTGCGGAGCTAATTGACATATAAACTTGTACTACTGCAGTAGGTGTGGGCTTCGTATCTATTTTGGCCACAATAATGCGTTCACTATTCTGTTTGTAGTAGCTTACCCGCATTCCTATTCATTATTAAACCTACTCCTGCTTTACCCCTATTTGATTTTGTGTTTATAACCCTGTAGTCACCTGACCAGAAGTCTTGTTCCTCCTGCCACCGAACTTCACTAATTCCCACTATATCTAACTTTAGCCAATCCATTTCCCTTTTAAATTTTCTAACCTACCTGCCCGATTAAGGAATCTGACATTCCACGCTCCGATACGTAGAACGCCAGTTTTCTTTCTCCTGATAACGACTTCTTCTTGAGCAGTCCCCGCCCGGAGATCCGAATGTGGGACTATTTTACCTCCGGAATATTTTACCCAAGAGGACGCCATCATCATTAGCCATACAGTAAAGCTGCATGCCCTCGGGAAAAAGTACGGCTGTAGTTTCCCCTTGCTTTCAACCGTTCGCAGTACCAGCACAGCAAGGCTGTTTTGGTTAGTGTTACAAGGCCAGGTGAGTCAATAATCCAGACTGTTGCCCCTGCAACTACTGAAAAGGCTGCTGCCCCTCTTCAGGAACCATTTATTTGTCTGGCCTCTCAACAGATACCCCTCCGTTGTGGTTGCACCTACGGTACGGCTATCCGTATCGCTGAGGCACGGAAGCCTCCCTACCAACGGCAAGGTCCATGGTTCATTGGGGGTGGGGTGGGGTGGGGGGGGGGGTGGAGAACAGTAACAGCCCTATAACAGTCTGATACTCCGCAAGCTACTTTCACATCCCACGATTCCGCCGCGTTAAGAGCTAAGTGTTTAGTTTTATTATCTAGGAAATCCCGAATCTAGCCACAGCGCTGGTCCCTTATTCAACAGACCTGCAGTTTGCTCATTACGCAACAATGCGGAACTGGACAAAATGCCTTCGAGAAGCCTTGGTAGTCATCATTAACATCCCGTCCACCATCTACTTTCCTTTAATTGTCTAGGACGAAAAGAGCGAAATGAACTTGACAACACCACTATAAGCGGAATTAATACGGATTCTTATGAAGATGGTTTTTGTACTTTCTGCCATCGGGTTCCCCTAAATGGCAGGCCGCCCCGCATAACAGCCACGCTACGAGGGAAACAAACCAACAGCCAAACAGGCGAAGACATCAGGTAAACACGCCGAAGATTCCAGTCGATTAATAGGAACCTTTCCTTGCAACGGTCGCCGCGACATGTCCAGCCACGGATTCCTACCTACCCCGGGTTTTTATTGGCTCCAGCCCACTATATAGGCCCGGCCGGTCGAAGGCAGACCAGTCTTCGTCCGCTGCTAATGGCAACCGCTATAGCAGAGTCTCCGAGAAGGTATCACCGAAGCCACTGTACTGCACCGCCGATCGAAGTACCAGCCGACCGAGAGGAACTACATCTCTGGCTAGATCGACGGACGTCTACATCTATTGTACAGCCAGTTATTGTATTGTAGAAGAAGTTACGTTCAATAAACTGTTGGAGAATACAACAGCTTTCGTTCTTCAAAAAATTGCAAATTTTTTTCACAAATCAATAACATACTGACTCCTGCGATACAGACTTGAAATTGTTTTCATCTCTCCGACAACTATTACAGGTAAGCGGATAGACTTGCGCCTCCATCCAATAGCTTGGAATCATTTGTCCATCCAGCGCCCTATGGTAACGTGCTGCTGTAAGAGGAGCATGTTCTCTCAGATAATCTACACTACCTAAAAAACATGTGAAACACCCAAAAGGGGAGGAGGAAACAAAATGATACTTCATGGGTTGTGGCGATCTATGATGTTATTTCAGTGAGTTTAATATCGAGTCAAATTTACGAAGAAATAGACGGTAGAAAAACAATTATTAGTATGATGTTGCACTCGCTCTGGTCTGGGTGCTTGCACTGACTTGGTTGGTAAGGGCGTCATAATGCCAATGTATCTTCTCTTGGCCGATAACTATTGCAACTGGTACTTAATATCCCGGATAGTGGCACTGGAACGGAGTTGCCGTCCGATCGGGAACAGATGTGTGGACCTTGCTGATATCGAGAGTACCTCAACACTTCGCGGACTGTCCGTAAAGACGTGTGCCGTGGGTATACGAGCGCTGTCTTCTTGAAAAATAAAGTGGTACCACCATACTGTCACTTCAGACGTAACACGCAAAATGTCGCAGCCGTGACCTATGGTAATACGCTGTAGCTCCCCACACCACAATACCGAGAGTAGGCTAATACGCCGTACCTCTCCAAAACATTGGAAGAATAGGATCTGTCTCTCAGGGCCGCTGACATACTGTCCAACGATGATCATCAGGGGTCGAGCAGAACGTTGATACATCGCTGAACACAATGCGTCGACATTAATCAGCAACCCATGCTTCCCGGTCACGACAGCACTTCAAACGCGGCATTCTGTGTTGTGACGTGATGTTGACAGCCTACTGTGGGACGGCAGTTCCCTAGTCCGGCTGCTGCTAGTTTCCGACAAATGGTGGTAGATGACACAGACTACTGCACACATGTAGTCGGCCTATCTGTGTCGTTCACAGTTATCACTCAACATCTGACGCGGTTTACTCCCCTTATGCAACCTACCAGATCTGATAACAACACTAAAAACGAAAAGAAGTAATGCACTCTGGTAGCCATACTATCTGTCACCATGAGCGTCCGCAGGAATTTTTTCAAGGGAGCAAATTCCCAGTTTTCATATAACCGATTCAGTACGTTTGAAAACTTAACATTTCGCAAAAGCTGAACTTGACAAGAAGTACACAAACTTATTGCTTCTCCAAAGATCGATAGTCTTCTGCTTCATATTTTTAAGGTACATTACTTTAGGACCTCAACAGTAAACATATTCGGATAGCGCATGTAAAATACATCTTTAATGTTGTTAATATGAATATGGATGCCAGTTTTGATTCAGTGATCTGAAATTATATACTCGTATGATTAAATCCAAGGAATGCAATGAGCTATGGAATAAAGCTACAGAATATTCACAGAAATATATTCCCGTTCCAAATATGTTTGGTTAAAACAGAAAATTAAAAACTGAAAATAAGAAAAAACGTCAGCACGATTGAGAATATGCAAAGGCCTATTGAATCTTGATGCCATCTACAAAACTTTGTTTGCTTACAAAGCTTCACATTCAGTCACGTTACTGTATTAATGGCATTACTTCCATGCTTTATAAATTGTATTGTTATATAACCGAAGTTGAACAAAATATGTTTTGAAAGGTAAATCTCTTTTTGGTTGGTTAGGTAAAGTGTAGCACAGTAGTGTATACGACGAGTGCGGGAAATCTCCCTAAATGATCCTGAAATTGGCCCAGCAGCCCAGGACTGAACAAAGCAACCCTCGCCTCTCCAGTTTGCCTCATTATTATGCAGCATGACAACTGGAACGCATTATTCAATTCTGTGACTGCATGTGGCCCTGTGTTGCACTCACACACTTCCTGGACAGGGCTTATTTTCGACCTTCAAATTTCACAGTTTTTCTCTCTTTTAGCGTAGAAAATGATATCTTCCTTTTTTCGACTGATGTATTTGGAACTACGTGTAACTGTACACATCTACAGTATAGCATGGCCATGTTGTCACGAGTGTACTATAATAGCCCTGTCGTTTAAATACAATCGAAAATCAGCGAGCCATCTTGGGTATTTCTTGCCTACAGACAAATGGTAAACTACTGCTGTGGTGGAAGGGGGGGTGGTGAGGGGGGGGGGCGTCCTTATGAAAACTGGGGAAGGATGACTCCCATGTATATTACTGCCAAGTTTATGATGTGTTGCGAAATACCGACGGAATCCACGCGACAGGGTGTCGGAGCGGCTCCTTTATGCAGCCTGGTAGAGGTTGAATGAGGAAGCAACAGAAAAAGACTGAAGAGACTGTTTCCACGTTGTTCTGTACTGTTCCCACCCATCTTGACTACAGAACAGGGACGAAACCGCAGCCGTGCCATGGAATCAGGATAATTTCCCGTTAACTGAGTGATAACTAAGAAAACCCAAGGTACGAGGAGCGTTCAATAAGTAATGCAACACATTATTTTTCTCCGCCAATTTAGGCTGAAAAAAAAAGTAGAATTTGTTGTGGGACATCGTGGAATAATCCCGCTTCAGCCCGTTTAGCTTCATGGAGTTCCGACAGGTAATGGTGCTATACGTAGCCTTCAAAATGGCGTCTGCAGCGGAGGTGTATTCCAAGGAGAGCTTCTGACGGAAAACCAGCGAATCGCAGATATTTATAGGAACTTGCGGAATGTCTACGGAGATCTGGCAGTGAACTAAGCACGGTGAATAGTTGGGCAGGGCGTCTATCACATCCCAACAAGGTACCGCATCTCTCCCATCTCCCGCATGCCATCCGGCCGCACACAGCTGTGACGTCTGCAATGTTGGCACGGACGGACACACTCATTAGAGGCGATCGACGAGTCACAAACACCTCGCTGCTCAACTGGACGCGTCTGCTCGTAGTGCTGACACACTCGTCTAACAGTTAGGCTATTCAAAGCTGTGTGCTCACTGGGTTCTTCTCCGGCTAACACCAGACCATCAAGAGCAACGAAGGACCAACTTTGAAGAATAGCTTGCGCGGTACGAGGCTGATTGTGACCTTTTTTTATGGAATGTCGTCATAAGCGATGAAACATGGGTTCACCACCTCGAACCGGAAACAAAACAGCAATCCATGGAATGGCGGCGCCACACCACCTCTCCTCCGGAGAAGAAGTTCAAAACGGTACAGACCCAGCCTCGGTCGGTAAAGTCATGGTGATGGTCTTCTGGGACTTTGAAATTTTTAAAATACTGCCGCGAGTAATGAGTATAGCGAGCAGGGGCACTACAAACGTAGTGTGTGGACAGTAATTTGGAAATGTGGGTTTCACGGGGAAGCGTGCCAGAGATAAGACTCTGCAGTCGCACTATCCTCTGTGTCCTCGATGGCTCAGTCGGATAGAGCGTCTGCTATGTAAGCAGGATATCACGGGTTCGAGTCCCGGTCGGGGCACTCATTTTCAACTGTCCCCGTTGATTTATATCAACGCCTGTACGCAGCTAATGGTGAGGATTTCGTGGTAAATTATTCTGTCTGATGTCCTCACTCATGGTGCAACGATCATCTCTGAAGTGTATTGTGCTGCCGTCAGGAAACTGAAGAAACAACTTCAGCGTGTTTGTCACCAAAAATTGCAAATGAACTTCTCCTTCTCCATGACAACGCAAGGCCTCACAAAATTCTGTGCACCCGAAAGGAGTTCACAAAACTTCATTGGGCTCCTCATTCTCATCCACCCTACGGCTCAAGTATCGTACCTTCCGACTTCCATCTATCTGCCAAATTAAGGATGCACTCAGCGGGTATCGGTACGTTGATGATGAGAAGGTTACTAGTTTATCAAGACACTGGCTCCGACGTCAACCAGTAGAGTGGTATCACAGGGGCCCTCCAAAGATGAAATCGTAAGACTATCGCATTGAACGAACATTATGTTGAAAAATAGGGTTTTGTTGCCAAAAGAGAGGGGAATAATATGGTGTATTGGAAGCCTTCATAAAACCGACCTGCTTTCAGAAAAATGTGCTGCATTATTATCAAGGGCTCCACGTATATAGCGACTGCTGAAGTTCCAGTTATCCTCGTGGCGGTCGGCAATGTTAAATATGCCGTTCAGTGGAGTCGCAGACAGTGACTGTTGCAAAAGAATAAGACGCTTGTACGCAGATACGGAGGGGGGACCAAGTGTTGCCATCTTCCCGCCGCCACCCCCTCCCCTCCCCCCCTTCCAGCTACTAGCGGACGTATACGCCTATTACAGAAAACTGCTATTCTAATTACAATTATTATTTACATGCCGTCGTGTATGAAGCTATCTAGGTGCTTCGCTTTTCTTTTCACGCAGTGTAGAATCCTACAGGTACCACACATCATGTCCAGCTGCCTCTTCTCTGCCGATCCATTTCGGCTGATCTATAAAATATTATTTATCTCAATATTTGTAATTTCGGAGTTCGTGCGTTCAAGTA